>NC_054880.1:42427654-42752654 GCF_018320785.1 Cheilinus undulatus
TAGACACAAGAAATCTAGGGCTCCTCATCTATCATTCACATGTTTTTCCCCCGTGCACTCCTGTATCAGTGCAGCAGGACTAGTTTACTTCTTCCGTATACTCTGGCTGACAGAATGCCTACACATTGAGACATATGTTTTATATTCCAGCCTGTGGCTCCAGGGAGCCTCAATCAGAAGAATCACTGCCGCTCGGTCAGCTATCACAGCCGAGGATGACACTTCAGACTCACAAACTCATTCTGCAGTATATACACGCAGATGACATTATTGATTACTTCAGATTTTATAACATGTTGTCAGAGCTAAAGCTGTCTTTATGTGCACCCGAGAGTGCTGGGAAAATAGACGCTGAAGAAAAGTAGAGGTTTATTTCTGTAACAAAATATATGGTTGTAATACATCATTTTTAGTGGTTTTGAACAAATGCTGCAAGCAAACTCAGTGAAAAATAATATTTTCTTGCCACTTCAGCATGATTGTACATTATTATCATTTTTGTTCAACAAATTCTAATTTATAAAAGATGTCTGTTCCAACCCGCTGTGGTTGAATGTTGTCCAGGTTTGCTGCAAACGTAAGCTGATATGGAAAAAGAAATAAAGTTCCATCTGTTGTGATGGGCTCTAGCTGCTGTTAATGATAATGCAGTATTATTGTGTTGTAACTTTTAATGTACTTGGTTTTAAAGGAACATTGAGGAAACGTCCCTCTTATTTCCTGAGCTTTCTCACTGCTGCATGCTGGACAACAGGGAAAGGAACCAGGAGCAGACGACAGTGACAGAACCAGTTCAGATCACTGATTTTATCACGAAATTGGAGTTCCTAGATTTCATGAAGCAGGCTGGCACAGGCAGAAGAACAAGGGAAATTATCTCTCTAAAAGAAGAGGTATGTACCATCAAGAAATATAGATCCAGGGCGCAGGTGGCCGAGTGGTAAAGGCGGGCCCCATGTATGAGGACGGCCCGGGTTCGGATCCGGCCTGAGGCCCTTTACCACAAATCTCTCCCCTGCTCTCGTCCCTGTTTCTGACTCTATCCGCCAAATAAAGGCACAAAATGCCCAAAAATAAACCTTAAAAAAAAAAAAGAAAGTTAGATCCATGAAAACAAACAAAGAAAAACTGGTGAAGAGAAAGAATCAGATTAAGGCCTTGTCCACACGGAGACTAAATGTTTTCTGGGAACACAGGGTCGTTTCAGGAAATGTCTGTGTAAATCAGATGGATGTGTTTCACGCATCCACCTGGAAAACCTGAGACAGTAGCTGGGTTTCCATTACACTTGGAAATGTGCAAAATCGAAATAGCGCAATAAAAAATGGTAATGGAAACACCTGAACTTCGAAAAAACCCTAAAATATCGCTAAAAAGTTTTTACGCTTTCATGAAGAGGTTTTTCAGGCGTTTCGATATAGAAATACGTATATCGCAAAAGTGCAAGGAAACAATTTTTCTCCATTTATAAGTCACGGGACATGACGTACGGTGTCACATGACCAGTCACTCCGAGACAACGTGGCGCGGTACGTGTGGACAGAAGAAGAGATGAGACTTTTCTTATCATCATACTTCTACCCTTAAATGTGGCTTTTGCCACACATACAGACTTTACCTCTGAACTGTCATCCTTTGCCTTCGTCTTTTGTTCAAAAACATCAAGGCAGCCGCTGTAGATGTAACCAAAACCGTACCAACACACAACAGGTTTTGAGCGTCAAGCTTTCCTGCAGCGGATTCACGCCAGATGAGATTTTACAAGAATTGTGAGGCCCAAAACTCCCTTCAATGGAAGCGCATTCAAAGTGCAATTATACTTAATCGGAATTTAAGAAATATCGCTTTTATTTTGCGGAAAACTATAATGGAAACCCAGCTAGTGTTTGGGAAAGGGCAGAGCCTTTAAAAAAAAAAACCCAGAGGGTGAATGGATGAACGTTCTCTCTTTCAAATCTTCTACGGGCCAATCAGATCAACAAAACACGTTACCGAGCAATAACCTCCATAGTGAGCTTCATAATGCGAACCATGGCAACTGTAGACATGTAAGTACACGACTTTTGTTGTTTTTGAAAAGTAACTAAATCACTGCTGTTTTTTCTTCTACATTTAACGAAGAAATGTGGTCAAGTTTTGATAAAACTGGCGCTACAGCAGCGTCCATGCAAGTCTCTTCCACCTTAAGTGCACCGGTCTGTTGTCGCTGCTTGCTTATGTCACGACTCTGCCACACCTGAAAGTACTTCCTCTTAGATGCTGATTGGTCCTGTCACTTTCTGACCGGGTCCAGACGGTTCAGATGAGAGCTGTGCAAGATGGATTCGCCAGTGAGAAACACGGAAACGGGCGAATCCATCTGCTTTGCAAGGTTAATGTATACCCGGTTTCAAAAAGTAGTGTTTCCCAAAACGCAGTTTCCGTGTGGATGAAATGCTGATACAACAAAAAATGTTCGCAAATACTGAACTGTCTCCGTGTGAGCGGGGCCTTAAGCAGTCATAGTTAACTAAAACAACAGTGATGTAAACTGATGAAGCTCTATGTTAATGACCTTTTTTCCAATAAAAAAGCCCCAAAAAATTAAACTACATGGACAAAATTATTTGCATGGCCATGACACCAACATGGACCGTGATGGCATTGTATTCAAATACACATGCTTTAATATGAACTTGCCCCCCTTTATGCAGGCATAACAACATCCACTCTTCTTGGAAGGCCTTTCTCAGGATTTTGGAGTGTTTTTGTGGAGATTGTGCCATTCACACAGCGTGGTGAGGCACACTGGCGTGTCTTGTGAATTTGTAACATTACATCATATAACTGTGACTGAAGATACTGTAACAGGAATTAAAGAGGCTATTTTGCATGGTGTGCTTAAAAAAAGAAGCACTGTTGGGGCTCTGCATAAATGAGCACACTATATACAAGGTCAATATTCCTGTATAATAAATCTTTTAGCTGTAAACAGTAATAATCAAGATTAAATAAAAAAAAAAGAAATATTCCATTCTGCAGTGAATTGAGAATGTATGGAAGTTTCACCTCTTAAAGAAAATCACAGGGGAAAAAAAATGAACATTTCATGGTATGCTAATTCATTGAGATGCACCTGTACATGCTTGTGGAAGATACTAGAATATCTGTCTAATTAACATAATGTTACGGCTCAAACATTTTCACAAACCTATTTCATAAGATGTGGATGTATGCCAACTGCTGTGAACATCATCAAAACGCAGTTATTAAAAAGACAGCACATTTCAGCTGAATTAAAGCTGCTTTCAGCTTACTCCCTACTGATTTCTGTCACCAGTATGAGCTTTCTACCACTACCTGTGATGTCACATGCATATCCTCTGTACATCATGTACCATTAACCCAGGCCCACAGTAAGCAAGGGCCCTTAAGACGGCTGGAATTTTATGTTGTTTTTCTTAATAATTAATGTCATCATTGAGTCAAAAGCAACTCAATGGATTGGTCAATTTTTTTTTTTAAATACTGGGGAACCCCTGCTCTTCCTTTCAAAACTGTCCGAAGAAAGTAAAGACAGTGGAGGAGAAGAAAGCAAGGACAAAGAGCAAGATGGAGAAGATGACAGAAAAAAAGCAGAGACAGAAAGCAAGATGAGGAGGATGATGAGGAGAAGAAAGCAGGGACAGAGAACAAGATGAGGAGGATGATGAGGAAAAGAAAGCAGGGACAGAGAACAAGATGAAGTGGATGATGGAGGAGAAGAAAGCAGGGACAGAGAACAAGATGAGATGATTGAGGAGAAGCAGGGGAAGAGAGTTGGCTGAGGATGATAAAGGAAAAGAAAGCAGTGCAGAGAGCAAGAGGAGGCTAATAAACACAAACTTATGTGAAGGAAATACAATTAAATATAAATTAACCATTGTAAAAATATTTCTGATTCATTATGGTTAAAAAATAAATTAAAATGCATTAAAACAACTTTTATTTGCTTGGGTCTCCAGCTAAGTAGGGCCTATTGTAATTTTTTGTCTGGGGGGCCAAAATCCCTATCTATGCCCCTGGTCCTATATCCCATATTCTACTAGTCCTGTTATCCAGCTAGTCTTGCCTTTGCTACTTATCATCAAAAACGTCTAATTTGTGTCAGTAATATTGGACTTTTCCTCAGCCATACTTCACTCAATCTTGATTAAATACTCCGAGACCAAAGGCTACTTTGATGGGACTGACCACCCACAGAGCCACAGGTAGTCTACATGTAACCTTGGGTCAAGACGAATATACCCAGGAGACCAAGCTAAAGGAACAATACCCCCACCGCCTTAAGGACAGCATTATTAGTCACAGAAAGACTGGGTGAGTCATGCACTGGTAAGTGTTATTTCTCACCCCACTATCAGGGGCTTCATCTCTCTGTATCTCACTTCCACCCTGTCTCGCTCACTCCTGGCCAGGAACTCGTTATCTCCTCGCCGAGAGGTCTCTGGTCTCACTGAGGCCAGGAGAGGGATCACTGCTTCTGGTTGAGGGTGTCATATAAGCGCTTGAAAAGGAGAACTGTGACTCTAGAATAAAAGTGGAAAGGTGAAAGGGAAGGGAAAGAATATAACGTCAAGTGAGCCAGACATAACCTAGGGAAACTTTAATGTCTGAGATTTTTCTTGTCTTTTATATAACTTTGGCTCCTTCTGCACCATTTATGTCAATTTTATCCATCTTTTTTTCCTTCTTCCATGTTTTCCAAGCAGGTCTAGTGTTGAAAAATCAAATCCATCTTCCTTTCTGTATCCCTCACTTCTCTGCGCATTGAATCACAGCAGGCAAGCTAAATATATTGAGTGCCAAAGAAAGAACAAATAGGCAGGAGATTATATTCCCATTAAAATCTTGGCTCCTCTCATTGTTATTGACATGGCAGAGATCCTCGCCGCTGTGAGGGCAAACAGAAGAAGTTGCACATGAATATGATCGCACTATTTTCTTAGGGATGCAGCGGCTGTCTGCTTTATTCAAACATATCCACCTACAGAGGAGGTCTGTTGCGGGCTTTGTGTGGGTCTCCTGACAGCCCACTATCCCCCCGTGCTGCTATGAAAGAAAATCAAGCATCTGAAGCGGCGTGCGGATCACACAGAGCCGAGCCGTGCAGCACAGGCAGCTGTGTGTACATATGCATACTGAGACAGTGTGATGTAAGTAAATACACCCAGCAGGCGCACACAAACTTGCTGTAAGGACAAAAAAAAAAAAAAAAAAACTCACAAAATTGCACATAAACTACTCACAAGCATGAACACTCGGTGCCTTTCACAGCGAGAAGAATTCAGCGTGAAATGAAATGGATGGGCTGCTGTTCCACTGGTTGGTCCCACCGTGTGTGCATGGAGCTCATGAGAGAGAGCGAATGAAGGGTTGTCGTGCATGTTCATGTTTTTTGGGGGGGGTTTGCTTGTGTATGAAAAAAGAAAGGGTGTTGGGGATGCTGCTGTGAAAAGGATGTTTTTCAGCACTTTTAAATAACATGTATTTTCAAGCTGCTTTGTGTTGCTGCCAAAACAACAAAAAAATACGAAACTTCAGCATTCAGTCATGTCAAATAATTCTGCTCTGGATTTTTAAAAAATGCCTCAGGGATACACACAAACCTTTGCAAAGCGCATCTGACAAGCACAAAAGGAAGAAAATGTTTTTCAAACACACTCATAACCCATCTGTTACCAGCTGGGGTTTTAAAAGGAATCCAATCTGTGCTGAAGTTCTGCACAGATTAACAGTATCATCTCAGTAACTCTGCTGAAACACCGGGCTGAATTAATTCTGATGTTTTTTTATTGTTTCCTAAATAAAAAGGGTCATCTGCTGCCTCGGTGCCATTGTGACTTTTACAATCACAGTACAAATTGAGCTAACATCTGTTGGTTATTATGGACGCCTTTACATCTTCAGGAGGCAGACGCACTGGGATGTCTGTCGGGTTTTAAAATCTGACGAACAGATGGTGGAAATTATACAAAAAAAAGTTTACGTTTTTGTTCATATTTTTATAAAATATTTTTTTCCCTCACTGAATATACAGATCTTATTTAAAGACCCTGTAAAGTGAAAATAGATCTGTATTTAGGTTTGTTGTACTAGAGGCCACAGTGTTATGAACCCCCAGGTCAATGGCAGAAGGCATTAGCGTGGATGCTGCTAAAGTGCCAGTTTTATCAGAACTTGACGACATTTCTTCATTAAAAGAAGAACAAAGAACAGCAGTGAATGGTTTTCTTTTCTAAAGTGACAAAAGTCGTGTACTGACACGTCTACAGTCGCCATGCTTCGCGTTACGCAGCTCTCTATGGAGTTAACTCCTCGGTAGCGGCTACGTCACGTGTTTTGTTGCTCTGATTGGGCTGTAAAGATGTGACAGACAGAACGTTCATCCAATCACCCTCCAAGTTTTATTTCAAAGCCTCTGCCCTTTCCCAAACGCTGTATATGACAGGTTTTCCAGATGGCGTGTCAGGTTATATAAGAGTACCATTATGAATAAAAATCACTGATTGTCGTCCCAAAAGGCCATCACATAATGTTTGTCAATATTTTCATCAGTTTATTTCAGATTATTTCATGTAGACTGTTGATTGTATGGGTTAAATATTTATTTTTGACATTTTGGTTATTTTTTAGGAGAGAAAGTATAATTTGACTAGAAGTAAAGACTAAAATTTGAGGACTTTTTGTCGACTAAAACTAGACTAAAATTATGAAGGGTGAACAGGACTAAAATGTGACTAAAACTAAAACTATTTTAGTGTAAAGATTAAAACTAAGACAAAATCTACAAACAGCTGCCAAAATTAAAGGTTACATATCATGTCCTTTTAAGACTCGGGATGGGGATTGAAACCCGGTTCTTTATTTTTCCAGTACCCGAAGATCAACAGGGTCTGTGACGTAACGTCATTTCAAGATACAACTGGTGTAAGAAAAAAAAATCAGTTCTTTCCAGGGAAACATGGTCTGAAAGCACATTAGCTTTGTCCATGAACAGTGTTGTACCTTCATCTATCAGCTTGAGGAAAAAAAAGGCGCCGCCTGTGAGTCGCATGCAATCATATCTGCCTGCGCTGGGAGTAATAAACACTCATTTCACTCTCTTCAGCTGCTTCAGGACAGTTTTCTTCTTCAGCTGCTCAGATAAATGATGAAAAGTGCTCCCAAACTTTGTAGCAAGTCTTGTTTGTTAAAAGTATTAATCCAGTGTAGAAATCTGTGGTGGAATCGGCAAAATTGAAGTTAATCAGCAAACTTAACAAGCTGAAAGACGGAGAATATGATGCGTTCAGGTAACTTCAGTAAATTATCCAATACTCTATTTTAATAAGTTTAAATGTCACATAAAAATAGGAAAATTTAGTTTTTGACCAGAAACTTCAATGAATATAATTGTAAATATGAAGAATGTGTTTGTATTTGAGGGATATAAAATAGATGCAAGTCTTTTTAAGTGAAGCACCCTTCAACAAAGACCCCTTCGAGTGTAAATATTTGTCCTCATTTTGTCTTTCCACCAAACTATAGAAAAGTATCAATAATGGTATTGATAAAGGCTCAGATCAATAGGGGGTATGGATAAGGGATTAAATATCAATAACAATTAACGATCCCTATCCGTATTTAAGATATGGATTATATTGGTCTCAGAAGTCCCAAAAACATGCCAGTGAAGTTTGTTGCTAAAAAAAAAACACTCCAGTATTGGATTTTTACATGTCTAAAAACCCCTCTGTTTCAGCCCTGCCGAAAACAAGTGCTTTCTGTGGCTGTAGATATTACTGAGCTGCCTGACTCCGCCCCTCTTCGGAAGTAGATGTGGCTTAATGGATGCGGATCCACAGAAGAGTGCGGAACTTTCTACCAAGCAGGGAGGGCCAACCGAACCAGGGGGTGGAGCTAACTCCCCACATGACATCATGAGGGGAAAATCTGAAAACAGCTTGTTTAAACACTCATTTTCTGGTGGAGAGTGAGAGGCGGGAGGGAATGGATTTATCTGATTCTTGGGGGGGATTATGGAAACAGAACCACAGGCACATATTTTTGCTAGAAAAGCCTGAAAAAGTGTATTTTGTATAATGTGTGACCTTTGACACTTGTCTGGACCGTTCCCAGGGACCAATCTGCCTCGGCCATGATTACATAACTATGACTATGATGAATTAGAGATAAGCCAGTCAATTATCATTTTTGATGTGAATGAGTTAGTGATGGTGCATGGGTCGATGTTTGTGGGTCTTTGTTTTGGAAGGCTGCATCCATCACTGCAACTGCTTTCCTTGGTTCCACACCAAATACTGCTGCAAAGAAAATTTGGGACTAAAAGGTATTCAGCCAACACAACAGACACACAGAACCACTGCCACTGAAACGTACAGAGGTTTTTATGGCGAGGGCGTTCAATAAAAGATCTTGCATTATTAACTGATGACCTCATGATGTGTTGTTATCACTATGCATTACAAAATTGAAATAAAATGCCCATTATAAGATCTATACATGCTTTCGAATGCATAAACAGTGAAGTCAACCAATGACAGGGAAAGTTGCTGCTTTTAGTGGCTATTCAAAGTCCTTAACAGTCACCAAATGTTCTAATCTGTTTGACTTTCTGATACAAAAGCCTTTCTTGATAGTGCATCAGGTGGCTGTATTCTGTGTGTCTGTTAATCAGTAATTACCAAGCCTGATAGGATGAAATATTGATTGTAGACGTCCCACTCTTTGGCAGCAGCGGCGTGTCCAGCCAGACAGCGTCGATCGACAGACGATGAAAAACACGCTGCATATCACACACGTATCCCCGCCTCATTTATGGTCCTGACGGCCCCATCAGTAGTGCTTTTTTATCTCTCTGTTATCGCACCAGACTGGCCTCAGACTCCTTTGTGGCGAGGACACCACACGCTTCTACTCCATCACACGTTAGTCTGCAGTCTTTGTGTCTGCTGGGAGAGGCTTCACGTCGGCAAAGTGGCAGATGGGAGATGTATCATGGAAGTCGTGGCAGGATGAGGCTCTTTTGTCGCACAAAAGCAAAGATGAATCAGTTGATGTCCTTTTCAGAGTCCTGCTAACATGGATTCAGATTATAATACGTCTTTGTTTTCAGCTCAAAGTATTTAAGGGACTAATTAGTGTTTCTCTGTTCCCTTGTTCTCCAGTCTCAGAGTCAAACCTGGCCATGAGAATGTGATTTTATATTCTGAACTTTACAGGAAGTCTGTTTTCATGTCAAACAAAATGAAAGCTAAACTCAAGGACAGGATAAAACTTTATTTATTTATTTATTTATTTACCCAGGCCTGTGCGATGCCTTTAAAATATGTTGCTACCATTTTCAGATATGTAAATGTAATCATTTATTTTACTCAAATAAAAGTATAACTGAACAAGACGCTGACATTTGTTAGGTTCTTTGCAGATCGTGACACAGATGAGAGCTCCAGATGGGGGCAGGAAGTGAAGTTCCATAAAGAAGCACTTTCAATATACCAAAGCTTTGTGCTGTTTAAGACTGAAGCATCCGTTCAAATTGTTAAAAAAAAAAAAAAAAAAAAAAAAATTATATTGAGCTACTTTTGAGTCCCAACAGTAGTGACACATTCAGGCAAAACATTTTAAACAAGCTCACAGAGAAACGCTGGACGAGTGGAGTCACAGCCTGTTCATGTAAAGTCCATTTCCATAGTAGTCTGGCTTGGTTCTGTATAGTTTACTAAAAGTTTAAATCCTGATCTTTCCCATGTTTTCACAGCTAATGCTCAATGTGATGGGATATATGTCTCTTTATAGAGATCTGATTTATTTGGCTCAGTTCAATAATGACAGCAAGTCAGTAATAATCATTTAAAAAAATAATAATAATAAAAATAAAAATAGTTATTATTCTCATTATTATTATTATTATTATTATTATTATTGTTGTTATTATTGTAGGTGGTAAGTGTGTGTTAAATAATAATAATAATAATAATAATAATAATAGCTATTATTCTCATTTGTATTAATATTATTATGATTATTATATTTATTCTAATTATTATTCTTATTCTTATTATTATTACATTATAGGTGGTGTGTGTTAAATAATAATAATTTTTAAAAATATAATATAGATAATAAAAGATATTATTCTTATTTGTATTATTATTATTATTATTATTATTATTATTATATCATAGGTGTAAAATGTCTTAAATAATAATAATAATTAAATAATGATAATAATAAAAATAGTTATTATTCTCATTTGTATTATTATTATCATTATATTATAGGTGGTAAGCATGTGTTCAATAATAATAATTACAAATAATAACAAAAATAAAAATAGTTACTATTCTCATTTGTATTATTATTATTATTATTAACATTATTATTATTTTATAAGTGGTAAGCGTGTGTTCAATAATAATAATTACAAATAATAACAAAAATAAAAATAGTTACTATTCTCATTTGTATTATTATTATTATTATTATTATTATTTTATAAGTGGTAAGCGTGTGTTCAATAATAGTAATTACAAATAATAATAAAAATAAAAATAGTTACTATTCTCATTTGTATTATTATTATTATTATTATTATTTTATAAGTGGTAAGCGTGTGTTCAATAATAATAATTACAAATAATAATAAAAATAAAAATAGTTACTATTCTCATTTGTATTATTATTATTATTATTATTTTATAAGTGGTAAGCGTGTGTTCAATAATAATAATTACAAATAATAATAAAAATAAAAATAGTAACTATTCTCATTTGTATTATTATTATTATTATTATAAGTGGTAAGTGTGGGTTAAATAATAATAATGATGATATTATGCATTTTATCTATAGGGGCCCTTCTCAGCACTGAAGGTCGTCTTACAAGGAAAGTTTAAAACAGGACAAATAATTAAGTCCACAAAGTATACACACGTTAGCAATAAGTTAAAACAGTAACAACATAAATGTTGGTAACAAGTCTGCCACTGGAGCTTTTTAGAGAATGTTAAATGGCAGATCATTACTTAGTGGCTTATGGAGCTAAATCCATGCCAAAAGTTTTGATAATTTGAAAAAAATATTTATTTAAAAGATTAAAAAAATGTACCCAAAATGTATGCTTTGATCCTGAACTTGAAATATTGAACTGAAAGTAAAAATAAGCATAAGATCAAAATACAATTTTGATTCAGCTCTGTAATTATTTTAATTAAGTCATCTGTTTTCATTTTTTACTCTAAAAAACATTTTCCCAATCAAGGTTATAATAGTTTTTGATTTTTCAATAGTAATAAGTAGTTTTTACTGCTGGTTTGTCAGTTTAGTTTATTTCTATTTTGCAAAAATGCTTCATTTCAGTTTAGTTTTTATTAGTTTTAGTGTTCGTTTTAGTTTTTTCGGATACATGTCGGGGCTGAGGAAACATCATACTTTAAAAAAAAAAAACATATTCAAACAGGCTACTCTTCACTTTTTATTTTATTTATTGAAAGATGATGTTTGAATACAACTCCAGACATAAAACTACCACTGTATGAAGTCTTAACCAACCAGATCAGGCAATTTTACCCTCCCCAGACTGGTGTAGGTGCCAGTCATTATGGTTGTGCCAAAGACTAAAACTATGGATATTGTGTCCATTTTTATTTTGTTTTAGTTCGTTTTGTAAGCATTACATTCTGTAATGTTTTCATTTTTTCAGTTGAGCTTAGTTTTGATAAAGTTTCAGTTAACTAAAAGGATTTTTGAATTTTAGCTTTAGTTATTTTGTTAGTTTTAGTTAACCATAATAACCTTGTTCCCATTTGAGGTGTTATTTTTCATACTCAATATTTGTAGAAATCTGATTCTAACTGCAGCATACAGGCCAATTCGTAACTTCATGTATGTTTTGATGATGTTTATATCAGGAGTAAATCTTCCTGCTTCCTCTGTCTTATATTTCATCCATTTTCTGCAGGATTATTAGCTGTCCATTTCCCTATGCCTGGAGCCTGTTAAAAATGCACACTAAAGGTCATCAGACTTTACTTCAAAGGTCTAACTATGCTGTAAAAGTCGTGAAATTGTTTGTTAAAAATGGCCGCCTGTTAAATATTCTATCGAGTACAGCAGACGGACTGTCTCACCCACCTCACCTACAAATGTTGGCAGATATTTGAATTTTTATTCAGCGCTACAAAACTGTCAGAACTGAGAAGGAAGTCCACTATTTTGAGTTCTGTGGGAAATTTAGTGAAATTTTGCCCATCTGGCCACTTATACAGGAGTGAGGAAAACACGTTTCCTCTTATTGACTTCAAACTGGAGTTAATCAGTAGAAAAGATGGAGAAAATACTGTGTTGACTAAACGAGGCCAGTTTGGAAGTATAAAAAGCTGGAGCTCCTTTGGTGAGGTTGGTTCCAGAAAAGCAAAGAATTCTCATAAGGTTTCATGATGGAGACAAAGATGAAGATGTTTAGAGCCTGGTTTAAATAACGTGAAACTAAACAGTGGATTAAGTGTTTTATACAATGCCTATAAAAAGTATTCACCTGGTGGATGTTTTACTCTTTTACCGATTTTATAGATCTAGTAAAAAAAGTAGGGGTGAAACGAGAGCAAGTATGTGTGCTGGCTAAGTTTTCCATGTATTCTGTGGAAAAAATTACAACTCCCGGGAAAATACAGGGGAGCCTATCAGGTAGGGACATGTAAGAATCATGTTTGAATCATGTGACAGGTCATGCCCACAGATGATGTTTATTTCAACATAGGAAGTGCTGCAAATACCCATGGTGTCGTTTATAAAGATTTTTTTTTTAATGTGTGCTTTATTGTGTATTTTCACAAACCCATCGCTGCAACAAAAAAGTGCTCTGAAACATGGTGAATGTGTGTAACTGCCCAGGTTTTATATGCAAAAGGAATGATTGACTTATCTTGTCTGGATTCAAATCTACCGCTAATCAAAAATGAAAATGCTAATCGTAGCACCAGCTCTACGCTGGGTTCTACAGGGTTAAAGGTTAGAAGACGGCTATAGTTATGCTTCATGACAGTGCCTCTTTTGAAATCCAAAGATGTAAATTTCAGTGTTGTGCCACAAAACACCAAGTTCTTGCAACTCTGCCCTGAGGAGTTTGAAAATGAAAAAAAGTCAAAGATAAAATATGTGCCTGTTCAACCCTGCTTGCAGATTTAATTTACCTTTTCTTCTTGGTGTTATGAGCTTAAAGCATAGTAAAAGAAAGGCACTGGAGTGTACTCTAGTGTCAGAAGCAATCTTACACTGTCTTATGTTTGATTAAATGTGACACAGTAGACCTTGTCTCGAATCCAAAAGCTCTCTCTGAACTATACTTTAATAGTTCTTTACTACCCCAGCTGGCACTTTTGACTAGATTGTCTTATGAACTGCCAAGCAGCAAGCCAGTCTGCAGAGATCTCACATTGTCAGCAGTAGCATGAACTTAAAAGTGCGAATCCATCAGCGCTCATTTCCCTCCCTAAGATCTTCTAGATAAAATATTTAATGCATAGAGTCATTCATATAGCCGTAGCTTCAGAGTTCAGCGTCTTGTTATCGTCTCTGTTAAGAGAGGCTGTTTAAAACATCATAGAAGTCACTGATCTTAAATACTCTTGAGTTATTTGAACATAAAGTGGGGACAGGAGATCACACAGAAGCCGACAGAAGCCTGTAAAAGCCTTGTACGCATGCGTGGCCCTGCTCTTCTCCTCCTCTTATACTTTGACACACATCAGAGCAGAGAAAACTGCCCATCTGCTGGGGTGTAGCACTAGCTTCTGGGCTTGTGGTCCCTGCAGAAAGATAACCAGGCGTAGCTTTAAACACCCCCAGACAGACCCTTATCCCTCTGGTTTAATGTCCTTGCGGCTGAGGGTAATGCAAAGAGATGGATGGCCCCGACCTATCCCTCCACGCCAGGGTCCCCGGCTGCGAGATTGCACGCCTGATACTATCCTCCATCTCCCTGTCTGTGACAACCAAACTTCACCCCCCCCCCACCCCCCCCCCACCCCCCACCCCACCCCAACACCGCCTCCCAACGAACCCCCCAGATCGATGCGGCACACTGATGTGCCGTCCGTCAAATCCGCGGGCTAAGCAATACACCACCTACCCATAAGGAGTGATGGGGGCGAGACAGTGCATGAAATGGAGGTAACACGCACACACTCGCCAGTTCCTGAAACGGATCACTCAATCTGGTGCCGAACGATGAGCATTTTTTCTGCCTGTTGTGCCATCTTTCTCCGTCCCTTGCTCTCTCTCTGCACACATCCTTGACATGTCATGATCAAACGGGTGCTTTTAGAGTTCACCGTTTGACCCCAACTCCTGGAATCCTGCAGTTCCATCACATCCTCCCATCTCGGTCCAACTTGCATTCTTTTATCACTTCATCCCTCCATCACCCCTCCATCACCCTCCATCCTTTTCTCCATCAGCAAATCCTACCATTTCTCTTCCGCTCGGGACGGATAGTTTCCGTATCATTCACCTTTATGTGAACACCCCCGCCCCCCCCATCCCCTCTCTGAGACTTGTCCCCCACATGCTCCCCACAACGTTTGATAACCGACTGACTGAGAGGGTGATGGTGAAATGGAAGTGTGGTCACAAGCATGAAATGAAAACATGGATGATCCACGGAGAGAAATCTATCTTGAACAGATGCCAAGAGGAAGACGAGCACTTTGGTTGGGCCTCGAAAATCCTCAAGTTGCTGCTTTTCCTCGATTTTAAGATCGAGTCCATAAATAGCTATGAGACGCTGGAGTAGAGAACATCATGTGTCAGGCTGGAATGAGAAAATATGTGTGAGCAAGGATAAGCACAACACTGTGAAGTAGGATAAATAAATATCATACAAATATGATAAACATATATTATTTTATTACTAAAAAAGTGTGGAACCTCTTTAAGCATAAGTAGTCTGTTAAAGAGGCCTAACCCAGCTCCATGGCCTCCAATTCAATAGTCTGAGTCCAGCATCATCTAGAGCAGGGGCCCTAAACCTTTTCAACCCGCTACCCCCAAAATGAAGGTGCCAAAGACCAGGGACTCCCACTGTACCTGAAGGTGGTCGAAAGCAGCCATGCACATTGAAGAATAGTCATGTGCAGACAAGGCCGTCCATAAGGGGGGAAAAGGGGAAAGCTTTCTGGGGAGCAGCCAAACTGGGGACCCATGGAGGTCAGCAAAGCCATGGTCCATTATAAAGTAAAGCTGTGATATTTGATTTTTAATCTGAAAAATAACCACTCTTAACAGAGCAACAAATATCTTTTGTATAATTAATTTGTGGTGTAGTATATGACCTACTTATAAATGTGAATCCATTTTCTGAAGAACATAATTTCAGTTGGTTAAAAATTGCTAATACGGCTTAAAAATGGCAAGAATTGGAATAGAAAAAAGGTGATGAAATGGCATTTTAAAAGTAGTTGAAATGGATTGGAAGTGGCAAAAATCACATCGAAGTGGCAAAAAAGAAATAAGCAAAAAGGGGCAAAAAATGGGTTAAAGCAGTAAAAACAGGCATTCAAAGTTGTAAAAAGGAATTAAAAAGTGATAAAAATGGGTTTAAAGTGGCAAAAATTGATTTAAATGAGCAAAAATGGCTTAAGTGAGGCAGAAAAATATGCAGAAATTGGCAGAAATTTGTTAAACTGGCACAACAACTAGTGAGACGTGATTAAAATGTACAAAGATGGGCAAGGTTGTAAAGAGGGGTTAGTAATGAAAATATGGGTCAACAGATGCAAAAAATAAGCAAAAGTGGCAAAAAAAAAAAAAAATAGAATAAAGAGAAATGGCAAGAATGGGTTAAAGTGGCAAAAACAGGCATAAGAATTGAATAAAAAAGGAAGAAAAAGTGTCATAAATAGGTTGAAAGTGACAAAAACTGCTTAAGTGAGTAAGAAAAGTGTGTAGAAATTGGTAGAAATTGATAAAACTTGCATATGAAATAGTGAAATATGTCCTAGCAGGACCAAATTTGGTCCTACGTGTCATGGTTTGGGTTTAGTTGTGTTAATTTTTAGTTACTTGGGTTTCTGGTGCTCCTTATGTTTGTTTTTCTACCTCCTGTGTTCCCTTGTCTTTAGTTTCAAGTTGTGTCAGTTCTCATGTGTTCCACATGCTCCTGTTCGGTGTTTCCTGTTTTATTTTGTAGTTTTCTTCTCCTCGTGTGTGTCCTCTGGCTTTCTTCCTGCCCTTGTGTTTTTTTCTCCACCCTGATTGCCTTCACCTGTGTCTTGTTCTCCCTCACCTGTGTCATTGGCCTCACCTGTCTCCCAGTGTCTAATCACCCCCTGTCTATTTAGTTTCTGGGTCGCCCTGTGTCTGTGTCAGTTCGTCTGCATATCCTGCCTGTGACTCCCCTGCGTGTAACCTCTTGTGATTTTCAACCAGTGTTCCCTCATGTTCTTTTGGTGATCTTTAGGTTTAGTATTTTGGCCTTTTTGTGCATTTTGATTTTGTTAGCACCTTTGTTGTAGTTTTTGCATTTTTAGTTAATTAAAGAGTTTTTTTGTGCCTTTGCAATTGAGTCCTTCCCTTTTGAGTTTTTACCAATCCTGACACTACGTGCCTTGATCCAAACAACCTTGCTCTGTGCACTCTATTTTTGCACAAAAATATTCATGTTAAACAGAAAAACATCAAATTAAACCGAAGAAGCTCAGCTACAAGCCAAAATATACAATTTTTACCTACACCACATCCAACTCTAAAAGGACTCAAATCAATGACCACATATTAAAATGGCCTTAGTGCTATGTATTCAGACACTTCCGCCCCCTACGGGATGGTGCCTGCTACTACAGACACAAACTGCTGCAAATTCCAGTCATGTTTGTGCAGTTTCCATTTGTTTCAACAGTTTCTTTTAGTTTTCTGCACTTTATTTTGTGTTGTTTTTTGTGCCACTGAAAATATATCTGCTCCTCTTGGTGTCAAACTTTAGTTCCTTTGTAAGTCTTCTTTTCAAAGGGAACTATATGGAGGTCTGGGTGATTTAAGAGGGAAAAAATAATTCCATGATGCAGTGACCACCTGTAATGGCATATGAGTAAAAAAAAGTTTGATACCTGTGATTTTTTGAAATGGTAGAGATTGTGCCAAATTGGGCCAAATTGTGCCCAATTTGCAGTAGCCTAATAAAAGAGGCTCAGGCTTTACAGGTTAAAATGTGCAAAAATGGCCAGAAAAAGTGATAAAGAGGGGTTAATAGTGGCAATAATGGCTCAACAGATGCAAAAAATAAGCAAAAGTGGCAAAAAATAAAGAAAAATGGCAAGAATGGGTTAAAGTGGCAAAAACAGGCATACAAAGTGGTAAAAAAAAAAAGTAATTAAAAGTGGCAGAAATGGGTTAAAAGTGGCAAAAACTGCTTAAGTGAGGCAGAAAATTATGTAGAAATTGGCAGAAATTGATCAGACTGGCATATCAAATACTGAAATATGGATAAAATGTGCAAAAATGGCCAGAAAAAGTGATAAAGAGGGGATAATAGTGGCAATAATAGCTCAACAGATGCAAAAATATAAATTGATCAGACTGGCATATCGAATACTGAAATATGGATAAAATGTGCAAAAATGGCCAGAAAAAGTGATAAAGAGGGGATAATAGTGGCAATAATAGCTCAACAGATGCAAAAATATGCGTAAAGTGAGAAGAAATTGTTTGGAAGAAAATGGGCAGAAAAAAAGGAGTTGGGAAAGATTTGAAATTGTCAAAATGTGACAACATTTTGGTGGTAAAGGGGTTTAAAAGTGGTAGAAATAAATACTTAGATTCCCTTAGAATCCATACCATTTGAAGCAAATACCAGTTCGACACACTTTTCAGCTCCAAAATGAAGAAGCTATTATTCAGGATGCTAGGACCAATGCTGCTGGATAAAACACACATGCACTGATTCTTAAATAAATCACAGCTGGGCAGTGACCCAGCCACATCTGTGTTCAGACTTACTTTCTACAGCTTTTTGGAACATTACTGTGATTTTAGCATAAATCCATGTTTTTTATTTTACATTTAACTGATTTTATGGATACATTACAATAAAAATCGGTAAAATGAAACGATTTGAAATCATTTAAAAATATCCTTTATTTTTTTAAGGCATCTGGTGACACCCCTCTCAGTGTCCCAAGACCCCTACGTTGAGAATCAGTGGTCTAGAGTCTTGACGAGGCTAGCTTAGCCCCATAAACAGCTTGTCCTCCTTGTCTATTGCAAACATGCTTATGGTGATACACTACTGGGAAAGTAAACCTTGTAGAAGACCGAGAATAGATGTGCCATTTAGAACGAGCCCGTTCTGTGAAACGGTTTTTACATGTTCACCCCAGTAGCAAGCTTCCTTTTGAGTAGCAGTTTTCTTTCCTCCTATTCACTGCTACTCACTACTCATTTAAAAGGCCAAACTGGTATCCAGTGTAGAGCAAACAACCAGCTCTACTAAGCTGGGCCAAATGATCCAGGGAGAGACGGGTTTCCTTTCACGAGTGAGTGAGACTGGGCGAAGGTGAGATGAGGAAACATGGGCAGGAATACAGGGTTCATGTGGCAAACTGTTACAAACTGTACTGAAGCCGTTGAACCACTTTGTGATACGGACCGTACATGAACCGGGGTGTCATTGCACATCCAGGCTTTAAATGGATGCTTTGAATCTGGGCTTGCTGCCCTTTCTCTCTCAGCTTTTTTTAAACTGTGATGTCGGCCCTGCTTTACAAAAGTCCAGACCAAAAGCAAATTATGGTAAAAGTTCACACTCCTGAGGTTATTAAAGGTATTTCAGATGCATGCCATCACTGATGTAGTGGATTCATGCAGGAAAGCACCATACCTGTGGTTCCTTAAAACTGAAAACCAAAGTGATAATGTAGTACCGCCACCCTGAATTCAAGCCCTTATTTTTTCCCACAGGGTTTGAAAACTAATGAAAGCCTTGTGCAGACTGATGTGTACATTTATGGTGAATTTTACGAGTCATTGTGAGATTTAGCAATGAATGATGCAACGAGCATGCAGGGGGCCTCGTTAAAAACTCCGGGCTGCATATGGTGAAGAATACAAGCTGCGGTTACAGGCCTAGAGCCGACTGTGGGTGGCCAAAGGTATATGAGAGAGGGGGGGCCCGGTGCATCGGTGTAAATGTGGGGCCCTGTGTGAGCAATAAAAGATATTTACTGTAAATCTTCAGCAGCTAGGGGAGCGATAAACATCACAAACACAATCAGCTTCTGCTTTAGTGCCACCAACGCATCTGTTCTTCTCCAGGGGAGGAAGAGGAAGGGAGGATGAGAGAAGGAAGAGTGGACCGGGACGATCTATGGCTTCTTTTGCATTGTAGATTCACTGCAGATAGTGTGTGATGATGTGTTTGGATAGGAGGTAGGTTTTTTGTTTTCTGGTTAAACCTAAAGAGACTTTTACAAATGCAGATCCTAAAGTATGGAGCTCTGTAAGTGGAGGGTAAATGCTGCAAACAGTTTTATTTTATTATCATGAAATATTAACCACTTATTCATGCATAAACATCTAATGTTGCCCTTTAAATTCTCCTTTCTTTTTTAGTCAGTGTTCTATTTCAGTGGCTATTTTTGGGAATTTACATAAAGGCACAGAGTCTGAGCAATACAGCGGCTATAAAAAGCTGCATAAATATTCACCCCCTTCTAGTCATTATTTAGTAGATGATCTTTAAATGCAGTCAGCACTGAGTCCGTGTGGATAGCTCTCAGTCATGCTTGCACATCTTTAACTCCATTCTTCTTTGCAAAACTGCTCAAGCTTAGTCAAGTTGCTCAAGGATGGGGATTGAACAGCCCGTTTAGAGGCCAGCCGCATATCCTCTATTGGATTCAGGTCTGGGCTTTGACTCAGGCACTCCAGAACATTCACCTTGTTGTCTTTAAACCATTTCTGCGTAGCTTTCTCTGTATGCTTCAGGTCATTGTCCTCCTGGAAGATAAATCTTAGCCAAAGCTGTAGTTCTCTAGCAGACAGAAAAAGAACATCCTCCAGGATTTTCCTCTACCTTCATAAGCCGGCTGCTGAGAAGCATCCCCACAGCATGATGCTACCACCACTATGCTTCTCAGTGGGGATGGTGTGTTTGAGGGGATGTGTTTGGTGTCTTCCAAAACACAGTGTCTTGTCTGATGACTAAAAAGCACCATTTTAGTCTCATCAGACCTAAAACCTTTCCTCCACTTGATCATGGAGTCACACACATGCCTTCTGGCAAAATCTAGTCCAGATTTAATGAGTTTTCTGAAAGACCCTGTAAAGTGATAATAAATCTGTATTTAGGTTTGTTGTATGACACGTTACTGTGTTATGAACCCCCAGGTCAAATTTCAGATTAAACACCTCTAAGTTTATAAAATTAAGCTTCAAAATCATGAAAAATGAGGCAGTAAAATCTGCTCCAGCATGGAGTTGAATGAGCTGAAGCCCCGCCCACTCAGAAGAAATACGATCCTCTCAAAAAAAAAAATGCTACAGTCTGAATTGAGGAAAGCAGTCACGCCATTAGCCTGTCTCTTGAATTTTTTTTGACCTTACAAGCAGAGACAAAGTCCGTTTTCTGGCTCAAGTCTCTGTTATGATGCTTTCAATGATCCATAAACCACTGTAGCTGATAGATTTGGCAAATTTACCTCACAATGAACAAAAAAACAGCATTTAACTGACTGTTAACTTTCAGTAAAGGCAGTGACATCAGCTAACAACAGACTGGACTGAGATGAACTGCTCTGTGATTTTATATTGTAGTGTTAGAGGGGCGGGGCCATTCCCCACTGTGGGCTCGTGACATCATGATCCCACATATTAGCCCCTCCCACATGAAACCCAGCCAGGAAAGAGGTGAAAAACTTTCTGTCTGAATCCAGAATTCAGTCACATGTAGATCTCAGTGTTTTCACATGTTTACAGCAACAATATTCCAACAGATCTAGAGTGTTAAGACACAAATTTTGGATTTCACTTTACAGGGTCTTTAAGAAAGCTTTGACTGGTGAAGACCCTGGGCAACAGTTATGCAGTCTCTCCAATCTCAGCTGATGAAGCTTGTAACTCCTTCAGAGTAGTCATAGGTGTCTTGGTGGTTTCTCTCACTAGTCTCCTTCTTGCCCGGTCAGTTAGTTTGTGAGGACGTCCTGATATAGTAAGAGAAAGGTCTACACGCACATCCAAACCTAGGTGGGCAGGTGCTGAGCCGAAAAGGAGACTAACAGAGAACAGAAAGACTTCTTGCACACTGCAAACAAATACATAACTGGGCTGAGAACCTCCATGGTATAATGTAATGAGCATCAGGCTAGATACCAGCCCAGTTATGTATTTGTTTTTCTGTACTTTAACAGAGTGTACATTTTTTATTTTTATTTTATTATTATTATTTTTTTTGCAATCTACACAGTCATATGTTCTTGTCCTAGATCTACATGTGCAGGATTTGTTACATTTTACTTATCTTTATAATGAGGTTAACAAATAAGCTCTTTATCTTGAACATTTGAAATTGTAAATATCTCACATAACCACTGGGTTGTATGTTTACGTGTTTTTTTTTTTGTTTGTTTGTCCTTGAAACAGTTTCACGTGATGACTCTTAGATCAGATCATGTGATTGTCTATGTGATTACCTTCACCTGTATATAATGAGGCACTCTGTGCTTGTCACTTTAGTCTGATGAAGAGCTACTCTACTCGAAACGCTGGTGCAATAAATAATTATATTTTTGGAGCCCTGCAGCATGGGAGATGTCTTTCTGTTCTCTGGACGTCCTGATATAGGCAGGTTTACACATTTTTCTTCCATTTCTTGATGATGGATCTGGGGGATCCTCAGTGCCTAGGATTTTTTGTTATTTCAATAATATTTTCTCTAAGTTGCTAAGGGTGTTCTTTTGTTTTCATGGTGTAATGGTAGTCAGGAATACTGATTCACCAGTGGAGCTTCCAGACACAGGTGCACTCAGGTGATCCCCATTTCTGTAATTGTGAGACCACTAGCAGCAGTTGGCTGGACATTACTTTGTAGAAATCTGTTTTCACTTTGACAGTGGAGAATTTTTTTTTTTTTTTTTTTGGTATTATTTGCTCCCATAAATAGTTCTATTAAATGTGGTTTATTTTCAAAATCAATAAAAGGAAAAAAATATCTAAGTAGGTGAATACTTTTTATAGGTGCTTTATCTCTGCAAAGAGACTGAATAAAATCTGGCAAAGTAGATTTTCTAGCCTTTAGCATAACAATTATATTTCAGATTTTAAAACAGTTTACCTAAAGAGACAAAAATTAAAATAAAAATAGAACTAGTCTGAATTCTAAGGCCTTGATTTTTGAGTCTTTCTGTCATCATTATCTTACTGCACAGTTTTTATTCACTTACCTCTCTCCCAACAGATCACTAAAATCCACATTTATTTTTAGTTATATTTTGTGGAATATCACACAAACCAAAACCTCAAACCCCTCACTGTGTCGTCTTCTCTGTTTCAGTAGGCTGAACCCACTTCAATCCAGATTTGTTCAAATACAAAACCACTTCATACCCTGAGGAAACCCTGCACATGAAGAGTAGAACATGCCCCGTATGAAGAACAATCTAGATGCTCATTTGAAGGATGCATGTAGTAGGAGGTCATGAGATGTGACATTGGTGCCAGGGAGAAGAAGACTGATGGAGGAAGAGCGTGATGAAGGTGAGAGCACGCCATCTGTGCAGCTTCTGCAATTTCCCACATCACTGATGCACAACAAATCTACCCAACTCCCTCTCTCTTCGACTTCCCAGATTCTCAGTTTTGTCTCATTCTGGCCACCATCCATCTGTAACCAGTGCAACAGTTTACTCAACGTGCTTGTTTGTTGTTCTGGGGATCAGTTTTCATGTCTTTTTAATACAAACTCCTACCCTGTCAGTCAAGGCTGACTAAAACAACAGAAAGAACAACAGGTTTTAAAGGTTTTACCAAAGAATTGGAGCAACACTGAGATAAATTTACAACCCACTGCGATATCAGAGCGACAGAAATCTCTTGTCAGCTTCCAGATAGTGGAGAGGAAATAGACAAGATTTGGAAAGTGACCTCTGTACTGGAGCCTGCCCCTCAGCCAATACTCAACAACATCTTTTCTGCTTCTTCTTCCTACTTTTTCTTTTTTTTTTTTTTTTTTTTTTTTTTTTTTTTGAGTAAATCATTGGGAGGATCATTTAGGATGCCTCGTGGACCTTTGAGTGGCCTTTACTACCCACACTGTTAACATGACCTAGAAAGTAGCCTATAGGTATACAGTGTCAGACAGCACTTTGCCTCTCTGCTTATCAGAATGAAGTGCATAAACTGGTGTAATTTGTACCAAACATATTCTTCATTTGACAAGGACATTTACTCTAGATAAGGATATTTGTGCTGCAGAAGTCTCCACGGTGCTCCGTCACTGTCTTCTGCAAGTGCCTTAGCTTATCAGGACTCAGCAAGATTTAGACGGACAGCTACGTATCTCTTAATGATGCAAAAACTTTTTAAAGTCACTGAAACCAATCCAAAGCAGTCATATGCTACAGATGCACCTTCTATCTGTAGCAAATAGAGAGCTGGAGGGCATGGAGGTTGACTCTAATCATGGGGGTGGGGGTACTGATTACCCGGGCCAAGGGTGAGGTAAGAAGCCTGAAATTAAAATTGAGTTTTTATTTTTTTTTTTTAATTAATTTCATTATTGAAACAAAAGCTGCTAAATGGATTGGCCAACAGACAGATAGAGCTAATAAAATACTGTGGGGTCTCTGCTCCTCTATCCAATAATGTCCAAATGATATAGTCCACCCCGAACGCTGCACAGGAGAGCAGAGCCTGGAAGAGATTAGAAAAGTGAATGTTGAGAGCGCAGGTGGTTGAGTGGTTTAAGGCGCTACCCATGCACGCGGGCGGCCCGGGTTCAAATCCGGCCTGTGGCCCTATACCGCATGTCTCTCCCCACTCTCTTCTATCCACCATCCTTCCTCTATCAAACAAAGGCATGAAAAGGCCCAAACATAAAACTTTTTAGAAAGATGAATGTTAATCGGAGGAATGATGCCAACTTAACAATTCAAATCAGGGGCCCAAAAGAAAAAAACAGGAAAAAGAAATAAGAGGAGAATTAGGGGAAACAACTCACAGAGTTATTTTCAAAGAGAGGTGAGTGCATGTGAGTGAAGAAAGCAGGGGCAGAGAGCAAGAGGACAATGATGGTGGGGGAAGAAAGCAAAGATGTAAAGCAGGGGTGTCAAACTCAATCACAGCAGGGACCGGATTCTGGATTCAGGTCTAACCTGAGAGCCAGGGTCAACATTTAACCATAACTGTCAACCTCATTTTACCAGTAATAATAATAATAATAATGATATATATATATATATATATATATATAACTTAGCACTGATGATAAATCATTTGGAAATTCAAAAAAATAAAAATGAGAAGTTTAAAGGCTCAAATCAGATAAAAATTCCAACTTTTTAGTTCAAAAGATCAGAACATGATATCAAAAATGGAAAAATAATGTTTGTAAAGAGCAAATATATGAGGAGAAAGTTGAAATCATACATTTGAAAGGTCAAAATATGAGATCAAATTTGAAATCATGAGTTTAAAAGTCAAAATATGGGATTAAAAAGCCAAAGTAAGGAGTTGAAAGGGTCAAAATATGATTTGAAATTATAATTGAGAATGTACAAGGTAAAAATGTGACATATAACGTCAAACTATGAGCTGAAAAGGTCAAGGTATGAAATGAAAAGTCAAAATCATAAGTTTGAGTCGTAATCTTGAGATGTAAAATTTAAAATATGAAATAAATCACAAATCAATTTCTTTTCCTAAATTCTTGACTTTTTATGAAATTTTTCTTACTCTTTAATTTTTCAGATATTTATGGTTTAAAGAGGATATTTTAAATCATCAAGTTGAAGTTTACATTTTTATACTGCAGAAAATCTGCAGACCTCATACTGGTTGGTCAGTTATTATGTAAATATGATATGATCTCGCGGGCTGCATATAATCGTTCCACAGGCCGGATTTGGCCCCCGGGCCTTGAGTTTGACACACCTAAGATGAGTATGCAGAAGGAGTAAAAAGCAAGGACTGAGAGCAGGGTGAAGATGGTGGAGGAGAAGAAAGCAGGGGTAGAGAGTAAGAAGAAGCTGGTGATGGAGGGGAAGAAAGCAGGGACAGACAACAAGATGAAAATGGTGGCGAAGAAGAACGCAGGGACACAGAGCAAGATGAAAATGGTGGTGAAGAAGAAAGCAGGGACACGGAGCAAGATGAAAATGGTGGTGAAGAAGAAAGCAGGGACACAGAGCAAGATGAAAATGGTGGTGAAGAAGAAAGCAGGGACACAGAGCAAGATGAGGATGTAGAGGAAAAGAGAGCAAGAGATAGAGACCAAGGTTAAGCTGGTGGAGGAGAAGAAAGCAGGGATGGAGAGCAAGATTAGGATGGAGGAGGGGAAAAAGCAGAGACAGAGAGTGAGATAATGATGATGAAGGAGACAAATGCAGAGATAGCAAGATGAGGATGTGGAGGAGAAGAAAGCAGGGACAGAGAGCAAGATGAGGATGATGTTAGAGCGGAAAGCAGGGAAAATGTAGGTTTGTCTTAGAGTTGCGAAGAGGAGGAGAGGACAGAAGACCAAAGCGAAGAAGGTGTGAGCAGTGCAGATGAATCTTTGCCAGTCAGCCCAGGATTCTGGCCAGAGATGGGAGTTGTTTGCTGACTGGTCTTTAACAATGTGGACATACCAAAAATGGCACCCAGTGATAAGGAAGGCAGGCCATTTCCAATTTACCTTCAATATTTAAAGTCAGCAAATGGGCTAGAGAAAACAAGACGAGAAGGCTGATCTGCACTGAGAGTGTAGAGGCTTTGTACTGCATCTCATGCGTTCTGTTCACTCATTCAAACCATCCAAAAGTGCACTGAACAGCAAGGATGGATTGAAGGTAACAACAACCAAATGGTAAGAAAATGTACAGAAAACTACCAGGACATGTGAAAAGCAAACTCCAGAAAGAGTGCATTTAAATGGCTCATGATACAGGTAAAAATACTGCTCATTATTATAGGGAAAATATAGTTAAATCATGCATTAAAATGCCTAGATATTTGTAAAAATATGTAATTATTGTTGTTTAGCTTGCCAGCCTTGACGTGCCATCTGTAGGTTTCTTTCTTGAGGCCCAAAATCCTGAGCCATGCCCCTGACTCCAAACACATTGTAACCACTAACAAAGTGACAAAAACCACTGATAAATTCAGGCATGTCATCCTGGTGTAAAAGCTGAGGAAGGAACAGTTTTGCTTGTTTAAAGACAAGGCAGGTAACATACTGTGGCTCCAGGCCAGTAGGGGGCCCTTGAAGATTTTGACCCACAGCAGTGGATCAAAACATGCAATATTTGCAATGACAGTAGGAAACCCACCTAAGGAGGCCCCATCTTTTTGCCCTACTATTGTGGTGCTGCTAAGCAGCATGTATTATTCCTGTTAGAGTTTAGATTGTCAATGAAAGTCATCCGTGGAAAATGAAGAGAAATTATCTGTCTGGGAGTGAAGAAAAAGGAGGAAAAGGGAGGAAGAGGAAATCTGAAAGCAAGACAGTGGTAAGTAGAGCGGATGGTGATTAAATATTTAAGTACCTGACTGAATGTTGCTGGTCTAGACTTCTCTGGTGGAGAGACACTTGAATAACATAACTTCCACTAGTATTACATTATGGTGTGTATTCTGTGATGTTTTACATAGTTACTTTGTCCTGCTCTGCTGGACATATATATATATATATATATATATATATATATATATATATATATATATAAAGTAATTCTAAAACTATATATCAATATTAATTGTTTTTGGGATTGATTTAACAGCGGCAGACATTCAAAGCCAAAAGATGTCCTTAAAACAACAACATCTTCTTTTCCTCCTGTCTTGAATGTAATGATCTTCTCAGGGCCAGACAGGAAGCTTTAGGGGGCCTGATATGGCCCTCTGGCCGCCAGTTAATGATCAGTGATCTACACTCAATACCCCATGATGAAGTGAAAACAGCATTTCAGAAAATTTTGCAAATTCATTAAAAATAAAAAAATTGAAATTTTACATTTACACAAGTATTCAGACTCTTTGTAAAAACACGTGCATTTTAGCTCAGGTTCCTCCCATTTCTTTGGATCTTTGCTGAGATGTTGCCACACCTTGATTGGAGCCCACCTGTGGTAAATTAAATTGATTGGACATGATTTAGAAAGGCACACACCTCTCTATAGAAGGCCTGATAGCTGACGATGCATATCAGAGCAAAAACCAAGCCATGAGGTCAAAGAAACAGACATTCTAGCAAGTCCATCCTGTCATCCATCTCCCCAGTCCTGGGTCTACCTTGAGGTCTCCTCCCAATTGTATGCACCTGGAATACCTCCATAGGGGGGCAACCAGGCACTCTGATCAGCTAGCTCTACTTCAAGATCCCTCTGGATGTCTGAGCTCCTCACCCTGTTTTTAAGGCTGAGTCCAGCCAACCCCCACAGGGATCTCAGGTCAACCGAATCGCCCGGTCAACCAGGCGAGAATGAAGATCGGCTGATAAATTGAGAGTTTTGTGTTCCGGCTCAGCTCCCACTTCACCATGATGGTACGGCACAGGACGTCTGCAATTCTAAAAACACTAGACCAATCCACCTGTTGATCTTGTGGCCCATTCTACCCTCACTTGTGAACAAGACTTTGAGATACTTGAACTCCTTCATTTTGGCCAAACGCACCCTCCCCACCTGGAACCATGGCCTCAGACTCAAATTTATGGTCAGCACCTAATAAAAACTTTGACTGTCTTATGAGCAAATCCTGCTGTTTTATTTTATTTTTTTAAGATTTATTTTTGGGCTTTTTCATGCCTTTATTAGAGAGGACAGTGGAAAGAGTCGAAAACAGGGAGAGACATGCAGGAAATAGTGCCACGGGCCAGATTCAAACCCGGGTCTCCTGCGTACATGGTGCGCGCCTTGGCCACTCGACTACCGCCACGCCCCCTGCTGTTTTATTTCTCTGAGGACACTACACATTTTTGGTGTATCCATGTAAATAAAAAAAATAATGGCATACACAGAATTTGTGCATTTGTTGCTAAATATGTCAACATATTATCAACAATAAAGATAAATTGTCTCTCCAGTTTAGTGTGATAGTACACAAATGTTAAGGCCAAACAATCTGTGTGTGGTTTTAGAATTCTTCATGTCTCTTTTAGCTGATTTGTGCAGCCAAACTAATTCCAAATTCCCTCACCATGAAGGCTCAGAAATGATTATCCTGGCTGATTTTAACCTTGATTGGGTATTTTATCCCTAAGAACATTTTGGCATTATACTGTTATTTGAACATTTCACTTTTAATCATCGAGCCACCAGGCTTAATTCAAAAAATCCAAACAGATCTACATTTAAAGATCTTATCCTGATCAGGAAAGGCAGTAAAACTGCTGCCTGTGGTGCTTTTTTCAATCTGTAGAAGGAGCAATAACAGTCTTTTTTCCTAAAGAGTTATGAGCACCTTTAATTAACATGTTTTATAACTGACCTTTATCAAAGTGCCATTTTCATTGCATGTTTGTGTGGCACTTCACTACTTCTAAAACTTGCATTTGTTTGGGAATAAATGGGCAACTTTCTGAAAGTTTAGAGTTGGAGACAGGTTCATTTTTTTTTCTCAGAAAAGTCAAATTTATTTAAATTTACAAACAGAGTTTGGCCTCTTCTAGGTGGACTCTCAGGGGAACCGTCCCATTGGCTTTTTCTAAGATGACTGAGTCAAAAAAAAGCAGAAAAAGGCTACCAGACGCTAAATCAGATTATTCTTCAGAGTGACTTGTTCCATCAGAAAATGGCCTAATATCTTAAAAGTGTTGGTTTGGTTGGTACATTTTATTCTAGCTTGCATTAATCCCTTTGTTTACTCTGTTTAATCCTTTTATATTCATTTATCATTGTTTTTTGAAAGCATTGTGTTTTCTAGTTTTCAGAGATAATGCCGGAAATAAATTTGTCTTACCTCATATCTTCTGGGAAGGAACCTTAAGAAAAGGAAAGAGGGGAAAAGCAAAAAACAGATAAATAAGGGTGAAAAACAGGGCAAAATACAAATACTTAAAGGCACAGTATGTAAAATTCCAGGGGCTCTCAACCAAAACAATAACACACGTGACGAGTACAGACCAGCGCTGCCAATCTCTATTGACTACTTCTTGTTTTTAATTGAGCACTCTGTTCAATCTGTCCTCCTCCTCCGCAGTCAGTAGCTTCACTTTATACGCTCCAAGCCTCCTCCACCCCAGCCGCCCCCTTACATCTCTGCTCAGGTCCAGCTCATTTGTGCCTTCCTCTTCATCACCACCTCCAAGCCATCTTATCAGTGTCAAACTCCTCAAAAGTCATTCCTCATCTTATCCTACTCCTTCTATCACCACCACCTCCAGTGTCTAGACTCCATAGGGGGGTATTACATCCTGCCTCACTACCCCTTCAAGTTCATAAAGACATCATGATAAAGTTGAAAAGCCAAAGATGTTTTACAATCTTGAACATTTTCAAAGTCATGAAATAAAATATTATACTCATATTAAACGTCTCCTCATTGAACTGTGCCAATGACAAAATTATCAAAGATTCTCTTAAGACCTTCCCCCTGGCCTGTGTTGGACTCTGGGCCTGACTCACAAAGGATAGCACAGTTTCTTGTGTCAGCTAAACCAGTGCAAGTGATGCAAAGAGATGTCTCTTTATTAACCTCTAAAAACATGCAAAGAGTTAGAGTGTGCTGCAAAGCAATCTGCATGTGCGTAGATGCTGCTTGTGCTGATTTAAATGATCCATTCTGAAGTATTTTGAGAGAAATTGCCTCCTTGCAACCAGCCTCACTGCAAAGGGATCTAATTCACAAACACTAACTCTAATAGCCATGAACAGTCAGAGTGAAGAAAGTATTATTCATCGAGAGTTGGGGATGATTGCCATAGGCGGTTTTACAGTTACGCAAGGGTAGGAAATTGCCTGGGGCCTAATGCTTGAAGGAGCCTCAAGATATAGTCATTATAGATGTGCATTGAATAAGAAGGTACACTTTTCAATAATTTTTGAATGTAATTAGAGTGAATAAGAAAGCTTTTTAGATTCTGATTAACCCAAAAAATTCCCCTGGCATAAACAGACAAACAAAAGTCTGAGCTCCGCACTGGCCTGACACACCAGACAGAATGTTTAACAAGTCCACTTCATGAGAAATACACCATATGGACAACAGAGACTGGAATGACAAATACATGTACTTTAATATAGAGTTGGCCCTCCTTTCACAGCTATTACAGCTTCAGCATGACTAGAAACAAATATTTAAGTCTTTAAATATGACTTTGATGTTGATGTGAGTGAATTGACGCTTCATCCACATAAGACTTTCTGATGTAAAGTTGCATTTAACTTCTCTACACTTTAAGATGCATATTGGAAGTGCTTGTAAATTCCATTTGCAAAACATGCTTCACAAAACAGAGCTTGAGATAGAACAGACACCCAGAGTAAACAGGCCACAGTTTTTGGCCTTCTCTGTTCTCAGAACTCAGCTTTCATTTAACAGCAGTTCAGGAGTGAGCAAACCCAGTGTGCACTTACAATCTAGAAAACCTTTCTTTAAAGTTCCCAGCAGCCTCTCTGTAGTCTAAGCGGCTCTGTTCAAAGTGGTTGTGTCATCTCGGTACGAGCTGCTGGCATCTTAAACATCGATGCAGACATCTTACCCAAAATGCTAGCTTTGGTGAGTTACAGTCCTGCGGCTACAGCTGAAACTCTTTCAGAAGTATCGTGAAGCAAATTTCAATGCAAATCTGAAAACAATATGAGAACATTTAGATAGAAACACATGCATCAGTCTGAATAAACATATTGGAAAGCTTCTCCCTGCACTGAATAATCTCCAGGCAACTGGAGTAGAATAATTGCGTGTGGGCAACTCCTGTTGCTTCACAGCTGACTTTATGTTTATTCAAATGCTTCTTTTTGCGGTTTGGCCTCAGCCTGTGTGAACTTCCTCGGTCCAAGAACCCAATTATTGCCAGGGACTGTCGGCGGATTTCATGCTGCAAAGTTCAAATGAGATAAATGTGGTGTAACAGAGCAAAGACAGTCTCTTTTCCTGTGACTCCTTTTATGTGTTTGCAATTATAAGGATCACCAAGGCATATACATGTATAAACTTTGATATCAGTTGTCTCTCCTCTGTACTCCACTAACAAGAGATAAGGCTGGTTTACATGGGAGAGTGTGTTTGTCTTTGAAGTGTGGATCAGCAGCAATGTCCAAGCGTGGCTTCTGATCAAAGTATGCCTTCGTGTAATGTTAGTTGTTCCCCTACTGAGTCCTTATTGAGGAAATAAAACACCCTGTCATCATTACAGGAGCTTCAGTATGAGAAAGTATCACCTTACCCATCAAACTGGTTTAATTTCCCACCTTTTCTTGATAGATTGTAAGACTTTGATGGGTCATCTTAAATAAAAGTTGCCTCAATCTACATAAATCTGTTTTGGAATGAATGCAATGTTGTGGCCGGTGCTTACAACGTAGTCTAGATTTGAACAAGCCTGCAGGCCGGCCTCCCTGCATGTATCCCCTATCTTCAAGGTTATTGCTGAGCCATTTGTTGCGCGTTAGATAATTGACTCTTAGATGAGGGATAACCATGATTTATGGAGAATGAGAATACATATTCCTCCATATCTCAGTGGTGATTTATGGCGTGATAGAGCTCAAGTGATGGCCATTTTATCTGATTGTACGTCATGCAAAGTAGTCGATCAAGTCTGCGCAATCAGTCACACCTCGTCTCGGGCCGAGATGACAAGGATGAGAGACAGGCTGTGCTCTCGCCGGGTTTCTTTGGTCTACTTAAAGCTCTTTAAGCCGCGTTATGATATGCAGAGCTGGGTAAACCATGGCCAACTAAATCACAGCCACTCTAAACTGGTGCTGGATTTATGATCTGTATGATGGATAAACCCGAGGCCTTGGCGTGGCATTTGTCATATTGCAGGAGCAGCGTGCACCGGGGCCGCGTGTTTAAAACATATTTGACCTTTTCATGTGCTTATTTTACATTCTGCTTTCCAGAGAAGCTTATTGGTTATTTTAAATGTTCCAATTGATTTTATATCTGGCTTATATTAGTCATCATGCAGACGGACTGTTACCCCAGGGTTACGTCATTTCTTTTAGATTCCTGGCTGCAGTAAACAGAATATATCGAGCCCTCTCCCCTCTCAGAGACTCAATATTTAATCTAACCATAACTAACCAGGAAGAGGGGAACCTTCACTTCCTCTTGACCCTGAGAATTCACATCCTTAATACTTAAGATGCCGTATGCAAGTGTCGGAGTGTCTGCTTTGGGCATTTGTGTCTGTGCACGACTGCGGCACCATCAATTATTTATTCTCCATATCTAATTCAGGATCCCGTCCTCTCATACTCTGGAGTGCTTTCTGTGCATGGGGAGAGAAATGGAACTCTAGGTACAATAAGACGCCAGAGCCCTTGCTGAAATTATTTGCTCCACAAACCTACCATTCCCTCAAATTTAACTCTGTGTATTTGTCATCCAATTTCAACAAACATGCTTTCTTTAATCTACCCAACATTCTTCCCACCCACCACTGATTCAATTCAATAACACTGCTTGTGGATGCACCACTCTCCATTATTTTCCATATTAACCTTTCCTTGCCCTCCGCTTTCACTTCCCCTGCCCATTCCCTTATCACATTGTTGCTAACTTTTTTCCCCCAACAACAGCAGTCTGGTTTGTATGCTACAACTAACACACATTCCCCCAAAGCAGCACCATCAGTAGCACATTTCCAGCTCAAAACCTGCAATCTCATGGCTCATTTAAATGCAAAAAAACACCACCCTCCTCACTGATTAAAATCATAAGAATAAATCTTTTAAGTTCCCTTTAAAAAGCAGATACATCAGCTCTACCTAGGGGTGACTACAGCATGCGGTGAGATTAGAGGAGTCACGGTGGGGGAGCTCAAAGTGCTTACCCAGCAATCCCTTTATAATGTGTGAGGATGTGAAAGAAGAGCTATGTGATGAAAGTGGGCCAAGAGTATTCACTGGATTTGTGGAATTGGCAGGTTCAGACCAATTTGTTGCCTTGGGCTTGTGTCAGGTTCATCAAAAGACAATCTGATGTGTTACATTAGCCCGTCAAGTTGACAGTTAACGGTGGATAAATAAAGCAGAAAAAGGGTAGAAAGTTGCCTCAGCCCTTGATCATCCTGGGAGATATTGATGTGGATTTTGACAGAGTAAACAGTGACATTTTGATGGTAGACAAGTTTTGAGTGTCAGATCAAGGATTGTCAAATGAATGTGTTATACACAAGAGAGAATACAGCGGATGTTTTATAATTGTGAGAGGCTGTGGTTGAGTATGTTCATAAATTTTTTATTAAGAATATCTATTGTAACAGCCTATCAGCAATTATGGACTACTGTAATGGAAACTTTAGACAAGAGCAAATAGATCTGAAGTTTATGCAGTGAGGTGATTGAACATGCTATGGAAAGGCCAAAGATAAAATAAAGTAAAAGTGGTACAGGCATTTCCAAGGTTACGTCAAGTCCAGCAAGAAGGTTCAGGAGAACCGCCAGATGTCCGACCCATACCAGGCCAAACCGGCCATTCGGTGTAAAGTCTGATGTTCAGACATGGACAGCAGCACAGCCTGTGTGACTAAAGGCACACTCAGGCCCCGTCCACACGGAGATGAATTCAGGCGTCTACGCAAAAGCCTTTTGTCGTATTGGCATTTTATCCCCACAGAAACTATGTTTTAGGAGGCCTTAAATGGTACTTTCTGAAACCGTGTCCCAGAGTGAACAAATCTGTAAACACTTCCTGTTTCATCTCCGTGTGGACAGCCAACCGCATCTTTCTTGAAACGATTACATCACACATAGCTTAGGCCACTTACCTCGCATGCGCATATCCAACCAAAACAACAATGGCGGCTTACAGGGATGTGTTCGTGTTGCAGGAGCTATTGAGCTTACTAAGGCTTTTAAAGCAAAACCTGATGCTCCTTTACCACCACTGCAAACAGCACACACCAGATGTTCTTAAATCCACCAGGGAGAACAACCAGGAGGGCAAAGAAAATTTGGGGCAGTCTTCTGTGATCTTATTCCCTCTTTTGGTGCATTTCCATGAAAGCAATACAGCACCACGTACAATCTTGGCGTATATACCACAGCTTTTCCAGTCGTTTTCAGAGGATCTGGAACCTGACACGCCAGAGGGATTTGTTTCACACATCTATCTGGGAAAGCTTCAATAGAAAATGTTTGAGAAAAGGCAGAGGATTTGAAAAAAACTCAGAGTGTGATTGGATGAACGTTCTGTCCATCACATCTCTACGGGCCAATAAGAGCAACAAAACACTTGACGTAGCCGCTATCGAGCTGCGCGTGCACAGCTACTGAGGAATAACGCGAAACATGGCAACTATAGACATGTAAGTACTCGACTTTTGTCGTTTTTGAAAAGAAAACAACTCACTTCTGATCTTTGTTCTTCTTTTAACAAAGAAATGTCGTCAAGTTCTGATAAAACTGGTGCTTTAGCAGCATTCATGCTAATCTCTTCCTCCATAACTGCACCAGCTTTTTCTGCTGCTTGTTTACGTCATGACTCTGCTGTGCCTGAAAGTACAGCCCCTCGTCGCTGATTGGTCCTGTCACTTTCTAACCGGGCCCAAACTGTTCAGATGGGAGCTTTGCAAGATGAATTCGCCAGTAAAAAAACAAGGAAACGGGCGTATCCATCTGCTTCGCAAGGTTAGAGGATCCGTGGTTACACAGATATTTCCTGAAACACTCCTGTATTTACAGAAAACTTTTTCAAAATGAAATGGAAATATATCGTTTTCGTCTTTGTGTGGACAAGGCCTCAGACTACATGAAATGAGTGAGATTTTGACCCAACTATACTGTCTCTATCCTTTCAAAGCAGTTGTACTTGCCAGTCTGTCGTAAGGCAAATCCATCTTGAAAAACTCCAGTCCACATGTTTGTGAGGAAACGAAAACAGTTCCGACCAATCGGCATCATTGCACAAGAACGTAGCAGTCAATAGTACCTGTCTGCTGAGCTGGAGAGGCTGTGACTACAGGTGGTGTTTAGTTGTTCTGAAAGTGATAGCATTGGCTGTTTTGGGGATGTGCTCGGATTTAGCAAAGTCAAGCGGCTGTATTTTTGCAAATTTTTCACATGTTGCAACCATCATCAATACAGTTATAGCAATTCCCTACGAAATGGCAGATAAATTCATGGTCACAACTGCCAGGAATTTGTCTTTAGTTTGGTGTTTTGTTGTTTCTCTTGTCCCTCTCCTTTTCCTGCTCTTCTCCCATCCTTCTTGGCCTTTCCAACCCCAGCACAGCTTCTGTTCAACAGTCCTGGTTTATGTTTTCACTGTAACAGGGCTACATACTGCTAGTGCTCTACTCATGGTGATTAACACTGGTCTTTATTATAATAGGTTATAGTTTTTATTATTCACTGATTCACTGGTTTGTGATCAGAGGTGGAAAAAGTACACAATTATTGTACTTAAAGATCGTGTAAACTAAAATCCAAAGTTTTTGTCTTAACACTCTAGGAATGTTGGAATATGGTTGCTGTAAATATGTGAAAACTCTGAGATCTACATGAGACTGAATTCTGGATTTAGGCCATTTCATCTCTTTCCCGGCTTGGTTTCATGTGGGCGGGGCCAATATGTGGACTCATGATGTCACGAGCCCACAGTAGAGAATGACCCCACCCCTCTAACACTGCAATATTGTGGAAGGAAGCAGTGACCTGGAGCAGGGACTTCTGGTTCATTTTGTGCAAAGGAATTCAGTCTTGTACTTTTGTACCGTTCTATAATGTTCATGTTTCATTGCAAAGTTATAGTTATGCATGTTTTGTTTATAGGTTCATGTTTTTAAGGGAAAATATTTTTCCAAGTATGACACCATGAGTGAGGGGGTTAATGCTGCAGACTAACCGTGTCCTGAGTGGGCGTGGTTTCAGCTCATTCAACAGACACGCCCACACCATCCTGGAGCAGATTTTACTGCCTCATTTTTCATGATTTCAAGCTTAATTTTATAAACATGGAGTTGCTTTATGTGACTGAAATTTGACCTGGGGGTTCATAACACAGTGATCTATCATACAACAAACCTAAATACAGATTTATTTTTACTTTACAGGGTCTTTAAGTAAAACTACAGTTACTTTGCTTAAAGTTTACTTAAGTAAAAGTACAGATCTATAATCTACTCAAGTCAAAGTATTTAATTTAAAGTTTACTTTGAGTACTTTGAGCACCTTATCAATCCTCCCTGAGGTTGATGACGGTGCCTGGCCTGTGGAAGACCTCCTGCATTGTCCTAGTACCAAAGAGAGAACGTCCCAGTGCTCTCAATGACTACAGGCCTATGGCTCTAACGTCTAGTGTCAAATGAGAGCTTTGACACTTGGTGTGACAGTAACCACCTAAAGCTAAATATCAGCAAAACCAAGGAGGTGGTGGTGGACTACAGGAGGAACAGGAGCCCCCCTGTCCCTGTCATCATCCAGGGGGAGGAAGTGGAGAGAGTGGAGTCATACAAGTACCTTGGGGTCTACATAAATAACTAGAAAAGCACTCGGACAGCGCAGACCTCGGCCATTAGCCCTATCTCCCAATAGTGAAGAATCCTTTAAAAAATTCCTGGATCCGTCCCTATTTTCCCCCCACCATGGCATTCGCCGAATACTCCCTCCCCGGTGGGGTGGAAACACAGTGAGGCAAAGCAGTTTCTTCGCTACTTGTGCCAACAGATGCACACATGGTCTCACCAGACAACTGGAAGTCATGGCAGGGGGTGAATATTCCTCTATTCCTCCCAGCATTGTGAGTATTCTCGCTACCATTCGCTGTCTTTCTCTCTGTTACGCTCTGACTCGTCTCCTCGACCGGGCGTGTGTCTTCCAAACTCTATAAACTCCAAAACTTTGAATAAAAACACACCCAAAAATGCTGCTGGGATTAAAGTTACTCATGTCTGCCATCTCCTGGTGTAAAGTGGTAACAGCGCAGACCCCCGCCATTAGCCCTATCTCCCAATAGTACAGAATCCTTTAAAAAAATTCCTGGATCCAGACAGTGATCTGGATCACTTCCAAAATCTAAGCAGTTCTTCCTTATGCTATTTCTGACATTTCCTGAAAATTTCATCAGAATCCGTCCACAACTTTTTGAGTTATGTTGCTAACAAACTAACAAACAAACTAACCGTGAACAAACCCACCTGATCACATAACCTCCTTGGCGGAGGAAATAAACTGGACTGGACTCAAAACACTGACGCCCTCCACAGGAAAGGACTGAGCAGAATATTCTTCCTAAGGAGACTCAGGTCGTTCAGTGATTGCAGCAGGCTCTTAAAGATCTTCTACCAGTCTGTGGTGGCCAGTGCACTCTTCTTTGCTGTGGTGTGCTGGTGGGGTGGCAGCAAGTCTGGTGACATCAGCAGGCTCAACAAACTGGTGAGGAAGGCCCACTCTGTGGTGGGCCTAGAACTGGACTGTCTGGAGACAGTTGCTGAAAGAAGGGTGAAGGACAAAATCACCTCCATCTTGAATAACACCTCTCACCCTCTCCAGAATGAGCTGTGGCAGATGGGCAGCTCATTCAGCCATCGCCTCATCCCACCCAGGTGTGCAACTGAACGCTTCAGACGCTCCTTTGCTCTCACTGCCATCAGACTGTACAACAGCCGTGGGAGTCACAGTCTGTCTTTGCACTGAACAGTAATATCTGTCAAACTTTAAATTTCAATCTCAACCTGGATGCACTTAGCTGTAATATTGTTACTTTCATTTAAACCTGAACACTTATTCTATATTCACCGTACACTTAGTGTTCATATTCACCATGCCATGACTGTAGCATTTATAATGTTGTATTATATTATGCTGTGTTATAGTATAGAATATTATTTTATATTATACTACCATTATTTTTTGCACCTTAACTTGATATTAATTCTACAATACCGATTGAGCTGTTATCTTTATCTCCATTCATCCAAGTGTACCATGTCACTTCACACAAACACGTGTCACTTTGTTTACTCTCGCTTGAAAAGAATGTAAATTGTATATACATACTTTCCCTTATTTAATCATTTATTTAACTTTATTTAGTTTATATAGTTCATTTCTATTCTATTGTATTTTGTGACACCTGTTGTGTTGCTGTAATGCCAGAATTTCCCCTCTGGGGATCAATAAAGTCTTATCTTATCTTATCTTATCTTATCTTATCTTATCTTATCTTAAGTCTATACTGAGGAGTTGCACAGTAAAATATAGTATTTTCTTTTTTTGCAAGAACAACAGAATATAACTCTAACCAGGTTGTTTAGGTAAAGCCACTCCTCTATTTTAAAACAAAGCACACAGCAAAATTGGCAGTGTTAATGCAACTCAAAAAGAGTTAAATCAGACTCTTTAAAATGGTCTTTGTTGGCCCACACTACATTTAGTTTAAATAAATTTTAATGTGGTAAATACAGTTGCAAGAAAAAGTATGTGAACCCTTTGGGATTTCTTGGATTTCTGCATAAATTGCTAATAAAATGTGTCCTGATCTTCATCTAAGTCACAACAATAGACACAGTCACAGTCTGCTTAAACTAATACCACACAAAAAAATGATATGTTTTCATGTTTTTATTGAACAAAACATGTAAACATTCACAGTGCAGGGTGGAAAAAGTATGTGAACCCCTAGGCCAATGACTGGTTGACCCTCCTCTGGCAGCAATAACCTCAGCCAAACGTTTCCTGTAGTTGCAGATCAGACCTGCACAACAGCCAAAGGAATTTTGGACCATTCCTCTTTACAAAACTGTTTCAGTTCAGCAATATAATTGGGATGTCTGGTGTGAATGGCTCTCTTGAGGTCATGCCACTGAGGTCAGGACTCTGGCTGGGTCACTCCAGAAGGCGTATTTTCTTCTGTTGAAGCCATTCTGTTGTTGGTTTACTTCTATGCTTTGGGTCGTTGTCCTGTTGCATCACCCATCCTCTGTTGGGCTTCAGTTGGCGGACAGATGGTCTTAAGTTTTCCTGCAAAATGTCTTGATAAACCTGGGAATTCATTTTTCCGTCAGTGACAGCAATCCGTCCAGGCCCTGAGGCAGCAAAGCAGCCCCAAACCATGATGGCCCCTCCACCATATTTCACAGCTGGGATGAGGTTTTGATGTTGGTGTGCTGTGCCTTTATTTCTCCACACATAGCGTTGTGCGTTCCTTCCAGACAACTCAATTTTGGTTTCATCTGTCCACAGAATATTTTGCCAGTAGTGCTGTGGAACATCCAGGTGCTCTTTTGTAAACTTCAAACGTGCAGCAATGTGTTTTTTGGACAGCAGTGGCTTCCTCCGTGGTGTCCTCCCATGAACGCCATTCTTGTTTAATGTTTTACTTATTGTAGATTTGTCAACACAAATGTTAGCATGTGCCAGAGACTTCTGTAAGTCTTTAGCTGACACTCTAGGATTCTTCTTCACCTCATTGAGCATTCTGCGCTGTGCTCTTGCAGTCATCTTTACAGAACGACCACGCCTAGGGAGAGTAGCAACAGTGCTGAACTCTGTCCATTTGTAGACAGTCTGTCTTACCATGGACACATGAACATCAAGGCTTTTAGAGATACTTTTGTAACCCTTTCCAGCTTCATGAAAGTCAACAATTCTTGATCGTAGGTCTTCTGAGAGCTCTTTGGTGCCAGGTATGGTTCACATCAGGCAATACTTCTTGAGAACAGCAAACTCAAAACTGGTGTGTGTTTTTATAGGGCAGGGCAGCTTTAACCAACACATCCAATCTCATCACATTGATTGGACTCCAGGTTGGCTGACTCCTGGCTCCAATTAGCTCTTGGAGAAGTCACTGGCCTAGGGGTTCACATACTTTTTCCACCCTGCACTGTGAATGTTTACATGTTTTGTTCAATAAAAACATGAAAACATATCATTTTTTTGTGCAGTATTAGTTTAAGCAGACTGTTTTAACTATTGTTGTGACTTAGATGAAGAGCAGAACATATTTGATGACCAATTTATGCAGAAATCCAAGAAATCCCAAAGGGTTCACATACTTTTTCTTGCAACTGTACGTCACAATAGGACAGAGCTGCAACAAAGCAATGCATACTGAAGAATACACACTATGCCTCCTTTATAGGAGCACCTAGTCACAGGCAGGGACTCTAACTCAGGGGATAACTTTGCTCAGAGTTCACTCCAGTTTCTGCTGTAAACATCAGCTTGTTTGGGATGTCATGTGGAATGATCCTCTTGCTTTGTGCTACTGTAGTCAGCAGAGGTGGAACAAGTACAAGGGTTTTGCACTCGGGTAAAAATACAGTTAAAACCTACTTAAGTAGAAGTAAAAGCACTGATTTCAAAATGTACTCAAAATAGTACAACTACACAAAGAATTTCTCAATTACAGTAATTCGAGTAAACGCAATTAGTTACTTGGTAGGTGTGTCAGTCAGTCGGTCAGTCAATCCAGTTCTGGATTGTTCCAGGCAATTTTGGTAAGGTCTTTTGACAGCAAAAGTTTAAATTGTCTCTTTTTCTTACACTTTCATCAATACTGCTAAAAAAAATGCCATTTAAATTCCACTGAACCCCGCTCTATTAAGATGTTCTGGTTGCTGTTATGTTTGTTTATACTGATGTTGGGGAGGGAGAAGGATTGTCTTAGCTACACTGACTTCAAATGAGAGCAGCACCCTTTTTATTAGCTTTTCTCTACAAAAACAATGCGTTTGTGCAGCACAGACATTCACTTCTACCTATTGACTTATCCTGTATTCTAGGATTTTCTTGTCTTATAAGGAGATTTGTTTTATGCAGTTATGAAAATTAGATGTGATTCACACCAGAAGCAGTGCCAGTTTCTGATGAGTTTAATGACAGAGATGGCAGGAGAAACATGCTTAAGAAATGGACTTTTACCAGAAAAAGCTGAGTGCCTGTCCTACTCTTGTTGCCCTCCCTGTCTAGAGCCATCTGCCTGCATGGATCCATCTGCTGCCTAACATTACATGACATGAATGTGAGCATGACTGTGCTACTTTTACAGGCTTGGATCGCATAAATTGGCTGGATAATTCTTCTTTGCTCATTAGAGAGCTTAATTCTAATGTCTTTGCATATGTTAAAACTGTCTCCTAGGTCTTAATCATCTTTAAGTTTAGGAACATCAGGTAATACTCTGGTGACAAAGCAAGATGATCTTTCTGTTGCTGATTCTGTCCTGTGTAAGTAGAGCTTTCTGACTTTAGAAAAATCAGCTTTTTTAATCTAACACACAATATTTTTATGGTGGAAATATTGCAGAGAGCTCCTTAGTGTGCCATTAATAATTACAGACAACTTTTCTTTCAGTCTATGTCCAACTTGATCCAGAAGTGAGCAGAGATCAGCCCATTAATGTTCCTTCCACAGTTCCAGCAAGTTAAAAGTCTTGTGGCATCTACGTTCATCTTGAGGAAGACAGCAGGACTCGTATCATCCTTCTTACATCATGTTCCTAATTATTATGCAAATTATGTTTTTTTTTTCAGATTTTCCTAGATAGTTGATGCAAATGAAAGTCAGTATAATTTTCAAGACATAAACCATAAGAGTATAATTCAAATTTTATTGAACAAACCTAACAACAAACCTTATAACATTTTTTTTTCAAAATTTAAAAAAAGCTCATAATGCACTGTTCCAAATTTGCCCCCTCCTTGCTGACGTCACAGCCTTGTTGGGACATGGTGGCCATCCACCAACCATCCACTACTCCTCCATCTGGACCATCCAGGGTTGCACGGCACTCACCAGTGAACAAGACTGTTTGACAATGAGTCTTCATGTATTTCTGGGCCCACTGCAACGGTTTCTGCTTGTGAGCATTGGTTAGGGGTGGCTGAATAGTAGGTTTATACACGACTGCAAGCCTCTGGAGGATCCTACACCTTGAGGTTGGTGGGACTCCAGGGACACCAGCAGCTTCAAATACCTGTTTGCTGCTTTGTAATGACATTTTAGCAGCTGCTCTCTTAATCTGGTGAATTCGTCTGTCAGAAACCTTCCTCATTATGCCTTTATCTGCACGAACCCATCTGTGCTCTGAATCAGCCACAAATTTCTTCACAGTACGATGATCAAACTAAAGTTTTCATGAAATATCTTATGGTTTTATACCTTGTCAAAGGCATTGCACTATTAGAGGCTTTTCAGCAGCAGAGATCCTTTTTCTTTCCCATATTGCTGAAACCTGTGGTCTGCTTAATAATGTGGAACATCTTTCTTAAGTAATTTTCCTTTAATTGGGCTCACCTGACAAAATAATTATGACAAGTGTCTAAGATTGATTTCAGTGATCCAAAGAGCCCTGAGACACAATACCATCCATGAGTTTCACTGACAAACAAAAAAATTGGATGTTTACGAGACTAAAATCCAACCTGCTGCTTGGATGGCGATGGAGTGGCTGTTGAGGAGGAGTCTCCTCAGGTTTCCTCCTATCAGACAGGAGAGTGCAAAGATGAGTTTCTCTCCAAACTACTAATCTCAGTTTTCAGGACTGCCATGTAGGCCCACCACATGGCTGATTCCCAACACTAATTTCTCACAAACATTTCAGCTGGAACAATTGTTCTAGTGCAGAGTATCTTTTGGTTTTAAATCTCTGCAGCTGTTAAAATCCACCAAAAATGATTGTTATTGAAACAGTTTTAGAACATTTGATCTGGTTTTACAAACATTCACTTGTCAGCCATTATTATTAAATATTTTAAAGATATATTTTTCAAAAAATGGGTTAAGAATGGTAGAAATGTTGCAAAAATGGCCAGATAACGTGGTGAAAAAGGGTTAGAGAGGGTCATCAACTACAATTGCACAAGGGCCAGATTTAGTCTTGACAGAGACTCTGGGGACCAGACTTCCAAATAAACAGAAATCAAATAAATATTTTGGCCTAATTAACATAAATGCATTAATATTTGTATTTTCTTTCAAATCCCAGAGAATAGGGCCCTCCTCAATTGTGATTTGCCTCCAATATTTCATTTTGTATGCTTTTAAACCCCTTTTCACTACTTCATTTGGCCATTTCTGCAACATTTTTTGCCACTCTTAAACCATTTTGATCATTTTTGCCACTTTTAAACCAAGTTTGGCCACTCTTTAACTGCTTTTAGCCACTTTCCTGCCATTTGTTTCCCCTGTGTACCACTCTTCTAACCCTTTTCCACTTCTTTGCCAGGCTATTTTTGCTATATTTTCAACACATTTTTGAAACTTTTTGCCCCTTTTTGCCTCCCTAACCAAATTCCTGCCATTATTTCCCCCCTACTTACCCTTTTCCCTTCATGTTTCATCACCTTTTACCACTCTTTTATCCATTTTTGCAACTTTTTAATCTTTTTTTTATTACTTTTTGACCACCATATTTGATACTTTTAACCAGTTTTTGATACTTTTGCCCCTATTTTCCTATTTTACCATTTTAACCTCTTTTCACAACTTTTCCTGCCAATTTGTGTCCATTTGTGCCACTCTCTTACTCTTTTTCACCACTTTATCCGGCCATTTTTGCAACATTTCTACCTTTCTTAACCCATTTTTTTTTTAAAATATATCTTTAAAATATTTAATAATAATGGCTGACAAGTGATTTTTTTGTAAAACCAGATCAAATGTTCTAAAACTGTTTCAATAATAATCAATTTTGGTGGATTTTAACAGCTGCAGGGATCTAAAACCAAAAGATACTCTTAAACATCTACTCTTTCTCCTTTTCTGAATTCAGTGATCTTCTGGGGGTCGAATAGGAAGCCTTGGGGGGCCTGATGTGGCCCTCGGGCCGCCAGTTGATGATCAGTGATGTATGGCAATGATGGAGCGCTAAAGAAATGTACTCTCTGGTACAGTTCAGCCCAGGTCAGATAATCAGAGATAAGAAGAAATGTGCAACTGCTTGAGCTGGGTCTGTGTGAGACAACTTTCACAGACACTTTTATCTTTTAGCTCTTTCACAGTCAGTCTTTCTGTGCACAAAGGACAGGACTGCACATTCAATGATGTGCTCATGCCGATGCCGAGTCACGACGTGATTTCTCTTTTGAAAAGTCTTTCTGAAGTTTTTGGTTTTAGCAAAATCTCCCTCACTTTCAATCACATCATCTTTGGTAATTATTTACTGTTTTCTCTGTTCTGATGCCAAAATTAGCCTCTCATTTTCATGTAAAAGTGATCCATAGAACCCAGAAAACTTTAGCAGGATTAAAATTTTCTACAAAGCATTGATGCATGATGTAAAAAGAAAGAGGTGTTGACTGATGTAATCCATACTGGCACCAGTTAAAATACAAAGGCTGTTTTTTGGCTGTTCATTTGTTTGTTGTGCAATGAGAAAAACAAGCCTCTGAAAGCATGCTCTGCTGCTTAGTGAAAGCCGTATTTTTAAGCTGCAGGGACTGATGGGTGTTTGAGTCAGAAACACTGAGGTCTCTACCTTTTGAGAGCAACCATTTGCTTCACATTTAACCATGAAATGAAAGCCCACCAGGAAGCAAAAAATCATTCCAGGTCAGAATGCCAAAGCCATACCTCTCCTCCTCTCAGGCTCCTCATTTAGATGCTTCATTTTTTAACTTGACACTTGCATGCACCACATGTATATTGCAAGTATCAACATACACAAGCACTGTGATGGAGACTTGCCCGGTATACACTCTATGCATAATATATTACAAGCACAGACATGGAGAAGTGTTCTGCACAAACACATACACAACACCCCATAGCTCTCCTCTTCCTCACTCACTCTGATTGACAATATTCCAGTCCAAACCCCTGTAGGTATCATTTGCAGGCTCATGCGCCTACACTGTCAAGTTCCAATGTGTGCCTGAAACAAGAAATGAGATAGGAGTCAACAGCAAAAAAAAAAACAACACAGCAACAACTCTGTGTACTCAGGGCAGCACTCTATCTGCCAGCCCAAGCCTTGGCTACATACCTCAGCTCTAAGATGGCAGCACCAGCCCTGTGGTGTAAACAGAGCTCCCTGTTTGAAAGCTGATCAGACCCTGGCTCTGTGTTGGGCTATGTGGCGAGACACTTTGAGGTTAGGGCAGTTTTCAAACTTGAGCCTTGAAAAGAGATAAGAAGACTGGGAAGGAAAGTGATTCTTATTTGATCAATAAAATGTGGTGATAACAAGGACGAATGTCTGTGCTTCGTGCTACAGTATTATGACTTATGTATTATAAATGTGTGTATTATGAATCATGCTAGGGCAGGTAGAAGGGACAAGTAGAGTGCCAGCCTAGTCCGGTAGGGATACGTTTTAACCCCAGTCAGGGCACCTCACCCTAGCTCTGCTTCTCCCACTCTCTTGCCAAGCTCTCTCTCTTTCTCTTCCATATCTTCTGTGTACTTTTGCAGTGTCATGTTGGTAAGGAATAGAAGTTTTAGGTGAGTGTCAGCCCCAGCCAGGGCACCTCACCCACTCTCCTGGTAAGCCTGGGTCTGTTGAAGGTGGCAATGCTGGCTGGCCATGTGTTAGGGTAGGTAAGAGAGAGATTTCTCCATGTTGTTACGGTGGCTGGTGAGAGCTAGCATGGAGAGGGTGGCTGTGGGACGCTGGAGACGACTATTCAGCCTTCTGGGGGTGTCGTGGGACTGAGTGGACGAATTACAGATGAAGGAGGGTTCCCACTTGTCAACACTGGCAAAGTGCTGGTTTCTTGCCGCCCATCGGTCAGCACAGCTGACTTGGAGAGCAGGGGTCATCAACTACAACTGCACAAGGGCCAGATTTAGTCTTGACAGAGACTCTGGGGGCCAGACTTCCAAATAAACAGAAATCAAATAAATATTTGGGTCCAATTAACACATAAATGCATTAGTATTTGGATTTTCTTCCAAATCCCAGAAAATAGGGCCCTGCTCAATTGTGATTTAGCACCAATATTTCATTTTTTATGCTTTTTAACCCCTTTACACTACTTCATTTGGCCATTTCTGCAACATTTTTTGCCACTCTTAAACCATTTTGATCATTTTTGCCACTTTTAAACCAAGTTTGGCCACTCTTTAACTGCTTTTAGCCACTTTCCTGCCATTTGTTTCCCCTGTGTACCACTCTTTAAACCCTTTTCCACTTCTTTGCCAGACTATTTTTGCTATATTTTTAACACTTCTAACACATTTTTGAAACTTTGCCTCCCTAACCAAATTCCTGCCATTATTTCCCCCCTACTTACCCTTTTCCCTTCATGTTTCATCACCTTTTACCACTCTTTTATCCATTTTTGCAACTTTTGGATCCATTTTTTTTATTACTTTTTGTCCATATTTGATACTTTAAATCAATTTTTGATACTTTTGCCCCCCTTTTTTTCTCCTATTTTACCATTTTAACCTCTTTTCACAACTTTTCCTGCCAATCTGTGTCCATTTGTGCCACTCTTTAACCCTTTTTCACCACTTTATCTGGCCATTTTTGCAACATTTCTACCTTTCTTAACCCATTTTTTTTAAAATATATGTTTAAAATATTTACTAACAATGGCTGACAAGTGAATTTTTGTAAAACCAGATCAAATGTTCTAAAACTAACTCAATAATAATCGTTTTTGATGGATTTTAACAGCTGCAGAGATCTAAAACCAAAAGATACTCTTAAACATCTACTTTTCTCCTTTTCTGAACTTAATGATCTTCTGGGGGTCTAATAGGAAGCCTTGGGGGGCCTGATGTGGCCCTCGGGCCGCCAGTTGATGATCAGTGTTGTAGAGGCAATTAGTAATGAAGTAGGGATTTCTTCACGTACTCACGTATTCACTTATTTGTTGCCGTAGATATTGTTTCTGGTTTTGTGTTGGGAATTCTCCAAATGCACATTCCAAAGATTGCACAGCAAAAAGCTGTCAAAGTAAGAATCTGCACTGGAGCTACAGGTAGTTTCAGGTCTCTATCCATCCTGAAAGACAGACAAAAGCATTGCACTGCAGGAGATGTCCTTGGAATATTTATGGCCACAAGGTGGAAATGATAGTTACCACAAGTACCCAATGTTTGCCACGGATATAAATAAAAAAAGCATGGGAAGATGAGACGATGAACTGGCATAGTTGAGAAGATACAGAAAAACTAAATGCCCAGAAAGGCAGCATGTAAAAATCACATTATACCCTTAGAAAGAAATTACAAAATAAAACAGGAAGTCACAACTAAGCAACAAAAGCAATGAAAACACAAACCAAAGAAGAATTATTTAGAGCACAAATATAACCTACATTTAACCATCATTTTGTCAGAACTGCAGTGATGCTTTAAATGTCTCCAGAATTAAACAGTTTCTTTCTTCTCATGCAACACTCTTCCACCAAATTCCACAGAAATCCAGCTGCCAGTTTATTCAGAGCTTCTGACAAACACAAAAGCAGCGCCAAAAAATAACCTTGCCGGAGGTCACAAAAAAAAAAAAAAAACACAGCTGCTGCTGGAGTAGCACCATTGTGGGACTGTTTTTTGTTGTAGGTTATATTGTCTGATAACATAGGTCATGAATCACCATTTCAACTGTGCCAAACAGACGCGGGGCATTCTGTGTATCATTTCGTAACTCCACTCCATTGCACGTACAAATCTCAGTTTCAGTGGATTCAGACTTTGACACACTCAGCTCAGGCTGAGCTGCTGTGCCTTAAGGCTCCCAAACAAAAGCAATCCATGTCCATTTGAAACGTCATCTTGTTGACTGCACTCCTGCTGTACTGCTTGGTCACCTCTTTCACTCGGCCTACCATGAGAGTTACGAGGGGAGACTTGACAATATCCATCTCTTCATGCACTAGTGGTTCTAGTGCTGCACGGCATGACACTCTGCTCCCCTCAAAAAAGGAGGAAAAAAAAAGCTTTCAGTACAACTTGCCTCTCAGAGTGAGTGTATTCATCTTTATTTCATTCTATTATGGCGTACCTTCAGCTTTATCATTTAATAACTAACGCCCTGCCCTGAAAGTGGTTCATCCTGTGTAAGTACTGCGGCGTCCACACATTCACAGCAGGCTGGATCATGTGGTCTGTACAAGCCAGACTACTTATTAGCAATCTTCAGCAGAATCTGAAAGCTTAATGGCTTGTACTGAATGTCCTTGCTTTGCTCAGACCGTTTAAGTGCCTGTGTTTAATTTTTCATGCAGCATCTACTTGTTGGGTATGCTCATAGGAGTCAATGACCATAAAGTATTTGTTTTAATCTCAAACACTTTCTTCATGCTGCCATTTCTAGATTATTATTTATGACACTATGGATGACATAGTGAAGTGCCTTTATGACATATTCATGTATAAAAATCCAACTGTGGCCATGACACAATAATGTGTGTGACATCTGGGATCAAGATCAGAGTGACACGGCCTTATTTGTCCTTTATGGCTAGACCGAGTCAATGACAGGAGGTGCGATGTTACTGAAGCTAGCATGCAATATCAGTCTGTTACCTGTGACCTCACTTCACAGTGATGAATAAAAGCAGAGCAGCTCTGCCTAACAACATGAAGAAAAGCATCTTAATAATATGTGACATTGCAATCATATTCATATTAGTTCAGTTTTATTGTCTAGTGCGTTTTTACATCCTGGGTTTTGACTTCAGTGCAAAACAAATAACATAGAAGAATAAAAAATACTAAGAGGCTAACAAATATATCAAGGGGGAATATTTGAATATATTTGAATATAGCAAAATCCATCCATCCATTTTCTATACTGCTTATCCCGTTGGAGGTCGCAGGGGTTGCTGGAGCTTATCCCAGCTGTCACTGGGCGAGAGGGCACACCCTGGACTGGTCTCCAGTCAATTGCAGGGCTGACATATAGAGACAGACAACTAGGCATGCTCACATTCACACCTACGGCCAATTTAGAGTCACCAGTTAACCCAGTGAGCATGTTTGTTGGTGTTGGGAGGAGGACTAAAACCATGACTAAAACTATTCGTCGACAGCCTTTATTTCCATGACAAAAACTAGACTAAAACTAACAAAAATAGATCTGTCAAAAACTAACTTTAGTGTATTTTATTACCTCAAACTGGTTCATGTTTGTTGTCTCAGATGCAGCTCAGTAAACTCCTGTCTGTGTGGGTGTGTGTGGGGGTGGGTGTGTGTGTGTGTGTGTAAGTCTGAATTTGCATGAAATTGCAGGGAAAAACAAGTTTGGGGCGGGGGAATCGACTGATTAACTGGAGCTGACAGATACCTCTCAGAGGCGACAGCAACCCTATGCAACTTCATATCAAGTATGCTGAAAACAGCTCTCAGTACCTTAAATAATGTAACACACAGGAAATAAGACTATGGTGGGACGGATAAGACCAGCCTTTCTCTGAGGTGGGTGCCTTTAAAATGCATGATATGTAACATAAACTCTTCATGAACATCTTTAGCTATTCTGGCATAAATAATCAGAATTGTAATTCTAATGCCTTCTTTCTGAAATTGCATCAATATCGAGTAAGTGAGTGAATAAGCTAATGCCGGAGCATGCTGGGATTTTTTTTTGGTAAAGTTTGGCATGTGAGGACCAGAAGCTGTGTGTGCGTCTCATCCATCCCTGCCAGGACAGGGCAGCTGTGTGCATTGTCACAGGCTCAGGTTTCCCCATAATAGGAAGTGACAGTCATGAGTTGTTGTATGGGCCTAACTGTCCTGTAATGACGGCTTGTGTGTGCAATTTGGCAGTCGTATACTGTAGTATGTTTTTTTTGTTTTGTTTTGTTCTTTAACATTTTGACAGGGCTGACGTCAGATTTTTCACATTTTTCACAGCTAAAATACTCTGACAAACCTCTGTGTCCTACACATGGTGGAAAATTGGGCACCACAGACATAACCCACCATCACCTGTAGAAACAAAAACATGGTACACACTCTTGGCTATACTGATGTTTCACCAATTCACCCACCGCCTCCTTGATGTCATGCCTCAGACATGTCAGATCTCCTCATGTCTCCTCGCTGCCCTAGGCCTTCTTCTTATATAACGTTCAGACATAAATGGAAAAAAATATCTCTAACAGTTGTCATTCTAAATCTAGAGATATGTGCCAGTGTGGCTTACATAGGGAGTTTTAGCATTAGGCAAAGATAAACATGTGCACAGAGGGGCGTTGATGCATTCGCAGAGGTTAGCATCAAATGCAAACACCACAAAGTATTTCAGTAATGATGATGAGTATATAACAAAGGGATTCAGAGTGCATAGAAGAGCATTAAAACTGTTCGAATGTCTGAGAGAAATATCACTGAAGGACCCCTGAACCCCTTTTTACAGTTCAAGTGCCTCAAAATGTCAATAATGAGAAATTTATGATTGAGATATACAGCGAAGATAACAGAAAGAAATCCTTCAAAATGTTTTTCTTCATCAGATGTGACTTTAACAAGAAAAATAGAGAATATCCACATATTGGTCCATGACTGAGGCCTCCAAATTACTCAAACTGCCTCTGGCTGCTGGTACTGGCATCCCTGGTCAGCACCACCTCACCTCAAGTTCCCATGCAGGCGGCTGACAGTCCTGCAATATTTCAAACCACATACCAGCGCCCATTATTTTCTATTTTAAATCATAGGTTTCCCTTTGCTTTAGTGCAGGTTTTAAGAAACAGAGTTTCACTTTAAGTTCACAGGATTCTCATCAGACATACAGTGCCTATCAAATCTATTCACTCCTTTGGATGTGTTACCATTGTTTTTGTTTATTTTAGAAATCTATCATGGTTAATATAATTACACTTTTGTCTACTCTTCAGTGTAAAAGTGAAACAGATTTCTACAAACTAAAGCCATTTAAATAAAAAAAATATTTAATGTAAAATAAGTGACTTCATTAATATTTGGCCCTTCAAGTCAGTATTTAGTAGAGTCCCCTTTGGCTGCAATCACAGCTCTGAGTCTGTGTGGATAGGTCTCAATCATGCTTGCATACCCGGACTCTGCAATTTTACTCCATTCTTTGCAAATCTGCTCAAACCCTGTCAGGTTGCACTGGGATCCAGCATGAAGAGCCCTTTTCAAGTCCAGCCACAAATTCTGTATTGGACTGAGGTCTGGGCTCTTGGCCACTCCAGAAAATTCACCTTGTTGTCTTTAAAGCATTTCTGTTCTGATTCAGGTCATTGTTTTTGCCTTTCTCCTAAGCAATAATTATCTTGTAGACTGAATAAGATTGTCCTGCAGGATTTTCCTATATTTTGTGTTATTTTATTTTACCCTCTAACTTTACAAACCTTACAGGGCTGGCTGCCAAGAAGCATGCCCACATTATGATGCTGCCGCCACCATGTTTCACAGTGGGAATGGCAGGTTTGAGTTGATGGGCAGTGTTTGGTGTCCACCAAATACAGCAACCAAAGAAGACCAAAAAAATTCCTTCTACTTGACCATGGGGTCTCCCACATGCTTTTTACAAGAGATTCCATCTGAGTTTTCTTCAAGTTTTCTTTTTTCTGAGATGCTTGAAGTGTCCTTTTGTCTTCATGGTGTAATGTAGCCAGGAATACTGATTAGCCAGTGACTGAAACATCCATAAACAGGTGTTTTTATTCTACAATCACCTGAATCACATTCACTTCAGGTGATCCCCATTTCACTAGTTGTGAGATTACTAACACCACTTGGCCAGACCTCTGTTGAGTTAGAGCAGTCACTTTTAAAAGGGGTGAATATTTATGCTGTCACTTATTTTACATTACATATTTTTGTTTAACTGACATTTCTTTGTAGAAATCTGCTTTCACTTTGACATTAAAGAGGGGTGTTGGTCAAAAAAGCAAAATTATATTGACTATGATTGACTAAAAAATAAATAAAAGGGTAAAACATTCAAGGGGGTGAATACTTTTTATAGGCACTGTATGTTTTGGTAATGCATTGTATCACCTTTCCCATTGGTGTACATCATCAGTATTGAATCTAAAGCTGGGTCAGAAGCACTACAGTGTAATTCCATACAAGGAGAGAGGTTGTAGTTTTCAGTTTGAGAAATATGTTTGTAATGAGCTCTAAATCCCACAGCTTTTGTTGAAAAGCAAATAAACACAACAATCTAATTAGAATATAATTATGAGTGAAGAAATAATAACAGCTGTTTTAGTGACAAGTTTAATAAGGTAGAGTTTTATTCTTTCACTGCTGTGACAAATTTATCTTTTAATAGAGGGAGGTAATTTTCTTGGCTTATTAAGGGAAGAATTAGTTGTGCTATATCACTGCTTATGTAACTCACTTTAAATCAATAATGATAATGTATCTGTGAAAACCTGTTTTTCTTACTTTTATGTGTATTTGACCCCTCCTACAGATTTTATTGATTGATTTTGTTTGCACAGTTTCACTGTGGAGCAAAAACAACTGAAGGCACTGCTTCTGGGATGATGACCTTCTGAATTACAAACTCTGCCAAATTTCACTTCACTTATTTTCTCTCAAAATAAGCCCCAGAAAATGTTACTCAGAATTTTCAACTCTATACTATTGGTGGTTGTCAACAGTTCAGTTTAAGTGATTATAAATGGACTTAGGCGTTCCAAAACTGGGGCACAGATGGCTTAGTAGTTGGATCGTGCCCTATTTACGTGGACGTTCTTGGTTTAAGTCCAGTCTTTAGCTTCTTCCTTGCATGTCATTCCCCACTCTCTGGGGCTCAGTCTGTTCTACCCCTATCAATAAAGACGTAAACCTAACGATAAAACCAGCAAGCTTCGTTTAGACATCTATATGCTGAGTTTCTTTGTGTTCTTTTGTCTTCATGGTGTAATGGTAGCCAGGAATACTGATTAAGCAGAGACTGGACCTTCCAGACACAGATGGCTTTATACTACAATCCCTTTAGACACACTCGCTGCACTCAGGTGACTCCCACTGTTGAAAGCTCCAGAAAGCTTTTGTCAAGTTGTCATTAACCAACTAAAGCCAGGTCTTCATTGACAGTCTTTTATTTTAAATCCACATTTGTGCACAAACTGAAGGAAAACATTAAAACGCTAAACTTATCTCAGTGGGATTTGTGGCTCTTGATGCTGTATCGCTAATGTGCTCCAGTGGGCTCTGATCATGATGATGCATGTGCATGTTGTTATACTGGCTGTGTCAGATGATCTGGTCCAGGGCCAGTAAAGTGTCAGGTGGTGATTACAGGGACATAGCGTCAGTGTACGGGACAAGGGACGTCCTGTTTAATACGGGACAGCTGGCAATAGCTAACACAGCTAACGGGTGTTACTGTTTAAAGAGTGACCGTATTAATTGGTGACCGTTACCTGCTTGTCTGTGATACTGTAGTTACAACAGATGCTAGAAATGCCAAGAGTGGGGCGGAGCCAACTAATTGGATGTTCTACACCTGATGAGGCCGGGTCTGGGTTATTTAACTTGGCTTCTTTGTCTCTCTTACCCTCCAAAGTCTTGTTTTCAGCAGCTTTGGGTTGTGGTCTTTATTTTACCTCCACAACACCTTCATTCATCATTGCATGGGCCAATGATTAACAGACTAATGATGCTGTATAAGCTCCAACCACATTTCATTTTACAGCCAGACTAACGAGCAGTATACTATCTTTAATACAAAGAGTGATATGTAGGCTACGCATGGCATTTGTCTACCTAAGCCAGAGGTGTCCAAACTTTTTCCACAGAGGGCCACATACAGAAACATAAAAGGATGGTGGGGCCACTCCCATATTCCTCACCTTGAGGATATTAAAGTTAGTAAAACCAACATGATGAGGGTTAAGATATGCTTAGAGATTGGGAATGCTTAGAAGGGACATATTTTACCCTTTAAAGACAAGTGAATATTGGTCTCAGAGGTCCCTAAACATGCCTGTGAAGTCTGTTGCTGAAAATAAAACACTCCAGTATTGGATTTTTGCAAGTCTTAAAAAAGACTCTGTTTCAGCCCTGCTCCGAATGAGCTGTTTCTGTGTCTGTGGCTTTAAATGTTACTGAGCTCCGCCCCTCTCAGGGAATGGAGGTGGCTTAATGGATGTGGCTCTCCTGTTCAGGAAAGGAGGGCGGGACTTTCTTCCCTGCAGGAAGGGCCAACCATACTTTTGTCAGAAAAGACTTAAGAAGTGATTTTTGCATGATATGTCTCCTCTAGTGCTTAGCCATTTTAAGACTTTTTTAGAGATAAAGCAGATTTTAGGGACGCTTGACAGCCATAGCTACCACTGGTTCCACCACTGGAACGCCATTGGTACAGCCTTTTGCTGCTGTAAGCCATCAGAGTGCAACAACAAGATACTTTTTTCGGTTGCAATATGTCTGTCTAAGTGTCGTCTAAAAACAAAACCCAATAGCTTCAACTTCCTGCTCAGAAGTTCTTGTGTTCTCTTTGCAGGGATTGGGCGTCTCTTCCTGCACTGGCTCTCACGGTTCCACCTGTGTCTCATCACCACCCTGCACTTAAGCTCTGCTCTGTGCCTACACCAGTGCCAGATGATTCCCGCTCTCACAGCTGACTCTCTGTGCCTAAGCGTTACTTTGAGTAATTTACTAGTGATTGACCTTCGTGTGACTTACCTGTGTTTAACCCTGACTTCTCCTCCTTCCGGTGCCACCACGAGCCGCCAGTACAAGCCCAATCTCTGCCACACTGCCACACTCTCACGACTGCACTCACTCACAGCCTCTCTCGCCGTCACCTCACGTCTGGAGCCCTCTCACCGCTGGATTCCCCCCTCATTTCCCCCACTCCCTGTTTCCCCCACAATAAACCTGTTTAACTGCTTTAAAGATTGTCCGGTTCTGCATTCTGGGTCCAACATAAAAACCACGATCATCAGATCCTCACAAAATTCTTCTTGTCAAAATGTTTGTTTACAGAATTAGCATCGCAGCACCACCTTCTGCTAAAAGTAAGAACAGTACAATCAAGCAGTAGCTTCATGTTCTACTGTAGAGATCAGATTGTATTGCTTTCTTCTAGAATTTGATGATCAAAAATGTACTGTGGGCTGCATTTGCATAGTTTGGACACACCTGACCTTAGCAGTGGGAAAAGCAGGATGTGACATAATAGCATTAGTTTAGCCTGTAGCCTGTTTCCCTAAGGGAAAAATGCCACAATTTATCACCTGAATTAGAAGGAAACAAACAAAGTATAGGTGTGAAAGCTACCTTAATCTCTCATTATGTAAGATATTCACTCCTTGAAAAGTCCACAACTGCTTAGGATTCCCTTTTGTTTTGATAAGCACGTCCATGCCCTGAAGGAGTCCTCTCTGGTCTCAGTATCTGGTGCTCCTTGGACTTAGTGACACACACTTTGAATCTCATCTTCTCAGAATTTGATTGCCCACAGCAAAGGCTGCTATTGTCTTTAAAGGAGATGGAAGTGCTCTTAAAGGACTGAAAGAAACAGTCTATGACACTTAGCTCAAGGCAAACTGAGGCGAGGATTTCTGTTAGGGCAAAAACTAAACCTCCCAGCTTCGCCACTTTCTTCCATGAATGTCATTACTTCACTCCCAAACTCATATTATCTTTTGAAAAACAAAGTTCCTTAAGCAAAACCTCCTTCCCATCGTTCTTCATTCTGTTTTCTGACTGCTCCTCATTCTACTTGTCAACAGTGTGCGACTGGAAGTCTATCCTGAGGCTCTCAGCAGAAACGAGCCTTAGTCAGAGTGATGAGACTTGTTTTTCATACCAGCAAACAGAATTAAACATTTATGAGGGCTTTATACAAGGCACCCCTGTCTGTGGTTGTATAGGGATGTAATTTGCTTCTCTTTACCCAGTGTGACTTCTTCCTGCTCAGGGCACAGGGCTAAAAGCCAGGCTGTCGAGTTAGACCTCAGAGAGAGAAGGTAGCAGGTCACTGTGGCTTATATCAGGACTTTGAATAGCTTACTATCACTGGTTTGTGCTTACATATTACCGGATTTTAAATGTCTGTTTCACAATCAAATATCAAGTGATTTAAATCAGGCATCAGACCCAATGATGAAATGTAGCTCATTTCTTTATTGTTGAAAGTGTTCATGGTGTAAGTGTCACAGAATTCCAAAATGTGGTTCTTTTTGGTAGCTGTTATCCCGAATGGTTTGGTACCATTTAGTTCCAGAACTTTGAGAAATTCAGTACTATTTATAGGTCAAATGTAGCTCTAGTTCCCAAACTTTTTCCTGTTGGGCCCCTCTTTGTCAAATGAAAATATTGTCCGTAGTCGTGTACGACCAAGCAAGAAGCAATCATTCAGGAACCATTTTAGCACTTTTCAACAAAAAAATACAACTGTGATCTAACAGCCAGCTTATTTGTAAAGCAAAGAGCTAACAGCTAAACTGGCATGGCCAACCCCTCACTTTTGGCTCAAGAAAACTATCATTGTAGTCATGAAAAAGCAAAGCTGTCATTAAAAAAAAAAAGACAAAACAAACACCAAAACAATGGTGGTGTCTCATACACTACTCATGCAGTCTAAGATTAAAACTTAATACTTCAGTTTAATAAGCAACGCTCTGAAACCCCCTAATTCACTTCATGACTGACATTAGCCACGTTTGTCATAATGGTTTAGTAGACTTTCTGGTTATTTGGCACAGCTCCTCTGAGTCTACCAGTCTACCCTCCTCTGCTGGGCCAAAGTTGATACAGAGCCATCAATTCCATTAAGCACTGGCCTGATACACAAAACTAAAGCCCCCCTTTAGAGCAGGTCTCTGAACCTGATAAGAGCTGGCAGGGAAATAGACTGAGTTGTAATTCATGATATGCCACCGTCTCAAAGTTTCCCTGCCCACCTTGTCCCCATAGATAACTCCAGACAGCTCTACTTTGTGACTTAATTACAGACTGTGGTAAGTCTGAGATAAAGTCAGCTTGTACAGGGGGATTTAGTTTGTCCTCAACTCAAAGCACCAAAATAGGTCAAAGTGTATAGCTGATTTCTTCAACTGTCATTCTAAATGTTCACTAGCCCCCTTTCCTGTACTCACAATGCTTGCCTTGATCCACTGACTTGGTAAATAATGAAGCTCTTTTTTTTCCCAGAGTCACACTTGGCCGAGCTTGTGTCTTAATTAGTGTCTTCTTTTGTGAATAGGAGCTTATCCAGCACATTCAAATATTCCAACGAGCTTTTCTGCCAATGTGCAGGGACCTCCCTGCCAGTAAACTGATGTATTACCATGCATGGCCTTTTTGTATCACTTTAAAAAGATATGTTTGCCTCGCAGCTGATTTGGAACACCTTAACGTTCTGGCATAAAAGACCTACAAACAGGATGGCAAGATGTTTTTTTTAATACTGAATGAAAATATAAAGTCAGTTCAGAAAATATGGTGGAGAAAATAAAAAGCCACAGCAACAACAAGAAAAAAGTCACCACCTGGATTTAACTGTTAAATAGGTAAGAGCCTCCCATTACTGCATGGATGATCATGTTTCGGCTGGCAACAAGTTATTCCATCCTAAATGATGCAGTGAGCAGCTTCTCATTTCTTAAACAACCATGTCAAAGACACATCCTGTGGTTGTGGAAAAGATGTCAATCTGTTTCAGAAGGCTCAAATTATCGGTATGCATCAAGTTAACATCTAAGGCACAGGCACAGGGGCCAAATCCAGCCTGTGGTACAGTTGTATCGACCCGCAAGATTATACAATCTTTCTACTGTATTATAACTGGTCCAATAAGGTCTGCAGATCTCCTCCAGTAAACGTGTAAACTTAACCTTGATGATTGAAAACAGTGGTTCTCAACCTTTTCAGCCTGTGACCCCCAAAATAAAGGCTGCTGAGACCGGGGACCCCCACTGTACCTGAAGGTGGTTGAACACAGCCATGCATATTCAGAGAATAGTCATGTGCAGACAAGGCTGCCCGTTGGGGGGGGGGGGGGGCATTTCTGGGGCCCAGCCAAGTCATGGTCCATTGTAAAGTTAAGCTGTGGTATCTTATATTTATCCTGAATGATAACGACTCTTATCAAAGAAAAAAATTTGAATTAATTTGTGTAGTAAGTAGCCTTCTTTAAAATGAAAATCCTTTTGTTGAAAACAGAATTCAAATACTATAAAAATAGCTAAAATTGGTTAATAGTGGCAAGACATGGTGGGAAGGTGGTGCAATTGGATTTTAAAAGGAGCAGAAGTGGTTAGAAATGCCAAAAAATTAGATAATTGTGGCAAAATAGCCAAAAGAAAAAGGCAAAAATCGGCTTATTTAGTGGTAAAAGTAGATTCAAAAGTAGCTGAAATTGTGTTAAAGTGGCAAAAATAGGTGGAAATTTAGTGAAATGGGATGAAAATTGATAGAAACTGGCAAAAAAGGGTTAGCTAAGGCTGAAAAAGGTCAGAAACTGGCATAAATGGGTATGTCAAATTGGGAAATGTGGCTTGAAAAGTGGCAAAAGGGGTTAATAGTGGCAATAAGCCAGCAATAGGCAGAATGGCAAGACTTGGTTTAGAAGTGGCAAAAACAGCCCGAGATAAGTGGTGGAAAGGGTTTAAAATTGACAGAAAATAGGTTTTAAGTTGCAAAAATGTGTTAAAATTGATATAATTGGTGGGGAAAGGTGATGAAAATGGTTTAAAACTTGACAAAATTGATGTAAGTGGCAACAGTGTCATTTAAAAATGTTCTTAGTTTTGTAAGGCATCTGGAGACCCCCTCCTAGTGTCTCGCAACCCCAAATGGGGTCCCGACCCCAATGTTGAGAACCCCTGATTTAAAATATCCTTATTAAATTATAAAAATCTGAAAAAGTAAAGAGTAAAAGAAGTTAGATAACAAGTCAGGAAGGCGGAAAAAAAATTAATGTTGTCATTTTATATTTTCAATTTTGCATCTTACAATTCTGACTGAAACTTATAATTTTGACTTTTTTTCATTTTTTAACCTTTAGGTGTCACAATTCAAAATTCTAAGTCATATTTTTACCTTTTAAACTTGTGATTTTGACTTTCTATCTCATGTATTTGCCTTCAAAACATTATTCTGCCTTAAAATTTCAAGTTTTGACCTTTTGAACTAATAAGTTTGACTTTATCTCAGACTTTGAGCCTTTAAACTTATCATTTTTACTTTTTTTCATCTCAGAATTATTTATTATCAGTGTTATTTATATTTTTTCATATTTTACTAATGGTAGAAATGAGGCTGACAGTTTATGTTCAAATGTTGACTTTGTTAGGCTCTTAGGTAAGGCCTAAATTCAGAATCTGCTTAAATAGCCTAAATAGTCCGGCCCTCAGGACTTCTCATCAGAGCAAATCTGGCCCTGGACTCAATATAAGTTTGACACCCCTGATCTATTGCTGCGTTCAATTGTACTTGGAACTCGGATAAATCCGACCTCTGAATCAGAAAAGTGCAATAGAACGGCCCTTGAGCTCAGGACTCGGGACTTCGGACAGGATTCAAGCAGCCTGAGTCGGTCGGAATGACATCATAGCAAAATGGCATCGTGGCATGGTAAACAGAGTCACTCTCTCCTCAACTTTTACTTTTATATGTCATCTAATTTAGCATTTGTGTTACTAAAAGTGTTGAATTACTTTGTAGTGGCATTTCCATTCCCACCCTGTTCATTTGTTAGCTAATATAAGTAGCTAATATACTTCCCCAGCAGGATTTTTTGATCCTCGAAAAACATCCAAACAAACTGCGACCGGCCATGTTTTCTGAGCTTACGCAACGAAACACATTTACCTTGGAAGTTGGCAGTTCCGACCCGGATCTTTCCGAGTTCCGAGTACAATCGAACGCAGCACAAGGAGAATGCTGAATCTACTAAAATTGAAACTGGAAGGATAGTGGGGAACCATCATCTTCAAGGACGAAATGTGGTCGGACGAATTCTTCAATGCCCGTGATTGTTGATCGCTAAAATGTTTGGTGAAATCAAATTGTAAAAAAACAACATTACAACTCATGGCCATGTTAAATAGTGAAGTAAGAGCATTTCCACACACACAGTGTGCAGGGAACCCAAGGGAACACAACTTAACAGCTGTGTAGCCTTCAGAAAACCACTCATCGGTGAGGTTAATCGGAATAAAAGTCTTTAATATGCTAGGGACCATAAAGATTGGACTCTGAAGCAATGGAAGAAGGTCACATGGTCTGATGAGTGCAGATTTTCCCAGTTCCAGAGTGATGGACAGAGGGCTGGAGCCTATCCCAGCTGTCATTAGATGAGAGGCAGGGAACACCCTGATCTGGTCGCCAGTCAATCACATGGCTGACATAGAGAGACAACCAGGCACGCTCACACCTACGGCCAATTAGAGTCGCCAATTAAACCAACAAGCACTGTTTCATTTTATTTGAATTATGGTTCAATTTATCGATCTATGGATCCATCATACATCCCTAGTGTTGGATTGTAGCTATCGCACAATAGTACAATTAAGACAATGTGACTCCGTCGTCTTTCATGGTTGATATTTATGTTACAAGTCTGGAGAAGGTCAGATATGATAGGGAGAAGTTTCATGGCCGCACACTTGAGGTATTAGTATTTGGATAATTAATTGTATGCCATGAATCTCATCTTGGGACATCCCCCCAACCATTAGAAGGGGCAAATCTGGCCTACAGTCAGACTCTGAACCATGTGCTGTGTGGCCAGTAGGGGTGCAACGGCATCAAAATTTCATGGTGCAGTAGTACTTCTTTAACAAGTCCAAGTTGTGGTATTTACTGCAGTATTTAAAAATATAAATAAATACATAACAAAAGAAGACTTGGAAAAAATGACTTTGGCATTTATTAAACAGCAGTTGCACTTTAAATAGTTCAAAAAGGCAAAAGCCATAGGTGTGCATCTCTAAAACTTCAGTGGCATAGCTTTTCCCATAGACTGATCCTCCCTCGCCACTTGTAGTATATCCACCATGTTCATGCTGTTAGAGCAAGGTGAGCGGAGCGCAAAGGATGATGGGGAACTGTTGTTCCCACTTCCCTTCACTCTGCTACACTTTTGGTCTGAAGACCTACTGTTTAAAACCGTCACGTCGGGGCGCCTCTGTTACTGAACTCTGAGGGATGTTCAGTGTGGTGGAAATTTTGTTGTATCCATCCTGACTTCTACTTTTCATTAAGCTTTTCATGGAGATGCTTGGAGTGTTCTTTTGTCTTCATGGTGTAATGGCAGTCAGGAATACTGACTAACCAGTGACTGGAACCACTGGCGAATCATACTGCAGAGGAAATCGCTCCCTCTCTAGTCTATCAGAGCATTTCCACAGCCGGCGCTCCAGACCGGCAGCGACACGTGCCTGGACTGACACTTCGCTCCACTTCATTCCAGATACGCTGCAGGTCTATTTTCATTGCCGGCCTCTGCCAAACCGCATCAATTGCCATTGTTCAGAAAGCTCCAGAAGAGGAAGTCACAAGTGTAGAGTATCCGTTTTTTTCAAAATCCAACACAATGCACGGACCCACAATCGTAAATCATCACTATATCAACATTACATCTCATCCTGCAGCGAGAGCAAAGGGTCACTGAGAGGTCAGTGGGTCTGTCTCCATTTGTTAGCCCTGTGACTGACTGGCGCCTGTCGCCCAATGACAGCTGGGAAAGGCTCCAGCCCCGCGACCCCGAACGGGATATACAGTATAGAAAATGGATGGATGAACCTAAATTTAAGAACAGATCTTTCTCTGCACTGAAAGGACATAATAAAGATATAGTCATAATATTAAGAGTCAAACTAGAAATCAGCTCATCAGAAAAGCCTGTAGCTATGTTTGGAATAAATCACGTCTCTGAACTACTTATTTAAGGTGGTTAAAGAGATCAATATTATCAAGGTAGACCAAAGCCTGGATTTCCTCGGCTCAATCAATAAAGGTGTCCTGGTTGAGTCTGCAGAAGTCCCAAACTCCCCACATTACTTTGACTTGAATTGATCTGCTGCCTACTCTAAGCATGAGTAACATGTCATATCCTCATAGTTGTACTTTCCTCTCTCTTACTGTTTCTAAGCAATCATACAGAAGCACTTCCAGGAGATAATAACAGCTATCATTACATTTACCGACTAAAAAGATCTCTGCTGTGTTGTTGAACATGTCTATCCAAAAAGGCAATTTCCTCTTTAGAAAATTTAATTGGCAAAAACGATTCAATCACGCACGGCAGGAGGCTGATTCTACTGAAACAAGTACTTAAGACTGAGACTTGTTAAGATTGAGGAAGTGAACGGTGTTTCCCTCTGCACTATGAATGAAAACGCACTAACTTTTCTGATGTGTGGCCTTTATCCAAAGATATAATCGTCTTGGTGAAAACCTTAGAGGGGACATCCTGAGTGTTTGTGTTGTTAAGTTAAGGTTTGAACTGCGGTGCTTTCAGAAAATATAAAATAAACTCAGGGCTGGATGTGGAACACAGTGTTCCCATTGCAGACTACACAGGCTTATCTGATATTTTGGTAGTTGGGCTTGGGTACAGATTGTTATTTTGGACATGTGACAGACTTTTTATGACATCAGTACAGAGCCATGCTTCTATTTTACTCTATACTCATTTACATATTGCCTGTTGTTATTCCCTTAGATTACATGTTTATTTCATAATGTTTACTAAGTCTTAAACCTTGCTCCTACTATCTGGAAACAAACCAAATGAATAAATAAAAAGCAGTCAAAAATGTCTGCTTCCTGCGGCTCATTACACCAGCAATTCCATCGGTAAACAAATTTAGATTTGGATGTGACGGGACAGCAAATGAACAGTGTCCAAGATCTCTGAGAGTTGTCCCTCAGCAGCATCATCCTGCATTTGAGTTTTGGGTCATACTTTCCCAGCCCCGTGTTTTGCAGATGGTGATTAAATCTTTAATTGTCAAGGGGAGGCGGGACGGCAGAGCAGAGAGAGGAAAACCTGGCAAACAGATTTTTAATTATGGCCCACTAAATTAAGACACCCAGATTCAGTCCCATATCTCCGACTGATCTATCCCCCCCTCTCTCTCTTTTCCCACTCCAATACCCCCACAGCTCTGATTGTATTACTCATTCACAGCGATCATTCGTCATTTCCAGTCATCATACAACATGGCTGCATATCACAGTGGCCCGGGAATGGAAGAGGGAGGGACAGTGGGAAGATAAACTGGAAATAGTTCATTAAAAAGCACACATTTAACTCATATCTAAGGATTCCTCCATGCGCCCTCCAAAAAGGTCTCAGTTAGATAAGATGTGTCTTGCAAAACCAGCAATTTAATGAAGAAAATTTCTCTAAAAGATGATTAAGGGGAAAGTATTGAGGAAAAATAAATATTTAGGCCAAGTCCACAAGGCTTGGGTGCTGGTTCAGTTGATGGAGAAGACACCAGAATACTGAGTCTGCAGTCCTCGCCATTAGGTAAGGGATAATAAAACATGATAAATGTGATCAAATGAAAAATGCACTTATAATGAAACTTTAAATGCTAATGAGCTGTCTGACTCCGCCCCTGACCACGCCCCTCTCAGGAACGGATGTGGCACTCCTGATGTTACAGACACTGGGTGTGTGTCTCACTTCTTTTGTTATATGGCTTGGATCTTTGGCGTGAATCTCTTCCTTGAGTCTTAGTCCCGCCCACCAGAGACTCATGGAGAGGCCAAGGAATCAGTGTGGGATCAGAAAACAACTGCATGAAGAGAAACCTGCAGTAAACATCAGAAGTTTTTAGGCTCAATGACTGATGGGCTGCGATTTAAAAAGTGTTTGAAATGAGCATTTATAGTGAAATATTGAGAATATATTTGATAAAATCAACAATAAAGAGTGAATCAGTATGGAGTTTAATATTTGATTAGTTTTCTGATTCACCTTCAAACTTCAAACATGTTAAAAGCTCATAAAATCAACAGAATCAGATATAAATCTTCCCTTTCCCAGCAAACACCGACATCATTTAGCATTTTTTTTTCTACATTTGGTCCATCATGACTTTAATTTGGTCAAAAGATAGTCGAAGGAAATTATTATTATTCTGTCCATCTGATTTAGTCCAAATTTAGCCCAATAGTCGTTAAAATATGACCATACAGCGACGTCTTTACAGAGACGTCTTTTCAACGAGCTGAAAATTACTGCATTTCAACTTTGACTTCTCTATTAAATCTAGACGTTGTTTTGACATAGTGGAGACGTTTTTTTAATGACTTTACAACTATTTTTTGATATCAAAAAACATGCGGACTCTTTCCACCAGCAAATCAAAATGATTTATTATCATAATTATTCAGTGTGAAGGCTAATGACCAAACCTGATGCTCACTATCAGACTTTTAACCCTGCGATGATTTAAATGTGTTTCTTCCTGACAGACTGACTGCTGCTGTCTGAATTTAATTCTCTTCATGATCTAATAAACAGATAAACAGAAATTACTAAATAGACTGCCACCCAGAAAAAAAATAGTTGTAAAGACGTTAAAGCATCTCCACTCTGTCTAAACAACGTCTAGATTTAACAGAAAAGTGAACGGTGAAATGCAGTAATTTTCAGGTTGTTGAAAAGACGTCTCTATAAAGACTTCTCTATGAAGACGTCGCTGTAATATTGTCATTTTTTTACAACTATTATTGGGCTAAATTTGGACTAAATCAGATGGACAAAACATAGCTCAATTTCCTACGACTATCTTTTGACTAAATTAAGGCTATGACGGACCAAATGTGAAAGAAAAAACTCTAAATGATGTCGGTGTTTGGTGGGAAAGGGAAGGTTTATATCTGAATCTTTAGATTTCATGAGCTTTCAACATGTTTGATGTTTGAAGGTGAATCAGAAAACTAATCAAATATTAAACTCCATACTAAATTCACTCTTTATTATTGATTTTATTAAACATATTCTCAATATTGCACTGTAAATGCTTATTTCAAACACTTTTTACATCCCAGCCCATCAGTTGAGCCTTTAAAACTTCTGATATTTATATTCTCTTGAGAGTCTGTTGGGTCCATTTATCGTCTATAATAAACTCTGTTTCTCCTTCATTATTTATCTCTGCTGGTGCTGTAAAGTTTCACTGACATCCACTGTGTAGCAGCGTCCAATCAGAGAGTGATTTCCAATAAAGGGGCGTGCCTCTGAGTAAAAAGAGTTCTGGGAAGCCTGCTCTCGTGTGTCTTTGCTCATCGGTCTTCAAATCTCAGTCCTCGGTCTTATGACTAAGTCTTGGAGCTTTGGCACAGTCTTTAAGATGGTGGATCAGAAACTAATTCCAGTTCAAGTGAATCCGTAGGACCGGGGACCAATCTATAAGACACTTGGGATCCGGCTACAAAGTTTAGGACCTGAATGGGATTCGAACCATCAATCTCCCAGACCTTAGTCAGCAGGGTAACCCACTGAGCTATCCAGCATCTCCGCTGGTGGCTGAGAGGAGGATCAGGAGAGGAGGGCAGGACTTTCCTCCAACTGGTGGAAGGCCAATCGAACCTGGGGGCAGGTACTTACTCCCCATGTGAGGTCACTAGGGTTAAAATCTGAGAACAGCTTGTTTCAGCACACATTTTCTAAAGGTGGAGAAAGAGAGGGGGAGCAGGAATGGATTTTTCTGGTACTTGAGGGGATTTTGGACAGGCCAGGGACACATATTTTTGTTAGAAAAGCTTGAAAAAGTGAGTTTTGCATAATGTGTCCCCTTTAAAGTGCCAGTTGTTTAGTAACATTGGTTTGAGTTTGGCAGGGTACTTGCAGCATTACTCTCTCTTGCGTGTACATCTTGTGCTGTGCAGGTCTACACGGTAACATATACATAAGTGTCATTTGTGCGTTGGAATGCTTATTGTGCATAAGCATTGCCATCCTGCTGGCGCCACTGGGCTTGAGGGTATCAAAGAAGCTCCCCCTTCCCTTACAGTCCAAATGAAGTGAGCAGTGATGTAATCTAAAGGCCATAATGTAGTTGAAGCAATCCTCGATAGACAATATTGTTAGTTTCTACAATCGATTTGCGCTACAGTAGGATTTTAGACAACAGCAGGTCAGCCTTTATTCCTTCATAGCCTTATAACCCCTGTAATAAAAGCACTGGTGTGAGTCTTGTTAATCACCCTAGTTTGTAGCACAAGAGAAAACATTTCCCACTTATCATTAAAATGTGCAATCATTGAAAATGAGGTCTCTGAGGACTGTGAAACCCACCCATCACTGTAAGTGTACTCTCTGCAGACCAGCGTGCATCCACTGTCTTTCCTCTCAGAAGAGAGCAGCAGAAAGCTTAATAGCTTTTTCCTTTTTAACTTCTTTGAAGATTTAAAAGTGGTGAGGGATTTTTTTTTTTACTTCTGACCACTATCTGACATTATCTCGCCCTTGACATATAGTTCCATCCCACATGCTTCTTTTGTTACAGGTATGTATTAGAAATTAAGACACGATGCAGAGCAGGGAGCGGCTGTGTATCAAACAAACAACACATTACATCCACATCCTCTGTGCCTTAGTCAGCCCCCAGACAGACATAATGACTGGATGTCACTCTGCCCCACATGTCTGACATTCATTTGTCTCCACAGACATGAGGAATGTTCTTGGAGAATATTATTCTCCATGTCCGCCTCATCTGGATCCATATCTGTGCATACCAAGTCTGGGAATGCACTCACGCTATCAGCATGCAATGCAATCATCCATCAGGCGTGCGTGCATTTGTGCCTGTGTTTGCTGTCTTGTCTGCATGGAGCCTCGTCCGTCAAAAGATCAGAGCGTTTGCTGTAATCCAGCACACAAAGAAAGCCTGCAGAATGACATTGATGTCTCTGGGACATCATATCAACGGGGCAGCAGTAGAAGTGACGTACAGCGTGTGGTTGAGAAAATGACTGCTTGTGTGGGAATTGAGCTGAATGTCCTCCCAAGAAGAAAAATGGCATTAGTCCAGATCCAAGGGTCTGGAATAACGACATTCAGGGGACACTGCCATCTTGTTGCCATGGACTTGATGTAGAGAGGAGCTAAACAGGAAGTCACTTAGAAAAAAGCGAAGGGGAACAACTTATTTATTTTTCATGATGCATAGAAAACAGCGTGTTCTGTCATTAATATTCAGATATATCATTCACCAGGAATCTGTTCCACAACGGATGTTAACAGTCAGCACTGATCTCTCCTTAAATGGCTTAGCAGGATGCTGAACCATGCAACAAGTCAGTGGTTCTTAACTGTCTAGCCTCAGGACCCACCAGTCTCTTACATGACCAATTGTGACTGAAATTTCCAGAAATGTTCAACAGTGCATGTTAATTTAACAAAAAATTTCACATTTTAAATCTTGGATGGAACAAAATACTGAGACTGGACAGAGGAAGACTCAGGAATTTACAACCATTTCCAGAAATCCTGCAGGTTTACTTTTTTATTATGGGAAAGCAGCTTTGTTATGCATGTCTATGAAGTACTTCAGTCTTCATGGACTTTTTCGTCAATATTTTTTTCCAGACACACATGTGACCCAATCAAAACAGCTACGTGGCCCACTTTCAGGTCCTAACACACCACTTGAGAACCACTGCCATAAATGCCACACCTGACCAGCTAGTTTCACCTTGCCACCTGCAAACTTTGTGATTCTTTGTGAACCCTATCAGTCAAAAAAAACCTTCCATGGTATATTTCAGCACATTTATTATTTTAACTGTGATAGAGAAGGAAAAACTCCACATGGAAAAACTCCAGCAAAAAAGTTAATTTAATGCAAATCACCCAAGCCAAGCTTCTCTCCCTGAACCTCATTGACCTAACCTGACGCGTCTGATGGAATTGTTTCACCATCCATCTGTTAAACCAGTCATACACAGCTTTTGGTAAAGGGCAGAGCCTTTGAAAAAAAAATCGGAGGGTGATTGGATGAACCTTCTGTCTCTCACATCTTTACAGGCCAATCAGAGCAAAAAAAAAAAAAATGTGACATAGCCGCTAACAAGCTGCGCACCTACGGAGGAGTAAACTCCATAGAGAATTGCATAACACGAACCATAGCGACTGTAGACATGTCAGTACACGACTTTTGTCGTTTTTGAAAAGAAAACAACCCACTGCTGTTCTTTGGTCTTCTTTTAAATATCTTCAAGTTCTGATAAAACCAACCTTAGCAGCATCCATGCTAATGACTTCTGCCATAATTGCACCGGCCTCTTGTTGCTGCTTGCTTACGTCACGACTCCGCCGCACCCGAACAAAAAAAAAGAAGGCCTGGCTTAAAATGTCCCAAGTTGTTTGTCAGTCCTTGGTCTTCGGTCAGTCAGAAGAAGTTTCAGACCTGCCGTCTTAAGGAACGTCCCAAAGACCCTTAGCTGGTCTGAAGGCTGAAGACCGTAGACCGAAGACTGAGATTTGAAGACCGCTTAACAGGGACACATGAGAGCAGGCTTCCTGGAACTTTTTTTTACTTAAAGACACATCCCCTTATTGCTACACTGTGGAGGTCAATGCAACTTCACAACACCAGCAGAGATTAATAATAGAGGAGAAACTGAGTTTATAACAGACGATAAACGGACACAGCGGACTCTAAACGGAGCAGAAACACCAACAGTTTTAGAAGACTTAATAACTGATGGGCTGGGATTTCTATAAGTGTTTGAAATAAGTATTTATAGTGAAATATTGAGATTTAATTTAATAAAACAAATACTAAAGAGTGAATCAGTATGGAGTTTAATATTTGATTTTTTTTCTGATTCACCTCCAAACATAAAACATGTTGAAAGCTCATAAAATCAAAAGATTTGATATAAATCTTTCCTTTAGTAGTCAGTTATTTCTGTTTATTAGATTATGAAGAGAATTAAAGTCAGACAGAGCAGCAGTCTGTCTGTCAGTAAGAAACATGTTTTAAATCCATGGTGGGGTCAGTAAAGTTTCTATCAGTCTGATCGTTAGTGAGCGTCAGGTTTGATAATTAGCCATCCATTGAATAATTAGGCTACTAAATAATTTTATAATAAAGCATTTGCTCATAGAAAGAGTCTGCATGTTTTTTGACCTTCTGCAGGTTTCTCTTCATGCAGGTGTTTGTGATCCCACACTGAGACCAACTGCCTTAAATGTGGATATTTGATCAGAATAAATACACAATCAGCTGTTTATGCCTCCTGACAGCTGATTGATGATCAGCACCGTCATCATGAACTGAAGTCGCTTCACGTGCACTGCAGAGGGAAGGACGTCCCATGGGCCGTCAAACATCGGTCTTTTGGCTTTAGTCCTCCACGTCAATTCCTACAGTCTCTCCATGAGTCTCTAGTGGGAGGGACTTAGGACTTAGGCTGAATCCCAATTCTCCCATTAACCCTCAACCTTACCCTCAAGCTCAACCCTCAGTCTTAACTCGCCCCTCAAAACCAAGTGTAAGGGCCATCTCAGGACTTAGAAATGGGACACCCCTTAATAGCAGTTACGATTTTAGACTGTAGAGGGCAGTAATGTGCCAAAACTGCATAGTTTGTCGATTCAGTCGAAGAAGAAGAAGAACAAGAACGTGTTAATATTCAACCAAATAACATGTATAAACACCACAACCACGGACATATTCAGCTGAAAGTCACCGTATCGCACGGCCACTGGCTTACGCAAAACACCAGTTGTTACTCGTAGGCTTGTCCGCGACAGCATGGTCACCGGCTTACGATCATAAAAATAAAAGTAAATGTTAAGCTACAAAAAGACAAATAATCCATAAAATAACATTGAACTAAGATATTGGAGTGGTTTTCATAATTTTTAGATCTCTGTTAACAAAGAAATTTATATTTGTAGCTCAATTTCTGCGTTGCATTCGCCACCATTTTTCTTTGAGTTATAACCCTCAATACCACGGGAGCTCCAGGAACATCTCAAACTTGATGGAGATAAAGCCCTCAAACTCGCCCTTCAACTAAACTCTCAGGAGAATTGGGACAGTCCTCGCACTTTGTGGGAACGCACATTATGAGACTGAGGGTTAAGACTGAGGGTTAAGGGGAGAATTGGGATTCAGCCTAAGACTCAAGGAAATGACTCAAGCCAGAGACCCAAGCCATATAGTAAGAAAAGTGAGACACAGCCAATCAAACCATGCCTTTAGTCCTTGCTTTGTGTACTGGGGAACAGTCATGTTGGAAAAGAAAATGGCAAAGAGGGGCTTAGCCTAAACCCTGAAAACAGCCCCATACCGTTATCCCTCCTCCACCAAACTTTACAGCTGGCACAATACGATCATGCAGGTAAGGTTCTCCCGGCATCCGCCAAACCCAGACCCACCCGTCTGACTCCACAGACATTGTTACCACTGCTCCACAGTCCAGTGTCAGTGTGCTTTTACACCAATCCTTCTATTGGTTGGCACTAGACTTGTTGTTGCATGCATGCTTGGCAGATTTTGTGTTTACATTAATGCTAGGAGAGGTTTGAAAATCTTCTGCTATGGAATCAATAGAGCATTGGCGACTTTTATGCACCTTAGAAGTTGTTGCTTCTGTGATTTTACATGGTTTTCTGCTTCATGGCTGAGTTGCTATTGTTCCTAAACGCTTCCACTCTGATAATATCACTTACAGTTAACCTTTGAATATCCAGTAGAGATGTCAAAGGTGGCGTCCATCACAGCCCTGCTTGAAGTCACTAAGCACTTCAGAACCATCCATTTTGTATTACAAATATTTGCAAATGGAGACTGCATGCCTAGGTGCTTGATCTTATACACTTGAACTGAAATACTTGAATTCAGTAGGTGTGGCCAAATACTTTTGTCCATATAGTGTGTAACAGCGTGAACAAGAAAAGAATGCTGCCATCCATATTCATTTAATCTCAGCTCAAGAAGGAAATGTTTTTTACCTCTCTGACAGCAAAGCTGTGACAACGACAGTACTATCCATGATCCTTACTGGAATTTGCTTTTGCTATGTGATTGGCCAAAATGACAGACAACCAAACCACCATTTTGTATCTACCCGTGAAGTGTTGTTTTAAACAGGAAGAGTGAGCACAGCCTGCCGCAGCGGTTGGGTCATCAGCGTGGTCATTAAGCAGACAGTAATGGGCCATGAGAGAGGCTGTTCTGCTCTGGCGCCAGGCCGGCCGACCTGTGGATCACACCAACATTATCAGTCGACCGATCGCACCATTATGCCCTTGATGGAGGGGAACCCTGGGTGTGTCTGGAGGAGAGCTGAAGAGGTTTGCCGAGTGCTTCAAACTTGCAGAATGAGCAGCGAGCAGGTGTGGGAGAGAGCACACTTATGCAGATATGAGGGACCTCAAATCTGCATGAATTATGTAGACATCCTCATCGAGGAGGTTTTTTTTTCTGTTTTCATATTCATTTATCCACAGTGTATCAAGGTAAGACAGCTGAAATCAGCCACAGAAATTCAACGAGGTAGGTATTTGGCAGCGTTCACATCTGGCACTTGCCTCGGTATCTTTTCCCATCTTGCTGATTCGTGCCACACCTGTGTTCTCCAATGAGATTTTTCTATCCTTTTATTTCTTCCAGGAAAGCTAAAGGTCATGGACATCTGCATGCCGCATGTAAAGTTGAACATGAGGAATCACTGTGAAAAGGAGAGACAAGGATTGCGTGTGAAAGGATGACAGAAATGTATTTGGCACTACAGACTCTAATGACAGTAAATGTCAGCTCAGCCACTCACTGCTGCCACTCCTTCCATGTTTATTTCATTTCCTGCCAGAGACTTGTCTGATGTGTGACTTCCTGTAAAAAGGAAATGTGTTTCTTTCGCTTTGATTCCCTAATGAGAAATATAAAAAGAGAAAATGCGTATCTACAGGATTATTTTAGGGATATAACAAACCAGCAAATTGATCAATGACAGCCCAGTCCTCCTGCAATCTCAGTCTGCTCATTATTTCTTCACCCCATCTGCACTGTGTTAGGCTTTTTCTGAAATATCATGTCCTAAGACTGACCCTGCTTGTCACGGGTGTTCATGCATTATACAAATCAAATGAAAAGCATGTCCTTTCAACGATATCCAAATAGGAGAAGGAAAGAGTGCAAACAGCTTGGAAAATTCCATCTGAAAACTTCAACAAACCCCCTCTGCATCCCTTCAAGTCATCTCTTGCCCATTGGTACAAGTTTTTGATAGCCAGCAGACATCACAACACTCATTAATCTTAGAGTGACTTTCCTTGTGGGAGTTGGGGAATTGCTGCCTGTAATGTCTCTCTCCACATCCAGCGAGCGCTGCCAGCAGTGGTCCGAGGAAGCGAAGAGGAGGCTGGTCTCGATGGGGAGGATGCGGACAGCAGAGGCCCACAGCAGCTCCAGGACAACGCTCACACAACACGGCAGTTGGCCAGACAAACTATCCAGAGAGTCAGTCTCATTAAGCTGGATGGTGGAGTTCTCAGAGTATTGGAGGAACTCCATAAAGGCCTCCACATTTGGAATGAAGGTGTTGTGCATGGGAGGGCATCTCCTTTCAAAAGTCAAATTATCAAAAGATGGTTGATTTCACAGTTGGGGATTATGTCCACCCGTTTTAATCTCCCCCTCCCTCATGCAATCTGCTCCATCTTTTGTGCACTGTGTCTCTTATTAGGTTTTCAAAGAGCACAGACAAAATGTTTTAATTTGCCAGCCAACCAATCCGAGGCGGAGGTCTGGACATGCCACTAATTGCGGTCAGTTGGCCAGCTCTTTCTACGTTTGCCAACACAAATGGAGCTCAAATGGTTGAAATCTCTGCGCCGCAAGAAAAACCTTTACAGTGCCTGTAAAATGTATCCACCCTTTTGGATGTTTAACCCTTTCACTGATTTTCAAAAGCAGACGGTGAATATAAATTTGGCTTCTTTGACCAAAAAACTCTTCAATGTCAAAGGGAGAAAAGATTTCTATAAAGTACTGACCTAAGTCAACAGAGGTCCAGACAAATGCTGCTAACAGTCTCACAGTTAGTGCAGTGATTGTAATATAAAGACACCTGTGTCTGCCAGTTCCACTGGTTAATCAGTATTCTGGCTACCATTACACCACGAAGACAAGAGAACACTCCAAGCAACTCAGAGAAAAGGTTAGGAAAAATATAAGTCAGGAGATGGATACCAAAACATTTCCAAAGCACTGGATTTGCCCTGAAGTTTAGTTAAATCCATCTTCAAGAAAAGGAAGGAATATGTCACCTGTGTAAATCTGCCTAGATCAGACCGTCCTCACAAACTGAGTGAGTGTGCAAGAAGGAGACTAATGAGGCCACCAAGACACCTATGACTACTCTGAAGGAGTTCCAGCAGCTGAGATGGGAGAGACTCTGCAGACAACAACTGCTGCCCAGGTTCTTCACCAATCAAAGCTCTATGGGGGAGTGGCAAAGACACTGTTGAAGAAAACGTACGCCAAAAGGCATGTGGGAGTCTCCATGGTCAAATGTGGTGTTATAGTACTCGAGAATGGTCTTGAGACCGCTTTCAAGACCACATTTTGAATGTCTTGGTCTTGTCTTGGTCCCAAGAGCATTTTTACTCAGTCTTGTCTTGGTCTCAGACTAGCCAGACTCTGGATTTTCCATCAAGATCAGTCAAGACCAGCACTGATCTGCTTTTCTTTGACTTGATTAATGTGATAATAAGGAGAAGCACTTGCTAAAATCAGAAATATATCTGAACATTTACTTTATGGCCTCATTCACCTGGCAAATCTGATAAAAATCTCATTTTCAGATATTTAAAATAATTCTGGACTTGCTGGTGGCTTTAAATACATACAAGGATTTATTTTTCACAAGAAGTTAGTTGAAAAAATTTGTTAAAATGAGAGATTTTTTCATTTTGAGCTATAAAAGAGTTGCAGACACCTTGTTTTTACCTGTCTAATTTATTTAAAAGAAAACTAAAATTAAAGAGAGAATACTCTTTAACTGTTCAACATTGTCATGTGTTTTAAAATGGATTTTTATGGTCTCAGTCTCGACCCCCAAAAGTCTTGGTTTTTGTCTTGGTCTCTGTGCCCTCTGGTCTCGGGTAAGTCTTGGTCTCGGATGGTGTGGTCTTGAGTCCAACACTAGTCAGATGGAAGAAAGTTCTTTAGTGCAATGAGATCAAAATGGCGCATGAACAATATCAGACAAGGCACAGTGCTTGGCAGAGAACAAACACCACACATCACCACAAACACGCCATCCCCACTGTGAAGCAAGGTGGTGGCAGCATCGTGCTGTGGGGATGCTTCTCAGTGTCAGCCCTGGAAGACTTGTATAAGTAGAAGGTAAAACGAATGTGGCAAAATATAGGGAAATCCTGGAGGAAAATCTTATCCAGCCTGCAAGAGAACTAGAGCTTGGAAGAAGATTTATTTTCCAGTAAGACAATGACCTAAAGGAGTGATACTCAACATGTGGCTCTGGAGCCGCATGTGGCTCTTTTGTGATCATTTGTGGCTCTTTTATGTCTTAATTTTAAATTTTGTTCCCCCACAAAACCTGAAAAAGGAAAACTTTTTTGCCCTTTTCCACCATTTTTTGCCGCTTTTCATCCATTTAAGCTACCTTTTGCCATTGAATACCACTTTCTTCCTATTTTTTGCCCATTTTTACCAGTTTTCCAAAATGTAGCCACTTTTATCCAATTTCTGCCCATTTAAGCTACCCTTTGCAATTAAATACCACTTTTTGCCATTTTTTAAATTTATTTTGCAACTTTTACCCATTTTTTTTTTTGCCACTTTTATCCCATGTTTGCCCTTTTTCACCATTTTCTCCCCATTTTCACCTATTTAAGCTACCTTTTTTTCCTATTTTTTGCCTATTTTGTCCCACTTCTTTTTGCCACTTTTATCCCATTTTGCCCTTTTTTCGCCATTTTTTTTACAGATTGTTGCCCATTTAAGATACCTTTTGCCATTAAGTACCACTTGTTTCCTCAATTTTTGCCCTTTTTGCAACTTTTTTTTGCCACTTTTATCCTGTTTTGCCCTTTTTCATCACTGTTCATCCATTTAAGCTACCTTTTGCCACTAAATGCCACTATTTTTCTTTTTGCCACTCTTGACTGCTTTTTGCCCACTTTAGTCACTTTTCACTCAGTTTTTCGCCATGTTTTTGCCACTTTTGGACCATTTTTTGCCACTTGTTAGAATTTTTTTTGTCACTTCTCACTCATCTTTGCTACTTTCTGACCCTTTTTCAACCTTTCCCCCCTTTTCACCCATTTTTGTTGCTTTTTTCTATTTTTGCCTTCCTCACTTATTGCTATAGCTACTTCAAGCTTTCTGTCACTTCCCACCACTTAGATTGTGGCTCTTGAAAAGGTATTTTTCAACAATTTTGCTCTTTGGTTGAGTAGGGTTGAGTAACACTGACCTAAAGCATACAGAGAAAGCTACACAGAAATGGTTTAATGTGAATGTTCTGTAGTGGCTGAGTCAAAGTCCAGACCTCAGTCTGATAGAGAGTGTTTTCCTGGACTTGCCTGGTCCCTGAACAACCTTAAAGAGCTCAGGCATTTGTCAAAAAAGAGTGGAGTAAAATTACAGTAACCAGATGTGACTAACAAGGGTGAATATTTATGCAGTCACTTATTTTACATGAAATATTTTTATTTTAATAGCATTACTTTGTAGAAATCTTTTATCTGCATTGACATTAAATATTTGTGTTTGTATTTTTTGTCAAAACAGGCAAAATAAATTCACCATAATTCATTTATAAAATTAATAAACGGGTAAAACATCTCAGGTGGGGATACTTTTTAAAGGCACTGTACTTTGATTGTCAACAAAAAAAGGCAGGTTGCAAAGCAAAGAGTGTCTCCAATATGGTCAAAAACAGAAATCTCAACATGGCCTAAGAGATCTACTAGGACATTCAAAATTATTTTAGGGTACCAGACTGTAATTTTAATGCTCCTGCTGATCTTAAGATGCTTTATATCTACAAACACTGATCATAAATGACTAAAAATCAATACTACATGTGTCCAATCTTTATCTAATAATTAAATTGTTAAAAAACATAATAAACTGTCTGCATCAATGTTACAAGGAGACCTTATTCATCATGTGTGGTTTTTTAGCATTCAGTCATATTGATCGATTTGTATGTCAGCAGCAGAGACATTCAGAGGTGAAACGGTCTTTTTCCAGCGTAGTTCAAGCATGCCCTTGCATTCTGACCTTTTCATCCAATCCATCAATTACCTCCCTGTTCTTAAACTCATTTATACTGACTGCAGAAAAAAAACTAGAAGGTCCATGCTTTGGCTCAGTACAAGCACAACCACATTGTTGCAGAAAGGTAGTGTATACAGGGACCTTTACACATTCTTATACACAATGATTAATGATCAGGCTCCAGCGAGTTCACTCCTCTAAAAGCTGCTTTTCCAGCCAGGACTGATTTCTCCCTGACATGGCTCTGTGCTCATGTGCAAACGCACTCTCACGCTCAGGAGAATATTTGTAAGAATGTCTGCCAAAACGGCCTTGTTGTAAGACGTTCTACCAATTCTAGCGTGCAACACGGTCGAATAGCTTGTAGTCTGATTTTAACATTCTATGACATCAGTGAGCAACAAGTCACATTTAAAAAGTTAATCTGACAAACCGAATTTGGAGCATAGCCCTGTATGTTTTAAAAATTTTAGGACAAGACTTGAAATAATGCAGAATTACGCAGAAAAGAGATTTGTCTTATGCATGGGTTAGCAAACATTCAACATGTAGCTACACAAACCTTTTAATCCTGATATAAAACATCTCTAAATGGGAACAAGGGAGTATGAAATCATCCTGTAATGACTTAATCTGTTACTGCGCTAAATGCAGAAACTATCCCAATTTTCAGAAGTGCCCAAGAGTAAATGAAGGTCAAGACAACTGGCCAGAGGTTTCACCAATGCTGACCTTAAAACAAACATCCAATAGATTTACAAAGATAGAATAAAAGTATGAGTGTTTTTGCTGGTGGACTCCATGTTTAGTGAGGTCAGAAATCTTAGTCCAAGCCGTTTAAAGTTTTTTTTCTCATCTTGGCTGATGATAAAACCTAACCTGTTTTACATAAATGCAGGTCTTTAGTCCTGTCTTCTGCAAATAGAGCTCAACAACATGGATCTGGAAGCACAAGTCCCATTTCTTTTCTCTATATCAAATCTAAATATCAGCTATATGCTCAGAAATATTCAGAAGGGTGTATCTACAGGCTTGCCTGCAGCACATTCAGGACCATAGGACTAGGATCCTGCATGTACACATGCATGTTGTTTATGAGCATTCGTTTAAAAATACAGATTGCTAGCTGTTGCTACTAGTCATGGCAGTGATGGATGACAATCAGAGTCTAAGTATTTAATAGTTAAGTTTGATCTGTTTAAAATGAGATAAGACATTTTGGAGAACCTAAGCAAAATGAAAATCACGTTGCAGCATGTGATTGTGTAACTACTGATATGATAACAAATCTGGTATTAAGGGAATGAATGTCATTAGTAATTAGCTAACAGCTTAGCTTACAGCCATGCAAAATGAACTGTTAGCCCAACATTAGCTTACAGTTCTTCAGTGAAAACATGGCTCAGTATCGCCAAGCCCAACTGTATTAAATGTATACCAGTTGTTGATGTAATACGCACTAGGCTCATTAGGTCAATTCAATCAGTACATACATTTCCAAAGATTAATTCACGTCACGATTTGTCTGATTATCTGAAACTTAACAGTTAAGTCTAGACTGCCTTAAATAAATTTTATTTTAATGTGACAAAATGACAAAAACATACAGAGACCACCCTCAAACATTCTGGGACAATGTTTTATGGACTGATGGGACAAAGATGAACCTTTACCAAAGTGATGGAAAGGCTAACGTTTGAAGAAAGAAAGGATCTGCTCATGATCCCAAACATACACGCTTATCTGTGAAACACAGTGGAGGTAATGTCATGGATGGGCTTGCATGGCTTCTTCTGGGACGGGCTCATTAATCTTCATTAAAGATGTAACACATGATGGTAGCAGCAACATGAACTCAGAAGTCAAAAGAAACATTTGTCTGCCAATTTAAAGAAAGAAGCAACTGGTGGGAGATCCTTCATCATGCATCAAGATAATGACCTAAAACACTCTGCCAAAACCAGAAAGGAGTTCATCAGGGCAAGTCAATCTCCAGACTTAAACACTATAGAACATTTTACGTGCTAAAGAGGAGACTGAGGCCCCGTCCACACGGAGATGAATTCAGGAGTATACGCAAAAGTTTTTTGTCGTATCGGCGTTTCATCCACACAGAAATGACATTTCAGGTGACTGAATGCTACTTTCTGAAACCAGGTCCATCTTTCTTGCTTTTGAAGCTATTTCACTTTTTATGGCTTTTACAGCAAAATCTGATGCTCCTTTACCACCACCGTGAAACGCACACACCATATGCTCTAAAAATCCAATGTGGAGAAAAACCAGAAGGGAAACTAGAAGAAAGTTTGTGTCAGTTTTCTGTGATCTTCTTCTCTTTTGGTGCATTTCTGTGGCAGTGTTACAACGCCACGTACAGATTTGCCATATGCACTACATCTTTTTTTTTTTTTTTTTTTTTGCCGTTCTGTGCTTACGTGGATATTACCTGGAATGATCCCGTCTTTACGGAAATGAAAAAGAAACGGCAATATAATGTTTTCATCTCTTTGTGGACAGGGCCTAAAGGGAGTAACCCCCAAAACAAACAACTGAAAGAGGAAAGCCTGAAAAAGCTTCACAAAAGAAGGATGTAGAGGTTTGCTGATGTCAGTGGATCACAGACTTGATGCAGGTATTGCAAGGAAAGGATTTCCAACTAAATATGAAGTCTTATTCACTTTAATCTGCTTTAAGTCTCTCGGTTCCAATACTTTTGCTCACCTAAAAATTTGGTGTTCTGTTACAAATAAAGCTATCTCCTAAGTTGTTTATCCAATCCAGATGTAAATACCTGGAAATAAAAGCTGAAATGTTGATCTCTTGTCTCATATTCACCTTTTTGTGTCAAACCCAAATGTTTTTAGTCTACAGCAAAAATATAGGAAGTGGGCCCACCGCTCCAATACTTTTGGAGAAAATTATATATAAAGAGAAAATAAGAGAGACAATTTGAGCAAGAAAAACTCTGTAAATTGAGCTCATATAAGGGCAACATCTCAAATAAACACTTAAAACAACTGAAGCGTGTGGAAGAGCATCTCAGACTGTCAAACGTTGACGTGGACAAGCAGAAGACCACAATGAGTACCACTCCTGTCAGCTAAGAACAGGAAACTGAGGCTACAATTCACACAGGCTCAACAAGATTGGACAACAGACTGATCATTGGCTGGTCTGATGGGTCTCGATTTCTGCTTTGACATTCAAGTGGTAGGGTTGGAAATTGCCTTAAATGACATGAAAACTGCCAGTCCATTACAGTAATTACATTCAAAGTCCCTTAAATCACCATTTTTTCCCCATTGTAATGCTCAGTTTGAACATTGACCATGTCTGTATGCCTGAATACACTGACTACTGCTTTGTGATTGGCTGATTGGTTATTGCATTAACAAGCAGATACGCAGGTGTACCTAATGAAGACGTTGATGAGTGTGTTACTAGCACAGCAGTATTTTGTCCTTGATTGTCTAGAATGTCTTAATTGCTACGATGCTTTAGATTCCACCTTGATTCATTCATGCACTGCCTGTCATACAGCTGAAAAATGTTGAGTGTGAATCAACAGATTGATAAGGTTAATGCTAAAAGGGTTAGTGCTTCACGGTGAAACGTGACAGTTATGTATGGCGCCGGAGCTCCAAAATACATGAAACCAAGGTCAGCTGTGGAACAACAAAGGAATATTTCATACTCCATGTTATTGAAGCACTTCCCTTTTGAATAATTGCAGCAGTCAGATCCATCAGAAGCTCACCATTATTGAGTAAACTGTTTTCTGAGAGAGGACATTTTGCTATTAAATTGTTGATGCATTGCTTTGACCCCACTGCAAAAAGGGCGAGTTTGATTTGTCTACAATGTGCTAAGCCATAGCTCACGTTCTGCAATGCAAACATGACAACAAATTGCTAAATTAGGACCACTTATTGTTCATGTAAATACAGACAGAGTAATTCATGGCTGCTTGCCATGAAATACTGTCAGGTCATTGTGAACCTTTGGAAAGTCTCGTGGAGAAAGCCATTAACTGAGCTATGATGCTTGTCACCCTGCATTTGATCAATGCTTGGATTTTAAAGCCTCTTTTAAAATGTCACATCTATTTAATATCACATTATTCACCAGATAGAGTACGGGCCTTTAAAGGTTTTCAAGCCTTCCAGAGCGAAGGATATTTCTCTTCCATGAAAATCTGCAGAAAATACCACCTGAATGGTAATTTGTGTATTGAACATCAAGGACTTCATGCTACCTCAAGCGTCCTCCCTTCTCAGAAAGCTGAATGAATGAAAGAAAATGTCTTTTTTGCCTTGAGGTTTCCACTCATTGCTATTACATCTTATCCTAGAAAATGAAAATTTAATTTTGCTAATTGTATGTGGAGCTTTCAAGAATGTAAAAAGGACCTACTCAGGGATTGTGTGGAATGTGCCTTCTCATTTAAACACATGCATAAAGACATTTAACTCTCTTATTTCTCAGTGCAGCATTTGATACAATTGATCACAACATTTTAATTGAACGTCTTAGAAACTGGGTGGGCATCAGGGACACTGCACTTAGTTGGTTTCATTACTGTCTTCTAGAGCGAACCTTTGCGGGCACCGTAGGCCATCACTCCTCCTCTACCTCCACCATCGCCTGTGGTGTACCGCAAGGTTCGGTTTTAGGTCCAAATCGCCTGTGGTGTACCGCAAGGTTCGGTTTTAGGTCCAAATCTTAAAGTCTCCTTTCAGTGATACACAGACAACACACAGATATACCTGCCCCTGAGACCTGAGGACCCTGGAAGCCTAGCTGCTGTAAAAGACTGTTGGATGGCACAAAACTACTCAACAACTTATATTGTTTAATCCCCACTACTCCCCATCCATCAACAGCCACCTTGGTCCCCTAGCAGCAAATATCAAACCCACTGGCAGAAATTAGGGTGTGATATTTGACATTATTTTTTGTCACTTTCATCACTTTAATGCTTTTATCTCTTTTATAGACCATATTCTGTATGGCTGTGCAATTTATATATATATTTTTATTTTTATTTATTTATTTACATGTATATTATTGCTTTCAATTGATTAAAAAAAATTAATTTAGTAAATCACATCACTATTTAGTTGAAGTAATTTTTAGATTTTAAAACATTCACATTATCAAGTGTTTATTTTCATTATTTTAACTTTATGTACAGCACTTTGAAAGCACTTTTTAATAAAAATGTAGTTTTATTACTACTATTATTATTATTATCTATAAATTAACATTTAAAATACTACCATTCACTTGTATTTTTGGTTGAGATAAATTAGTACAAGTATGGAGTTTAAATGAAGAAATATTAGACAAACTAGAGTTTTTAAACTTATTTGTGGTTTGTAAATCAGAGTGTCTTAATTCACTGATCAATAATATTTAGAAACTACAGACAAACACATCAGGTAGAAAATACCTTCTGCTGTAAAGTGAATGATCAGGCGTGCTGTTACCCCGAGGTAGCTGAAGTCGCTGACTGATGTCCAGTGGTCTCTCGTCAGTGTAATAAATGTAGCTCGGGCCAGCTGCTCCACTTTAGTAGCCAAATCTAAGTGTGCTGGACTGCACCGGTGTAGCTTGACGCTATGGCTTGGTCTTATGTTGTTAGCGTCTTTGCTAGCATTAGCAACGTTAGCTTTCATGGCTTGATCCTGTGTTGTTGTTAGCGTCTTTGCTAACATTAGCAACATTAGCTTTCATGGCTTGATCCTGTGTTGTTGTTAGCGTCTTTGCTAACATTAGCAACATTAGCTTTCATTGCTTGATCCCGTGTTATTGTTAGCACCATTAGCAAAGTTTAGCATTAGCGTTTTGCCCGGAGAGAGTACTTAAGACTCGTTGTGCTTCGGTGTGAAGACGGTTCTTCACCGCAGTATGTACACATAACTTTTGTTTCATCCAGACTTCCATCAGGCAGCTTTTTAATTTGAAATTTGCCGTGAAGCAGACCTGGGTCTGTCTCCTCACTCATCACTGCGTTTGACCCACCTTTAACCTTTCACCCCAGGGATGTAAACATCCGTGCAGGAGGACTACGGGAGGAAGTTGTGGTCAAACTTAGTCAAGGTTTAAGCTTAACTAAGCTTAACCGTTAAGCTTTCCAGATTAATCACGAGCATCAACGCGTTTATATTGACAGGCCTAATGTATATATATATATATATATATATATATATATATATATATATATATATATATACTTCTATTCCTCTTTGTTTCTCTTTTAATCTCACAAATTTTGGTCCTCTTGGTCTCAGCCTGTGTAGCTGGGTTCTGGTTGTTTTTATGGTACTTGTGATGTCAATGTGATATCTGCATTCTGATGACGTCTATGATGGAGTATCTTATGATACCTGCACTCGGATTGATGTCTTGATGTCTTAGTTTGCATGGCGTCACATGATGTCTGAGTTTTTGATGCGTCATGATGATGAATTATTATCATGAACATATTTTTGGTTAGATTCTTTAAGTGTTTTGGATTCTGCTGAAGTCGTTGGGTGTCATTTGTTCAGTCTTATTTGTCTTTTGTTTGGGTTTGTTGCTCCTTTGTTGGCTTCTTCACATGTCAAAGCACTTTGTAAACCCATGGTTTTAAAAGTGCAATACAAATAAATTCATTACTATTATATTAATATGTAAGATAGATGGAAAAAAACGCAGCAAATATGTCCCTTCTTTGCATCTTTTGTGTTGTTTTATCCTTCTCCAAGTACATGAAACTAGACAGCTTAACACTAGAGGGCTCACATGCATTGCCATTCAGAAGAGCTATTCTTTGTTCCAGCATTTGGGGAGGTTGTTAGAAATCTCCTGCTATCACACAGACGACTGTCCAATGTATTATTGATTACACTTTATTGTGCCGAAGCATCCCTTTTATATTCCCGGACAAAAAACTGCTGAGAAAATAGAACATTACATCTGAATTCATAAGCAAGACTGCACCAAGTCTCATGACACCAGAGTGCAAATTGAGGACAACAGCAACTCAGACGGAGGATTTCCCAGGATTTTGAAGAATTTTGAGGGGAGAAAGTAGGTTGAAAAGAATAAAAGGACAGATTGTTTTTCAGGAAAGTAATTGCACAGAGGAAAAAAAAAAAAAAAAGACTGCGTGCACGTTTCTTGATGCCCGAGTCTCGTGAAGTTTGTGCACGCTCTATCACACCGCGGTGGCAATTCTGCTTGGTGCATGTGTAAGCCTTTGCAAAGTGAGCAGCTGGTCTCCCCTGTGGGAGTCATTAGCAGTGAAGCTCATCCTTTTGTCACACACTCCAGTGTCTGTCCCTCACCTCTCAGCCCAACCTTGGGGCCCATCATGTTCCTCCCTTGCACACCTGGCTTTACTTCCTCCTTTTCCATCGACTTCAAGGCTCCTTTGCCTGGCTGCTCCCATAGAAATTGAGCTAGATAAATAGAAAGAGGGCAAGAGAGGGTGAGTGAGCAAGAAAGAGACGGGGGGAAGAATGAAGTCTGTCAGCCCTCTACAACCTATTATCAGAGTCCTGGAGGATGCTCTCACCCCCCTCCCCCCTCAGAACTCTTATAGACAAAAAAAAGAGAGCTCACTCTCAGTTTCTTCCTCTGCACTGGCTCCCATGTTGTTTCCTTAAACCCCTCGCCTCCACCATCCAAACAGAATCCAGGCTGACTTCCTGCTTTCCTGCCTTTCTCTCTTCGCCTCTCTGCAGTCATACCACGGGGAGAGTCGGTTATATGAAAGCCTCCTCTTCTCCCCTAATCTCAGCGTGGCAGAGAGGCTGGAGCTGGCTTTGCTTCAGATACACAGACCCCCTCTTGCTCTCCTGTGCCCAGAAAAAAAAAAAATCTCTACTCATGGTTACCACTGACAGTATGCCAACATGCACTTCACATCAGCCCAATGACCCCCCCCCGTGCTTGCCTCATTTATGGCTCATCTCTGACCCTTGCACGCCCTTATATTAAGATGTGACCCAAACTGATTTCTGGCCGCTCTTTTGCGTATTTGAAAGAGATACTTGAAACTGCAGCAGGGTGCTAAGAGGTGTATTGAAGAGAAAATAGGGAGTTGGCAGGTGGTTGCATTCATGAATGAGCGCTGTTACAAGCATTCATGAGTTCTCCAGTGGACGCATTCCCCTGCCTCAGAGAGAAAATTAAGTGCAACTGATCCTTGGAGTAGATAGTTTGAGCTAAAAAATACATCTTTCCACAGACAGCTGACTCGGAAATGCTGTTGTCATGGCCCTGAATTGCAGGAAATTAACTTGATTTCTAAGCTCGTCATATCTAGCGTACTCGCCTGGAATGGTTTAGGATCCTTCCCATGAGGACTGAGGCCATTTCTCACAGGGTCCACAGTGAGACAGCGCAGATTGGGAACGAAGTCCCTTTATGGATTTTTTGCTCCAAATAAAGTGGCTCATTCCCTCTGAATGGCCATGACCCCAACACAATTAACCCGGCTATTCGTCACTTTCAAGGGCATCCACTGGGAGTTTGGGGAAATTGGCCAACTCGTCATCATCCTTCACTTCCTGATCGGTAATGTTGGAGAAGAGAGATGAGTGATGATATCTCTCTCTCTCTCTTTTCCACCAATCTCTCAGATTGAAATCCTTCTGTATTCTCCTAAAATATGTCCACTAAGTCCCACAGCCCATGCTTTTACTAAAGAATCTCTGTGTACTGTCCTTTAGCAGCCTGTTAATCACTAGTGCTGCTACTGCATGTGGAAGCAAAGAGACGTGGGCCCTCCCAACTGGATGAATGAAAATACCATTGATTTCCTATGAAGGCACAGCGCCAGGCCTGATGCACAGGCGCAGAGGGTAGATCAGGTGTTAATGAATATCAATGTTAATCTAATGAAGGAGCTGAAAAAAGAGAAGAAGCCAGCTAGAAGTGAGCAGAGCAGAAAGAAAAGCTTACAAAGTTACTTAAGCAGCTAAATAAAATTAATGTTAAGGACAAATAGTTATTAGAACATTATCATTTCATTGATTACAGGTAAAAACCCTAATTCCAGAAAAGTTGGGACATCCTGGGAAACGCGATTAAAGAGAATACAAAGATCTGCAAGCCCTTTAAAGCTATATTCAACTGAATACAGCAAGATATGTAATGTTAAAAATTCTAAACTTTGTCTGATAATACCCTCACATTCTGAATTCGATGCATGCAACATGTTCCAAAATAGTTGGGACAGGGGCATTTAAAACAATCAGTGATGGTATGGGGCTCTTAACTTCTAAACTTTGTTGTTTACCTAAAAATATGCTCATAATCTGAATGTCATGCATGTAACATGTTCCAAAAAAGTTGGAACAGGGGCATTAAAAACAATCGGTGATGGTGTGAGGTTCTTTACTTCAAATCTGGTTGTTTAGCTGCTTCCTGTGTCAGGACAGGATCCTCTACATCGTCTGTATGTCTTCGTTATGATCTTTCCTTGACATGCACAGCACATAGTTATTTTTAAACAAAGGTGGGATTCATTTCATGTAACGTAACACTGATAAGCGCTCTGTAATTGAGGTCCTGAGTGCTGTTAGCGCAAAAAGGGCGACTATGGACACACACCCTAAGAGAGGTGACCAACAACCTGTTGGTTATTCTGACTGGGTTTGGAGATGGGACCAAGTTCCAGAAGGACAACCATCACCATCAGAGTGGTTAGACAGAAGTCTCTCCCCAGTGCAAAACACCTGAAAGCTCGCTTGGAGTTTGCAAAAAACTCCACATGAAAGCCAACAGGGTACTAAGGCCCTTTTCCCACAGTTGCTCATTTTGGCTGGGCAACCAGCTCCTGGAAGAGTCTAACCTTGCAAAGCAGATGGATACGCCCATTTTCCTTGTTTTTTACTAGCGAATCCATCTTGTTAAGCTTCTATCTGAACCGTTTGGGCCAGGTTAGAAAGTGACAGGACCAATCAGCGACGAGGGGCAGTACTTTCCAAGAGGGTCTGGCTGCAGACCTCGACAAAACCTCTACGCTGGGGCGTTAAGCTGGAGACCTCTACGCTGGGGCGGACCTCTACGCTGGGATGGTAGCGTGTTAGCTGTTGTTAGCATGACTACACCACTGTGCTTACTAGACCTTAGCATAGCCCAGTATGCTGGGGCATGCAGCAGCAGACCCTGAGCGTATGTGTCTACGCTGCAGTAGCAGACCCCAACCTCTACGCTGGGGTCTATTAAAACCAGTGGTTTGGTTTGGGCATTAAAACCCGAGTGCTTAGGTTTAGGCATTTAAATCCGAGAGGTTAGATTTAGGGTAAGCCAGTGGGTGAGTGGATAGAGCAGAAAATTTGTCGCAGGTAATATGCGTCATCGCCCCAGCGTAGAGGTCCGTAGGCTCGGGCAATGTACGTCACGCCCCAGCGCAGGTCTCCAGCTGAACGCCCCAGCGTAGAGGTTTGCTCGAGGTTTGCAGCCAGATGCCTCTCGTCCTTTCAGGCACAGCAGTCTTGACGCAAACAAGCAGCAGCAAGAGGCCGGTGCAATTATGGTGGAAGAGCTTTGCATGGATGCTGCGTAAATTTTATCAGAACTTGATGACATTTCTTTGTTAAAAGAGGAACAAAGAACAGCAGTGAGTTGTTTTCTTTTCAAAAATGACAAAAGTCGAGTACTTACATGTCTATAGTCGCCATGTTTCATGCTATTCCCACGCTGCCCACGCGCAGCTGGATAGCTGCCATGTCCTGTGTTTTGTTGCTCTGATTGGCCGTAGAGATGTGACAGACAGAACATTCATCCAATCACACTCTGAGTTTTTTTTCAAAGCCTCTGCCTTTTCTCAAACGTTTCCTATTGAAGCTTTCCCAGATGGATGTGTGAAGCAAATCCATCTGGCGTGTCAGGTTAGGAAGAGTCCTGGTTGTGCCAAAATTCTTCCATTTAAAAATTATGGAGGTCAGTGTGCCTCTCCAGATAAATGCCTTGCAACAATCCTGTCTCTGAGCTCTGCAGACAGTTCCTTTGACCTCATGGCTTATCTTTTTGGTTTTGATATACATTGCCAGCGATGGGGCCTTCTATAGAGTGATGTGTGCCCTTTAAAATCATGTCTGATTAATTTAATCTACACCAGGTGGACTCCTATCAAGGTGTAGAAACATCTCAGCAAAGATTCTTAGAAATGGGAGGAACCTGAGCTACATTTTAAGTGTTTTTGCAAAAGTGCTTTTTCTTTTTTTTAATTTGCATAAACAATATCAATAATTCTGTTTTCACTTCCTCAGCTGTCATTTGGCAAAAGGTGGAGTACACCCTGGACTGGTCGCTAGTCAATCACAGGGTGGACATGCAGAGACAACAACCAGGTGTGCTCACATCACACCTACGGGCAATTTAGAGTCATCACCTTTGGAAGAAGCTGGAGAGGACATTCATACTCTGCACAGAAAGGCCCTGTCCAATCAGGATTTGAACCAAGAACCTTCTAGCAATGTAAAGCAACAATGCTAACCCCTGTTCTTCCATGCAACCTCCATCCATGATATTATAAAAGCAAACTTTAAAAGCAAGAGTCTGGGATGTTGTCGGGCGTATTAGTGCCTGTTTCATGGGTAACTTGCACATCTGTGAAAGCCCTAGTAATACAGAGAGGTATAAAAGCAGGTTTGCATTCATGAAAGATATGCTTCCATCCAGATAACATCTGTATCAGGGACTTTTCTGCTTATTTGAGCAAGACAATGCCAAGCCCCATCCTGGCCTTCATGCAGTCCAGACCTGTCTCCCATCGAAATGTAAGGCACACTTAAAGCACAGAAATGACAATGTAAATGCCACAGTGTTAAACCATTTAAGATGAAAGAATGGAAACCAATTCCATGTTCAGCACTTCAACAATGACCATCTTGTTGAATGAAAGTGGGTGTGGCAAAGTTAAACCTTCTGTCCCAACTTTTTTAGAGCATGTTGCAGACATCAATTTCAGAATGTATATTTAAAAGAAAAATCAATAAAGCTTATCATTTCAAGCCTTAAATTTTTCATGTTTGTGCTGTGTTCAGTTGAGTAGTGGTTTAAATGACTGTCTTTATTCATACAACACCCAGCTCTTTTGGAATTAGGGTTTGTCCAAACGTTTAAATAAAAACAGCACTTTAAAAGATTACCAAAGGAGTTTTTCCCCCTAATTGAACTCAACTTTAAAAGTCCAAATAATAGCTTCCCTTGTCTGCTTGAGACACATGGTAGCTTTCCTCTATCACAGCCCACTCTTGTTCGGCCTTATCCCTCTCCGGTGAAGTGATAATCGGGGTGACGGGGTGAGGCTCATCGTCTCAGACACACACCAGGTCAAAGCCGCCTGTCCTCCCCTCGCTCTGAAACCATTGTTAATTCTCTCCTATTTTACACCATTGATCTCCTGCCTCCCAGCCCAAACATCCAGGTCTTTGTGGAGCCGTTAAGCTGCTCCTAACGACTGGACTCTGTGCCCTCAGTGTGCAAGAAGAATGTCAACCTGAAATACTGATTAACATCAAACCGGGTAAAAATAATGACGCCAAGGTGAGAGAATAACCTCAATGAGAGTTTCATCTGTTTTAATGGAGCATACCATGAAAAACAAACACTGTAGTAGTTTAAGCTTATTTATTTGGCCTCACACCTGCTATCTCCTACAGCCATGCTCAGCTGTACTCATGTCTGCACAATCCAAAGAAGAGAAGGGTAGAGTGAGAAGGAGCTAATTTGTATTTGCATCTAGAAAAGACCATCTTGAGATGGTTAAGAGTGGGTTTACTCAGGGTCATAAAACACATCTGATGCTTGATCCACTTCCAAGATTTCCCAGGATTTGTTTCACACATCCATCTGGAAAACCTCCCATAGACAGTGTTTGGGAAAGGGCAGAGGCTTTGAAATGGGCCAATCATGGGCCAATCAGAGCAACAAAACACGTGACTTGGCTGTTTCCGAGGTGCGCCGCTACCGAGCAGTAATCTCCATGAACTGCATAACGTGAACCATGGCGACTGTAGACATGTCAGTACACGACTTTTGTTGTTTTGAAAAGAAAACAACTCACTGCTGTTCTTTTTTCTTCTTTTAATGAAGAAATGTCGTCAAGTTCTGATAAAACTGACGCTATAACAGCATCCACGCTAATTTCTTCCGCCATAATTGCACCGGCCTCTTGTCACTGCTTGCTTACATCAAGACTCTGCCGTGCTCGAAAGTACTGCCCCTTGATGCTGATTGGTCCTGTTACTTTCTAACTGCGCCCAAACTGTTTAGATGGGAGCTTTGCAAGATTGTTTCGCCAGTGAGAAACATGGAAACGAGCAAATCCATCTGCTTTGCAAGGTTAGCTGTTGTGTGATTGCACCACGAAATTTTCAAGAAATTTGCAAGTAAGCAGATTGAGTTGGTGACATTAAAATCATAAAGGCAGAAATATCTATAGACTGTAATGTAAGAGAAACTAATGTGAAGACTGCTCTTTTGTTTATACTATGACTATCCATCCATTTTCTGTACCTCTTATCCCATTGGGGGTCGCGGTAAATCTCGGACCTCATCCGAATTTATACACCAGCACGCGCTTTGAGGTCCAAGGGCCAGCTCCAGCTCATGGTGCCTAAGACGAGACTTAAAACCGGGGGGGACCAGGCGTTTTCTGTGGTCGGCCCTAAACTATGGAACGCCCTGACCCCCCACGTCCAAAAAGCCCCCACAGTGGAGTGTTTAAAGTCTTTTTCTTTAGCTTTTAGCACTGTGTGAGTTGTGTGGTCCCCCGTGTCTTTTTACTATTTTATTTATTTCTATTGTTTTTATCTTTTTTTTTTTTAATATTTTGTATTTATATTTATTGTTTTTAGTTACTATCTATGGTTTTAGTATATTCTCTTGGTTTTATTGGTTTTATCTTGAGCAATGGTATAACAATTGTTTTGTTTTTAAATGATGTTTTGTGCAGCACTTTGGAAACGTTCAGTTTATAAAATGTGCCATATAAATAAAGTGGATTGGATTGGATTGGGGGGGCTGGAGCCTATCCCTGCTGTCATTGGGCGAGAGGCGGGGTACACTCTGGACTGGTCGTCAGTCACAGAGCTTATACTATGAATATATCAAACCATAAACTGCATTGGTAAAGAGGCAAACATTCTCATTTAAGGGTTTTATAGCAGACTCTGTTGCTTCATCTGCCACTTCCATGTTCCTTTCTGGCAAAGACTTGCCTACCAAGACCCCACGACCATCCCAACCCTGTCCTGTGCAACAGGGGTAGTCTGAAACTATAAGACATTAGCAACCATACTAAGAAGATTTCAGCAGCAGTCTGCATGGAATTTTGTTGAAATGTACAAAATAAAAGACCCTGTTTTTGTCTTAACGGACTAGATATGTTGGAATATGGTCGCTGTAAGCATGTGAAAACACTGAGATCTCCATGTGACTGAATTTTGGATTTATAACGTTAGACAGTTTTTCATGGCTGGGTTCAATTTGGGCCGGGCCAATATGTGGGCTCATGATGTCAGATTTTACTGCCTCATTTTTCTTGATTTTGAAGCTTAATTTTATAAACTTAGAGGTGTTTCAGTTGACTGAAATTTGATCTAGAGGTTCATAACACAGTGACCTGTCATACAACAAACCAAAATACAGATTTATTGTCACTTTACAGGGTCTTTAAAATGAGAAAGCAGCTTATGTTTGAAGAGTTTTTCCTCTGAAGTTTTTGGAGGGACACAAGCGATGACATGCAGCAAAGGTCCCTTTCTGGATCTTTTAAATGCACCTCCAAAGTACTACAAGGTGAATAACAAAACAAGCAATTTGTCACTGCCTTGTAAGACAAAATATGAGTGCTTTTTGAGCTGACACCCCTATCAGCCGAAGGACATTATGTTTCCATTTCCTGCAAAACATATAAATGGAGGTTAAGAAGTGACTCATAAAACCTGATATGGGAAGATGTCTTCAAGATTAGGCACAAAAACATGTAACAACATAAAAAGATGGTGTTTTTATTTTGTAAAAAATGCTTTGTAAAGGAAGGAATATACTGAAAAGTAATGATTAAAGAACACACTGGCCCTTGAAAAGAAACTGCTTTTGTACTTGATCCTGGTAACATCCTGTGTTGACTTATTCATCCACTAAGATGTCAGATGGGTGAATAGGTCAACACAGGATTTTGCATTGCTGATTAATTCTGTGCTGTTTTCACACTGTGCCCTCAAGCCAGCAGCAATGATTTACTTTGCAACTGCATTACAGTTTGCACACATATGAAAAATGTGCTGGGCATTAAAGAGACATGGATTGACATTCTCAGATCAATTCAAATGTTCTTTAAATGTACCCTCTGAAGTTTGCTTGTGAAGAAACAAGAAGTAAGATTATGTTAAGCAGCTATACCAGAATTTACATGCTATGTGAAGTACATTTATATTCAGAAATGCACTCGAGATGAAAATTCCAAGATTTTCACTGCTAGGAACTTCTCCTTGTTGGTTACTGCCTCCATAAACAGCTGTGACTGGTTTTCAGCGGTCTACTTGAAGTGATTGTGGAGTGTCTTCATGCATGAACAAAGCAGAGAGCCACTCATAAAACCACCAGTGTAGCACCATTTTAAATCAGTCTCCACACTGATGTTGTTTCAACTTTTTAAGTTGCTTCAGTTATAAAAATGTGGCTAGCCACAATCCATTTCTTTTTTTTTTTTTTAAATATGAGATTTGGTTTGAAGCTTTGGAAGAAAAAACAGCTTTTGGATCTTGCTGAAAACGTTCTTCCTGCTGCTGTTAGAAAGGTAAAGAAAAGACTGTCAGGCATAAATGGAGCAACCTTTCTGAGGCAGACAAGTCAAGCTGCACTGATTTCACACTTAACATGCACCATTATCCATTTACCTGGCAAACATCCTCCCAAGTGGAAGTCTATTAAAGCCTTATTTACATTTCTTCATCAAATAATGTAGTGTAATGCTCTCAATGCCTTCAATTTCACCCTGGGGACAAATAAAGATCTTTTAATTGAATTGAACTAAAATCTAGCCCTTAGCCTAAACTGTAGGTCTACATAGATCTGAACTCTACACAAAGGCTTATGCATGTAGCTGCCATCTACCTCTTCAGAATTATGGTTAAAAATTTAAACGTCACACATGATGAGCCCTGTGATTGGTCTGCTGAGAGGGGTCTGGCTGCAGACCACATATCTCAGACGACCCTTCTTGCAGACCACTACTGTTGGATGCAGTATCTGTCAGGACGGACATGACAGAATTTGCCACCACAAAACATTTCCTTTTTTTTTTTTTTTTTTTTATTTGGATTTAATCATGAACAAATTTCATTTATGACATTTATGAAATAACCAAAATTCAAAGTTACAGAAGAAGCAATTTCATAAACAAAACAGCAGAAAGATCAGCGATCTGATCCAGGATTAGATCAAGTATAGACCTGTTTTAGAGGTAGTTACATGAACAGTGGCTCAATTTAGCTTTGTTTGTTATAGCTTAACTTAACATAGCTATGCAAGGTACATGGTTAACATTACTCTGTAAGACTATGTAGCTATGAAAACCTAAGCTTTAGCAAAAGTAGCTAATGCTAACTCAGCCAAGATATCTATGAAGGTAACATAGCTTAGTTAGCATTAGCAAATATAGCATAAGCTTACATAGTGAATGCAGCTTCATCTGCTTTAACTATGTTTGCAAATTTGATAAAACTTTGGTTTATGATAGTTGCAAAAAAAACAAACAGGTGTACAGTCTTCAGCTTTGTTACCTATGAAGCGTACGTAGTTTCTTTAGCTTAAGCCTTAGCTACATTTGGTGAGTAATTGTTTTCATGGAGGACGAGATGTTTCCTGTTAAGTAAAATGTTCACTTGGCTTAATCAAACATTTTGTACCTATAGTTTTGCTGGCCAGTGTTTGACCCATTTTAGAAATAGTTATGGGAGTGGTGGCATAAACATAAGCTAACAAAGCTAACACAGCTTCATTAGCTATAGCTATGTTTGCTACTTAGATCGTTTACATGAATAAAATATTGATTTATGATAATTGCAAAAAAACCTTTAAAAAGTCTACATTCTTCAGCTACGGTACCTACGTAGCTTACCTACCTTCCTTAGCTTTAGCCTCAGATATGTTAGCTGAGTAAGCGTTTTCATGAGGACAAGATTTGTTTTTTTTCCTTTAAGCAAGCTGTTTTCTCAGCCTTATTAAACAATTTGTCATAAGATTTTGCTGATATAGCTTTAATAGCTGCATGATTAATGTTACTACATAAGCTAATGTAGCCACATTAGCCTTAGCTTTAGCAACTTGAGCTTTAGCAAACATAGCTTATTCTAACTTAGCTAGGATAGCTACATAGGTAGCATAGCTAAGCTAGTTTTAGTAAATATAGCCTAGTATAAGCTAACGCAGCTTGATTAGTTCTACATTTGCTACTTAGATATTTTACGTGAATGAAATCTGGGTTTATGATTGTAAAAACTGTAAAAGTTGTACAGTCTTTAGATATATTACCTATGTAGCTTGGGTAGCTTACACAGCTCAGTTAGCTTTACCTTTAGCCACGTTAGCTGACTTAGAGGGTTAAGATGGAGAACAAGCTTTGTTCCTATAAATAGACTGTTTACCCAGCTTTATCAAACACTTTGCAATCAGATTTTACAGGTTAGGTTTTTTACTTTAAACGTATAACAATCTTATTTTGAACGTTTGGCGTGCATTTCCATCCTGACAGATGCGGCAGCTCACAGCTGAGGGGGGCTTCTGAGAGCAGCAGTCTGCAGCTAGACTGTCTTGGATCTGCTGGAACGGGTATCTGGCAGTCTCTGAGTAATGTCTACAAGCATATTTTGTGTAATCTGGTGTGAGATGAAGGGCTACAGACAGTGATTAAACTTGTCAAACCTACTCCCCAATGCCTGAAAGTACCAGACATGTTTTCCACGTTTGTGTGAAATCCTCCTGTGCCTCAGTTTATTCAGCGGCCATGCTTTGCGTCCCCTCCAATATCTTCTCTCTTTCTTCTTTGCAAAAACTGCTGTGTAATCAACTGCTGCTCAATATTTATCAGCTCCATCTCCAATAAAATATGCTCAGTTTCAGTTGCCATGGTTCCTTGTACACAAACAAGCAGGAAATGTGGAGACAGATCTGGAACAGGCAAAGCAGATATAACCCCATATACTCACTATGTGATGCTCACAGTGGCGTATGAGCCACTACAGCATACAAGATTTCTGGTCTCTCCTTCTGCTCTGTCATTGCCAGCTCTGCCTGCATGAGCACTGCCCTCTGGCTTTCACCATCCCAGCATTCATCTGTAGGCTCTGGCGATATTACAGTACATGCCAAACACAAACTTTGCTCTGCTGCTGCAATTAACAGTTAGAACCATTACAAGTCCTACAAGCTTCTGTAATTTCTGTGGCATTTTTAAAGTAAATTCATGACTAAATTAAATCCTCTACTCCATGACAATGACATAAAAATTTGATGCTAAAAAAGCATCCATGCTAAGAACTCACTTTACAGATCATATAAGAGGAATAAAGGAGATTTTGTGAAGCTCAGCTACTACCGTCAGTCACTCATCCCCCAGACAATCCCCCTCTCTACCTGCTTATTTAACAGAGCTGCAGCGCTTATAGAGTTAGCAGAGAAACCCACACATCCCTCTGCACTGTGGCCTCCTCCTGGGGGACAGCCAAGCTCTTCCAGGTCAGCTGAAAGATGTTCTCTCTCCAGTGTGTCCTGGTCTGCCCTGGGGTCTTCTTCAACTCAGCTGCATCAACAGTACTGCCAAAGGGAGACAGCAGGGAGTCCTGCTCGCCGCCTCATTTGGCTTCCTGCAGCATCGATGTGCATGCTGAATAAGGGTGAGCCGATCACATCTGAGATGAAGCGGTGAAGTAAGCCTTAGTGGTGGAAGTATTACTCCTTACTTTGGGATTCTGAAAAAGAAAACAGGCTTGAAGCCAACTGCCAGATGTAAAAATCTTGGGTGATTCATTTTAATTTACTGTAATTTGAATTTTAAGGAAGTAGTGCTTTATTGTGTCAGCATTGGTTTGCTGTACAGTTTAATTGCTTTGCTTTTTATGTCATTATCATGTCAGAAACATCAAACAGTTGTGTCATGCTTTAATAAATAAACTGGAGTGCATCTTTTACTGAAAAGATTTCTTAATACCAGAACGGACTCGAGGACCTGGGCATAACATCTCATAATTTATGCAGTGGGTCTGCTCTGCTGGAAGTTGTTCTGAAGAAAAATAATAGGAAAAATAAGAAGTTAGACAAAGAAAAATAGACAAAACCTTGAAAACATAGCTATACTGCCATATCTGATGAAATGTCTTTGACTCCCTTTGTGTCTGACCTGACCTGGGTCCAAGGGGTCTGTATACATTGCATGGATACACTTGAATTCAACTGAGAAAGCTCCCATAGAAAGTGTTTGGGAAGGGCAGGACTTCTCAAAAAATTATCTGAAGGTGATTGGAGGAACGTTTGTTTGTTTTGTTTTGTTATATTCACGACGGACCAATCAGAGCGACAAGCTAAATTTAGGCTGTGCTCATGTGCTTCTCCTGAGCAGACAGGCTATCGTTGCCATAGTTGTGAAGTCTGGAGCTCTTCTGTGAATAAATTTATGCCAAGGTCAGTTAGGAGATGTGCAAAAACATCTTCTCTGTCAAGATAAGCTTTTGGTATGACTCTTAGTTTTCTTGTTTTTTTTTCTCCAAAAGAAAATGTGATCCGGTTCCGTTACACTGCCTCTCTCCCGCAGCTACATCCAAGCTAATAGCTACCTTATTAGCATCTATTAGAAACATTGGCAAACCCCAACTGTAACAATCATGATGCAACACAAAAAGCCTTCAGTGTGGCTCTTTTCTCTTGTCATAAAGAAATGTCTAGTTCTGAATGCTGCCACTGTGGTTACATCTGCGCTAATCACTCCACCAGCAACCATTGTATACAACCGCTCAGAGTACAGCTAACCACCTCGTATAAATCACAATCTCATGCAGGTTGGCAGAAGAGCAAATACAAATTTCCATCAAGTGTTATTTTATTCTTTACTTTATACCAAAGCGTGGTCTAGTTCTGATAAAACAGCCGTTATGTTATGGCAGTCATTGCAAATGGCTGCTACAACTAAACCCCGCCCACAACTACCGCCTCATTCTCTTCAAATGACAATTGGTTGGAAAAGCAGGCTGTTACATTTATGAAATAACCACATAGCAAAATTACAGAAGAAGCAACCATTTATAAATAAAACAGCATAAAGATCAGAGGTCTAATCCAGGATTAGATTAAGTATAGCCCTGTTTTAGAGGTAGTTCTGTGATCAGTGGCTCAGTTTAGCTTTGTTGAAGTAGTTAAAATGGCCTAAGCTTTAGCAAAGTAGCCAATGCTAACTTAGCTAAGATAGCTATGTAGGTAACATAGCTTAGTTAGCATTGGCAAATATAGCATAAGCTTAGGCCTAGTTAATGTAGCTTCCTCTGCTTTAACTATGTTTGCTAATTTGATAAAACTTTGGTTTATGATAGTTGCAAAAACAACAAACAGGTGTACAGTCTTTAGCTTTGTTACCTATGAAGCTTACGTAGTTTCTTTAGCTTAAGCCTTAGCTACATTGGGTGAGTAAGTGTTTTCATGGAGGACGAGATGTTTTCTGTTAAGCAGAATGTTCACTTGGCTTAAATAAACGTTTTGTGACTAGGTTTTGCTGGCCAGCGTTTGACCCACTTTAGAAATAGTTATGGGAATGGTGGCATAAGCATAAGCTAACATAGCTAACACAGCTTCATTAGCTTTAGCTATGTTTGCTACTTAGATATTTCGTGTGAATTGGTTTATGATAGTTGCAAAAACTACCAAAAAGTGTACAGTCTTCAGCTTTGTTACCTATGTAGATTAGGTAGTTTCATTATTTTAAACCTTAGACACTTTAGGTGAGTTAGAATTTTCATGGAGGACGAGATATTTTCCAGTAAATGGACTGTTCACTTGGCTTAAATAAACTGGCTTGAATAAACTAGAAAAGCACTCGGAGAGCGCAGACCTCTGCCATTAGCCCTATCTCCCAATAGTACAGAATCCTTTAAAAAATTCCTGAAACCAGACGGTGATCCAGATAACTCCAAAAACCGAATCACTTCTTCCTTATGCCATTTCTGACAATTCCTGAAAATTTCATCAAAATCTGTCCAGAACTTTTTGAGTTATGTTGCTAAAAAACTAACAAACAAACCCTTCCGATCACATAACCTCCTTGGCGGGGGTAAATATTGGTTTGCAATAATTGCAAGAACTGTTAAAAGTCTACATTCTTCAGCTAAGGTACCTACGTAGCTTATGTACCTTCCTTAGCTTTAGCCTCAGATATGTTAGCTGAGTAAGCGTTTTCATGGAGGACAGGATTTTTTTCTTTTCTTTAACCAAGCTGTTTTATCGGCTTTATTAAACAATCTGTAATTAGATTTGGCACGGCAGGTTTTTTACCCATTTTAGAACTTATGTGAACTGTGGCTCACGACACAAACTGTGTGGATTGGAGCTTTACAAGATAGATTTGCCTGATGACACCGATGGGGTCTGGCAAATCCATCTGCCAAATTCTAAAAAATAGTTCTGGGAAGATAAATACGTTTACAATGCGAATAATAATTCATTTCTCCCCAAGATTTCCCTTTTGAGACGAACTCAGTGATTTTCTGGCCTATATTAACTCCACCACACCGTATCTACGTTTCACCGTTGAACATTCCAAAGAAAAAATAAACTTTTTGGACTTAACCATCTATAAAAACAACAAAGGAGGGTTGGAGACCACAATTTACCGCAAACCACGAAGCAGAAATACACTCCTCAGAGCCGACAGCCATCCTCAAAAACTCATCAATAACATCCCAACAGGACAGTTTTTACGTCTGAAAAGAAACTGCAGTACACACGATGAGTTTGAACGCAACGCAGCGGAGCTAAGCGAGCGCTTTCTGAGCAGAGGCTACAAGGAAGGCGTCATCAAAGCAGCCTATCGGGCGGTGCGCTCCAACAGACCCCGCCTCCTCAAAAAATCACAGCACCCCTCCACATCCTTACGCCCCTGCTTCTCCATGGAGTTCTCCCCCATCGCTGGCCAAATTAAACACACCATCATGAAACACTGGCATATTTTACAGAGTGACCCGGCCCTAAAGCAGATCTGTGAACAACCCCCTCTCATCTCTTTTAGAAGAGCCCGCTCCCTTAGAGATAGGCTGGTCCACACAACAACACCACCCCCTCACAAAGCCACCTGGCTGCCTGCTCCTCCCTCTCACTGCGCTCACTGCTCAAACTCCTCTGACACCAAACACTTCTGTCACCCCCAGACCGGTAAAAGATTTCCCACAAAGTCTTTCATAAACTGCAGTACCACACACGTCATCTACGTGCTCAAATGTCCCTGCAGTATGGTTTACATCGGGCAGACTAAACGTCCCCTCAGAGCACGCATAGCAGAACACAAAGCAGCCATCCGCAACAACATGGACTACGCAATAGCACGACATTACAAACAGGTAAATCACGGCTCCGCTGCAACTCCCCACTTCTGGGGCATTTAGAAAATCTCCCCCTCCCTGAGGGGTGACATTGTCAACAAGCTCCTCAGGAGGGAGGCATTTTGGATATACACCCTTAACACGGTTGAACCATTTGGACTGAATGAACAACTTAGCCTCTCATGTTTTTCGCAATATGTGGATTTGTTTCACAGAGTATGCTACATTTTACCGTCTTTATTGTCTATGTATTTGTATACTTTGTATATATTTGTTGTGAATTATGTTCACATATTCCTGTTTGGAATAGATGGCTAGACATGAGTGCTTTCACAGTATTGGTCCACTGCGGGCTGACGTCCCACCTTAAACAACCAATCAGTGTTGTAACTCTTTATTCAGGAGGGTATTTAAGGTTTTCAAACTGCACCAGTACTGTTTGACTCTGATGAAGACGCAGTGCGCATCGAAATGTTAGTCCTCTGCACCTGATTAAACGTCATCAAGTGATTCGTGTGTTTACCCATTGAAACACCTCTGTTTAAAAAATCGTGTTAAATCTTGTCTGGTCTTGTGCGATAAGTCACACCCCCAGTACGCAGAGCCTTCCCACAAACATAAAAATTCCCTGCAAATGTACTAGCTATTATATATTTACAAGTTACATATTGCCTTTGTAGTAGGCAACTGTGATTGCATTTGTGGGATTATTTCCTTTAAAGCTGCATATCTGCAGTACGTTTGTGGTTGCAATGCAAAGTCAAGTATGTTTCTAATGAACTGTCTGTGTACACCAACAGCAAATACCTCCGGCCTTGGACTTAATCAGTGTTAGTAATGACTTTCTAATGGCATTTACTGACCTGAAATAAAATACTTCTTTTTCAGGATCCACTGCAGTTTCTCCATAAGACCAAACAGATCCAACCGCTCTGACATCTAGCGTAATCAAAATGCAGCACGCACGTCTGCTGCTAAAAGAAGGTTGTTGGTCACTCTTTAGAGGGCAGACACTGTGTGAGTCTTTTAAAACAGATTGGAATTCCTCAAAGACGGCAGTTTGACTCACAACAGACTGTAATTAGGCTGATACATCTTCCAAATATCTTGAGTAAAGAACGTCAGTTTAAAGATCAGCCCACACTGAGCAGGAGAGACGAGGTCAGGCGATGCGTGCTGATTTTGGGATGGGGTTAGTCAGTGAATCTTTTATCCTGAAAGGCTCCACAGCATTGTTGGTGTTCAGATATGAGAGCTGAGAACAAATACGCTGCTCTTGCATCCTTTACGTGCTGCTTTCTGATATATCTGCATTAAAACTGTCATAGTACAGCAGGACTTATTACCAGTGTATCATGCAGAGACATTTGTACGCTTAATTTTCACAGCGTTTGTTCTGGCATCCAGCCACAGTAAGGATAGTTCTGCTTTCAGTCTTAAAAAGGATAGTAGTAAAAGGAATGTGCATACTGTATATATTATTTTTAGCACAGTAACAGTTGCTGCTGTAAGTTTAAATCTGATGAGTTTGGCCTTGATGAAGCAAAGCAATGAGCACCACTTTGGCAGACAACAGGTGACAGTTGAGTCCGCCCTGGGTGCTTTTCTTCCGCAAAGATCCAGCACCTCCGTCCATCTGTCCATCTCTTCCTCTGCTCTCCTCTTTCCCTCCATTACCTCCGCCACATTGCACGTCCACACTTCACCCCTCTTTCACAGCCAGTGGAAACACTTTTGAGTCTGGATTTGACTCAGCCAAAATCTCTCCGGCTGAGAGAGGCAGTAATTCTATTTCTCTCCTCTTAGTTCACCTAGACGCCCCGCGCACCCACTCCTCCATCACCCACCCCTCCACATGCCTTGCATTATCCTAAGCCAAAGCATCCGAGGTGTGTAACGTAAGCCTCTGCAGTGCGCCTCATGTTTCATAAAGAGATAAGGGCCACTAAAAATACCCGTAGTGTGTGGAGAGATAGCCAAGCATTAGGAGAGGTATCTACGGCAAGCAGCCAGCAGAGCACAGGCTCCTTTAATTCTAACCACAGACATCTAAGAATAGGAGAGAAAGATCCCATACACTCTAGAAAAGATACTATTTTATACAGGAACAGTCTGAATATATTCAAAGTTAAAACAGCGCTGTAAGGGGCAATATTAATATTAATCTGCTTCTAAAGCCAGTAATGTGTTTCCACAGAATAGGACCCTTATAATTTATCATGCAGTGGAAACACACCCAAAGAGATGTTTGTTTAATATTACAAATGGGCCAGATGTTGAATAAACTCCAGGACTAGTAGTATTTAAGAAAAATTCTATTTAGATCATTTAGTCTTTGCTCACTGCAAGAACTCATGTCTAACCATGTCTTTCTGTCTAATGTCGATGAATTTTGTCTGAAACAAAGGCAGCTATTTTAAGCCATCACAAGCACTTCATGCCTTTTTAAGCTTGTAATATCACCAATTAACAATCCCTGATCACCTATGAGTGAGATCAATACAGATTGTATGTTGCATTTTGATATCAGCTGGTTTAGCAGTTGGTCAGTGTTTTTAGCTGTGAAGGGCACTGAGACCTCTGAGTCCAGGGGTGTCAAACTCAATCACAACAGGGGCCAGATTCTGGATTCAGGTCTAACCTGAGGGCCTAACAGGGTCACCTTTTTAAGCATAAACTGTCAACCTCATGTAACTTCATGTCACCAGGAAAAGAAAAAAAAACAAAACAAAACAAACAAACAAAAAAACCTCTGCAAATGATTTTGAGGTTAAAAAGAAAAAAGATAAATTTAAAGAGAAAAGTAAATTTATTAGTCCAAAAAAGGTCAAAACAGTAAATTGAATAATCATGTTTTTTAAAAACAGATATATTAGAAAGTCAAAATCATGAGTTTAAAAGGTCAAAATATGAAATAAAATTTTTAATTATGAAATTAAGTCAAAACATATTCAAAATTTTAAATTGTGAGTCTAAAACAGGGGTGTCTAACTCAATCACAGCAGGGGCTGGATTCTGGATTCTGGACTAACCCGAGGGCCTACCAGGGTCATCTTTTTAACCAGAAACTGTCAACCTTGCTTCACCAGCAATAAAATATGGGAAAAAAAAACTTAGCACTGATGATAAACGATTTTGACATTTAAAAAGTTAAAAACATAAGTTTAATGACTCCCAATCTGAGAATAGCAAATTTATTAGTTCAAAAAGGTCAGAACATGAAATTGAAATTAAAAACTCATGTTTTTAATGGCAAATATATTAGAAAGAAAGTCAAAATCATGAGTTTAAAAGGTCAGAATATGAAATAAAATTGATATCATGAAATTAAAAGCCAAAATATGATTCAAAATTTTAAAATGTGAGTCTAAAAGGTCAAACTATGGGATTATGAAGTCAAGGTCTGAAGTTGAAAATATGAGATAAAATACATAATAATTGGTTAAAAAGGTCAAAATATCACTTAAATTTTAGAATAATGAATCTTAAAACTCAAAATATTCTGTGAGAAGTCAAAATTATGAGTTGAAATGCTCAATGTATAAAATTAAAAGTCAAAATCCTAAGTTTGAGTCCTAATTGTGAGATGCTAGATTGAAAATGTGAAATTAAAACACAAACTAATTTCTTTTCCCACATTCCTGACTTCTTATCTAAATATTTTTTACAAGGATACTAACAAGGATATCTTAAATCATCAAGGATAAGTTCACATTTTTATACTTGAGGAAGTCTGCAGAGCTCAGACTGATGGGCCAGTTATGGCAGAAATATGAGATCATCTTGCAGGCCGGATTTAACTGTTCCACGGGCCGGATTTGGCCCCTGGGCCTTGGGTTTGACACCTGTGTCCTAGTCCATCCTTCCATCTATTTACTTCTGCTTATCCAGGGTTAGGTCCCGGTGGCAGCAGGCAAGGCAAGTCAACCCAGACATCTCTCTCCCCAGCAACATTTTCCGGCTCCTTCTGGGGGATTCCGAGGTGCTTCCAAGCCAGATGAGATATATAATCCCTCCAGTAGTTCTCGGTCCACCCCAGGGTTTCTCCCAGTTGGACATGTCTGGAAGACCTCCACAGGGAAGCTACCAGTAGGCATCCTAATCAGATGGCCGAACCACCTCAACTGGTTCTTTCTGACGCGAAGACCCAGTGGCTCTACTTTGAGATCCCTCCGGATGTCCCAGCTCCTCACCCTATCTCTAAGGCTGAGCCCAGAAACCCTCCTGAGGAATCCCATTTCAGTCACTTGTACTCAGAATCTGTCATTACCCAGAGTTCATGACCATATGAGAGGGCTGGGATGAAGATCGACCGGTAAATTGAGAGTTTTGCCTTCGGCTCAGCTCCACCTTCACTGTGATGGTGCAGTACCTGCAATACTGCAGATGCTGCACTGATCCGCCTGTTGATCTCGCAGACCCCGAGGTACTTGAACTCCTTCACAAATTTTCAACATATTCCTGTATAACAAAAGTCATTGCTGTTTTTGTTTTTGCTCTATTTGTGCCATTATTCAAAGCAGCTCCTGTCTGCAGTGACACAAGTGCCACATCACAGTCTCACTTTGACTCTTTCTTTCCATTATGAGCTTTTCTGGCCTTCTCTTCCGTGATATGAATGCACAGTTTGACAAAGTATGACGTGTGTGGCGACCGGCACCCATACCTGTGCGCTCCCCTGCATAATGCCAATGGAAATATTGCGTGCTGTTACCAGGGAGTGTGCATCCTGGAAGTGCCTCAGTGTGTGCAGCGTCCATCTCCTCGACCAGTCCTTGGCAGCTTGTGAAAAAAGTCAGCCTATATCTCCTCGTTTTCTCCTTCAATAGACTGGAATACACAGGATTTTCTCCAACCTACTTTCCCTGTCCTGCCCCATCCAGGGAGTTCCTCTATGTCTCCTCACAATGGTGTTTCCCTGAGGATACGAGGAAGTGAGGTAATACCAGTTAGCTGGTGCAGGCTATGATTTGAAGTGAAACAGGAGGTCTCACTCCATTTGGAAAAATCTTGCACATATTGACTGCTTTAACTTGTAAATAGAGAATCTGAGATAGTGATTCTGGGGTTTTGGGGATTGTTTGGGTTTGGTGTTGTGTTAAAGTGTAGACTCTACATTGAACTGTTAAATACACTGTGGGGATAATTGGAACTGCAGTTGTATTATGTGGTTTTATAGGCTTGCCTTGTTTTCATTGTTGTGCTGGGTTTGGGTAAATCAGTGGGGTTTTTGTGTGTGAGACAAACTGTGGTGGACAGCTGGGTTACAATTTTTTTTTTTTTTTTTTTGTCAGAGTACACTCTAAATGGCACCCCAACTTAACCCCGACTTCATCCACTTGGATTGGTGACTCCGAGCATTATTCCAATAATGTCATTCAAATATCTCTTAATATACACATAATTGCCAAAAGTATTAGCTCACCTGCCTTGACTTGCATGTTAACTAAAGTGACATCCCATTCTTAACCCATAGGGTTTAATATGATGTTGGTCCACACTTTGCAGCTATAACAGCTTCCACTCTTCTGGGAAGGCTTTCCACAAGGTTTAGGAGTGTGTTTATGGGAATTTTTGACCATTCTTCCAGAAGTGATCCACACTGATGTTGGACGAGAAGGCCTGGCTCTCTGGTGCAGTCATGTTGGAGCAGGACAGGGCCATCCCTAAACTGTTCCCACAAAGTTGGGAGCATGGAGTTGTCCAAAGTCTCTTGGTTATGCTGAAGCATTCAGAGTTCCTTTCATTGGAACAAAGGGGCCAAGCCCAGCTCCTGAAAAACAACCCCCCCACCATAATCCCCCTCCACCAAACTTTACACTTGGCACAATGCCATCAGACAAGTACCGTTCTCCTGGGAACCACCAAACCCAGACTCATCCATCAGATTGCCAGATGAGGAAGTGTGATTTGTCACTCCAGAGAACGTGTCTCCACTGCTCTAGAGTCTAGTAGCGGCGTGCTTTTCACCGCTGCATCCGACGCTTTGCATTGCACTTGGTGATGTATGGCTTGGATGCAGCTGCCCGGCAATGGAAACCCATTCAGTGAAGCTCTCTACCACCGTTCTTGAGCTGTTCTGAAGGCCACATAAAGGTTGGAGGTCTGTAGCGACTGTCTCTGCAGAAAGTTGGTGATCTCTGCACACTATGCGCATCAGTATCCGCTGACCCAGCTCCGTCATTTTACGTGGTCTACCACTTGGTGGCTGAGTTGCTGTTGTTCCCCAACGCTTCCACTTTGTTATAATACCACTGACAGTTGACTGTGGAATATTTAGGAGCCAGGAAATTTCACCACTGGACTTGTTGCACAGGTGGCATCCTATCACAGTACCACGCTGGAATTCACTGAGCTCCTGAGAGCGAGCCATTCTTTCACAAATGTTTGTAGAAACAGTCTGCATGCCTAGGTGCTTGATTTTATACACCTGTGGCCATGGAAGTGATTGGAACACCTGATTTCACTTATTTGGATGCGTGAGTGAATACTTTTAGCTATATAGTGTATATCAGCTGAACATAATAAGCTGCTGATTAACTAGGGTACCCTTAATCTTGACCAAAGACAAATGCCAATTTAAGGAGCCAATTTAAAGTGTCTGTGAGGCAGAGTGAAGCAGACAAGTCATAATAACCCTCTGAAAACAAGTTTCTGCAATCTATTTCAAGCGACGATAAGCACATCATAGTTGATTCAGTTGTAATTAGTTTGTCTGTTTAGGCCATAGAAAGTATTAAAGTTTGGTTTGGACAAGCTGTTGGCTCTCATTTATCAGTACTCTTGCAAAAACACAACATGATTACGCCCTCAGACAGCCTCCATAAGAGGATGTGAGGGAGTCCATGAGTGTCTCTCTTCCCTTAAGTTGCAGCAGAGCTGACGATGAAGAGGGAGGGGTTTATGGGGGAAGTATGAATCTCTTAGGCATGTCCCTGTGAACGCAAAGGTGAGAACAACAAAACAAGATGTACTTGTCTTTGTCCTGAACCATCACAGTTTGGAGGTCACAGTTCAGTGTCAATGTGTAGTCATATTATGAATAGGCACACACCAAACCATGACCAAGTGTCTTGCTTAAAAAACACTAAAACATGTGGCTACAGGAGCTGGGGATTGGACCTTCCAGTTGAGAGACGACCACTGCTCCACAGCTGTCTCAGACTTTGGCATTCTAAGCTGTTACTTAGCTTCAATGTAAGGAATACCACCATATAACAAACTTGTTCAAATTCTCAGGCTTGTATTTTCGATGGGCTTTATACACATAAACATGCATTTTACTGCACCCAAACACTTTGAAAACACAATGACAAAAAAGTGCTCTTTTAAAGCCGAACACTGAACTTCTGAGCATATATCTTGTACCAGACAGCTCTTTCTGCAGCTATGTGTTCATCTACAGTCTGTTTATAGATATTTTAAGGGGAAAAAATAAAAAAAGGGTGATAACATTACACTATCTAGAGAAGCAGCAGTGGCTGATTTGTTAAAGCTACAGAAGGAGTTGTCAAGTCCCCTGCTGCTTCTCTGCAGCTCAGATCCTCCGAGGGAGGTCTGTCCTCCTCTGTACACACAGGATTTCAGCACACATACACGAACAAACTAATTGGGATGTCTGTCCCCATGTTAACTCAGGGGGCTGCAGATATTGTAGACACATAACCCTAAGTTGCATGGAGCTTGTTAGAGAGAAGCTACGAGTAAAAGGGAGGCTGAACTTAAATGATTTGGCTTTGAGCAAGCTTGGTTCTCTTTACCCATCCATGCTCCCTTACACTGTCCTCTGCCTACTCAGAGGAATTATAGTTTTTGATGCTTGCAAGATAAGGTGAAAGTTGGGAAAGCTCAGAACTAAAGCCCTATTCACGAATGCAAAAAACCCCTGAATATGTTGAAATTTTCAGAGCTGAATTTTTCCTTCTGACAACACCAAGATTTTTTCTGGGAGCCCCCTTTGACATTTCCTGATGTCAGGGTGAGCGGATGTGAAAACACATGCAGGAAAATTCCCGGTGAATGAGTTTAATGACGTTTACATACTGTTGCCAATATGCAACAGCCAGGGTAAAGTCCACGCATAATGCAGCTGCTTCTCTGTGTGTTTTTCGTTCGACAGTATGTCATTCTCTGATCTTTTCTTGACACGATTCATGCATCAAACTGCATATACTGTTGATACGAAGGGCAAAGATTCTCATTAGAGTGTCGTATTGCAAAATCTGATGCCTCTTTTGCAGCTGAGCGCAGGAGAATTTCATGGGCAGTCCAACTGAACATTTTCAGGAGTTCACATGTGAAAAAGACTTACGTAAAGCCTTTGTTTGCAACAGGTCGATCAAAAGACAAGCCTTCATGTTTCCCCTCTGTCTTGAAGCCTTTTTTATGCTTACTTGGATAATTTCAACCCCATAAGGACCCACTAGTTCTCAAAAGTGTCTCGACCCTCATGATTAACAGCAGCAGTCGATTATTTAGAGGCAGTGTGTGTTTCTAAGAATTTTTAAAAAGTTTTCTCCATTCGTCAAAAGTGTTAAATTGGGTTGAATAATGTCAAGGATAATTTTCAACATCTTCATTTCCAACCTCCACCTTTTTTTTTCATTTTCTTCTTACCGACACTTCTCGTTTTCTGCCCTACCTTGCTTTCACTCTTTTCTTTTCAACTCCTTTATCCTCCATTTATGCTACTTCCATCATTTCTTATAAGTCCCTAATCCTCTTCAAATCCTTTATCCAAATCTGTCACCTCTTCCTCTACCAGTTGCATTTTAGTGCCTCATTTGCTTCTCCTTTTACTTCTTATTTTACTTTCTCTCACTAAAGTCGTTTTTTATACCTAATTTTCACCTTGGAGTTAATTTGGCATGTTCTCCCACCTCTTGTTGATCTTTAACTTCTCCATTAACTCGTTGAGTGCCGGCCCTTTTATAAAATGTAAAGTGCATTGTGCCAGCGTTTTTGGCCATTTTGAGTTATCTTTCAAGACCCACAGAATATTTTGTAGTATGATTCTGAAAACACCAAATAGCTCAAATGAAAGAAGAAACTCTCTATTTCATCATGGAAAAAAATATTTGTTTGTAGCTTGTTCCGTTCTTGATTTATCTGAAGTTGAATAGAGGCTAGTTTCACCAAAAAAAAAACACTTTTTTCTAGAAAGCTGAGAAAAATGCATTTCTGTGAAAGAGAGTCTGTCAAGCAGAACAGTGATTTGAATGTTATAATTTTGCCTTCAATAACATAAAAGACATCTGAAAATTGTTTTACAAATGTTATTTTATCATAAAATAAATAACAATGCTTCCAGTCTCTGTCACGCCATTCACAACTGGACGGTCTCCACGGGACCCCCCTATACGTCCACGTCCTCTCCTGCTTGTCGCTGTATGCATCCAGCTGGCGAGAGGCTGCCTTATTTCTCCAACGCACGGGGGGGGAGGGGGACCTCACGGCATTCTTTAGCCTCTTGGTCGGCATAGACAGATGAATGAAAGTGCCGATCCCTGGATTTACTGTCGTTAAGTTCAGTGTCGGTTTCAGTGAGTAAGCGATTTCTCAGGCAAAAGTTTAAAGTTTCTTCCAGCGTCTAAGTTAGAACTTTTAGCTTAGATTACCTCTGTAACGATCGCTCTGCTCTTTGACCCCGGGGTCTCCACCTCTGACGTTTGATCTACCGTCACTTCCGACTGTAGTGTTCGGACTACGTATCCCAGAAGCCCCAAAATTACTCACAGGGAGTGTGAGAGCGCCCCCTTGTGCCAGCCGCCGAAAAAACACTTTGATGTTTATATACATGAATGGCACTCAAGCGTTGGTTTTAAAATGATGTATATATATGTCAATGGCACTCAGTGAGTTAATGTCTTTTTTTGTAAGAATTTTTGGGCTTTGTATGCCTTTATACAGAGAGGAGGATAGTGGCTTGAGTCAGATACTGGGGATGAGACATGCAGGAGAGGAACCATAAGCCAGACTTGCATCCCTGCTGCCCACGTACATGGGGTGCGACCTTACAACCAGGCCATAAGCCTGTACTTCTTCATGAACTTCTATCTAATTTTGTATTCCCTCTATATCTTCCTCTTTCCTCTCTTTACTTTTTGACCTTTACCTCTTCTGTCTAAAGTCAGATCAGATTACACAGATATAGCTAGATTTAGGCCCATCTGCATCATCACGACTCATCAACAAATATTCTGCCTGACTGTGAGCATCATCATGTTCAACAAAGCAACTAAGATGGCTTTCCCACTAAAGGCCTGGTCCTTGATCTGAGTGCACAAGTCCAGTTTGGTTTGGTCAATGTGAATGCAAATGAATAGTCTGTCACATCTTTACGGGCCAATCAGAGCAACAAAACACGTGACGTAGCCCCTACCAAGGAATAACACGAACAATGGCGACTATAGACATGTCACTACATGATTTTTGTCATTTTTGAAAAAAAAAAAAAAAAAACAACCACTTCTGTTCTTTGTTCTGATTTTAACAAAGAAATGTTGTCAAGTTCTGATAAAACTAGCACTTTAGCAGCATCCACGCTAATCTCTTCCGCCATAATTGCACCGGCCTCTTGTTACTTCTTGCTTACAACACGACTCCGCTGCGCCTGACAGTACTGCCCCTCGGTCCTGTCACTCTCTAACTGGGGCCGAACAGTTCAGACGGGAGCTGTGCAAGATGGATTTGCCAGTGAGAAACACAAAAACAGGCGTATCAATCTGCTTTGCAAGGTTAGGTGCCACCATAAGTGACAAAAATTGCATCATCTGAACCAGTGACTTTCCTACCTCCTCTTTTATATTCCTTTCTTTCTTGTGTTACTAACACTTCCTCCTCTTCCATCTGTTCCTTTTCTTCCATTTTTTTCATCTTTTCCTACATTTTGATTTTTATATTTTCACCAATATATACAAGTACTTCTACTAGCTCTTGTATTCCTTCTGTATACCTTCCTACTTTCTTCAGTCTTTTGCATTTTCTATGCATTTTAATATCTTTGATTTAATTGCGTTGCATTGTCTTGTATCAAAAACTATCACATTTTCTTCTCAAATTCTCCAAAAGTCAAAGTGTTAAACTAAATAGATGCACATATTTTCATTTATTCAAATATCAGTAAACACAAGCTTTGAACCGCTGCTTTCCTGTGATAATAAACACTTTTCCATGCACTTTTTTCTCTAAAGTACAGACTGACAATAAAACAGTTTTTCAGCATGAAAGATTAACAGATTTCAACAGTCAAGACAAATGTTTGAACATTTTGCAGCTCGTTCTGATTTCCTCCAGACCTCCACTGTTTGGATTTCCATCAAGCTAAAGTAAGTGTTGAGTCATTGCTTCCTCTTCATCTAAGCCGGGTTATGGATGGAGAAAGATTAGTGTGGATACACTCAACCAGCCTGCGTCACTAGTCCAGCATTTCATCTCTCAGTGTGATTAAACGGGAGACATTCACAGACGATTTGTTAATTCATCAAAGGAGTACCTTGTGGGATACAGGGGTTGTATTAATCACATTTTGGGCAAAATCATGTTGGCTTGCATAAAGCCCATACAGCCTTGTGTTACAGATTAGCCTTCTGCTGAAGGTGCCTCACCAGAGGCTCATCGTATTAATATATGGCTGCAGTCACAAGGTCTGAAGAGAGAAAGAAGGAGACGGAGAGACTGTAGTGGTGGGATGAATACAGAGGAAGAACTTGGAAAATCAACTGAAGATCAATGAATGTGTTTTTGGGAAGAAAAAGCAATTTAAGATTAGAATAAATGGAGTAAGAAAATCCCTACATGCTGATTTGAGTTTTTTCCTCTTTGGCGAGATTGGCCGATAAGAATGCTTTGCAATCAAGTGCAGAAAAAGCAGCACCTTGCTTGTTAGGAATAATGTTAAAGGCTTTTTGAAACTCCCACCGGGGAGTGGAGGAGGATTTTTTTGTTCGTTGGCGATCTTGTTATCCCCTCCTTTGTCGTCTAATTTGTCTCATAACCACGAGGTTCTATAGCAGTCATTAGAAGGTAAATCCCCCTGGCTCAACTTGCAACAGTAAAGCTCTGGCATCCAGGGAATGATAAATGGACACTCAACACTGGTTATTATGATGAATGGGAATTTCACGCTGGTAACAGTGCCAGGTAGGGGTAGAGAGATAGAAAGAAACTCCTTCGAAAAGTGCTGCCAATGGCAAATTGGAAACGGATGCCTATAGGGTCTGTTGACATACACGATATTGGCTTTTATTGGATTGTTGGACTTGCTTGAAGTTAGGCCAGAGTAGGGTACAGATTTCCAAAATAAAAGGTAGGAAAAGAAGTCCAATATCTCTCAGGTCTCTTGGGAAAAGAGTCAATAAACAGATCAGGAGTTGCCATGGTGAGAACAGAGCGGCGTAGGTCTTTGGTTGTGTAGTCATACAGGTTTTTAGGACGTGTGTTGCAGATAAGGATGCACCCAGCCAATACATTACAGAGAGAAATACATGAAAAAGGAAGAGAGTGAAAGGTTTGATGTTGCTAGAGTATCTGAGCAATGGGTGACATCAAGCGAGGGAGAGAGAGCGAGAGTGCTAAAGAGAGAGGGGAGTCTAAAGGAGGTACAGTATGGGGCAATTTAATCACAGCCATCTCGACTGGGTAATAAGAGAGAAGCGAGAGAGTATAAATAGTGAGCCAGAGACTAATGGAACTCATTTTAGGAGAGTATTTAACCTATTTCAGAGAGAATCCAGGGTAATCAATTATAAGTGCTTTTAGCCCAGGCTTCAACTTTAATTACTCCTCAAATGTGATTATTCTCTGACATGCTACCTCGAGTCCTAGAAATAGATGTTACATTAGCCACATGGAAATGTTGCCTCTTCAAGGCCAGAACCAGGGAAAGAAACTCCACAAGTAACTCTGGACAGTACACATGTCAAAGCCTGTTTCTTCTATATATAGTTTACAACAAGCCATAGTGAATATGTGGCAATTCATGCAGTGTCACGGCATCAGCTTAAAGACTATATATAAAGATGAACAAACAAACATTTTGACATATGTGATTTTTCATCACTAATATGAGATGATGACAACCTAGATCGTAAACATACTGAGGACCAAAATGATTATTATGTCCTAATAAATAGACCAAAGGATTATGGCAGCAAACAGCAGAATGAAGCATGAGTGGATATTCCCACCTAAATCCACTCATCTCAACGTCCAGTTCACAAAGCAAATTGCAGAAATGATCATCGAGAAGCCACACTCCTGTAAAGTTTAGCAGCTTTGAGCAGTTTGCTCTTGTTTTATGTCTATGATGAACTGTCAGCGTATTCCCTCTCTGCTGCATGGAGCATCTCGCTCATCCTGACCAGAGTCGATGTCAGGGGTTGCTGGGTCTGAATTCTGATTGGTAAGCCCAAAATACTTTTTTTCCCCCCTTTTTAAACCATGTACAATAACTACTTATATCTTTACGTACAGTGTGGTTTAACTAATTTAAATACACTTAAGGTGAGCTAAATCAAAGTGGCCTTGTCATCCTGATATTTTCAGTGTGTTGCTATCAGAGATAGTTTTCCATCCTACAGAGAGTATGCCCACGCCAAAATCTCAACTGCGTGATTGGCAAAGGCAACAAAAAAGTAATTTAAGTGACACGTTACCTCCAGCACTGTTGAGAAATATGAAATTATTAACAAAATTTGCAAAACTGAGTTGTTTCATCATCCAGTCAGTAGGCCAGTGGTGACATTATAATCTGCCTTCAATGCTCCGTATTCACAGAAGCAGCAGAGGTGCAGTGGCAGTATGTCAATACTAAAGACCACTTTTAAAGTGAACTAAATAGGATGTTTTTGTTTTGAAAAGTCCTGTTAACCGTAGCTGGAGGATACAGTGAGAGTATACCCACTTCTCCATGCACCACTACAGCACAACATAAGCTCCTGGAGTATACACACTATTAATATTTAAGGTGTTGCACCTGCTGAGAGAGCTTCACTAAAGGCTTAAGTTATAACTTAAATCTTACACCTACATCCTAGTTGATGCAAATTCCTCTGTGAGAAATGTCTGTCCTGGTGATAGCTTTTAAAGGTGGGTGAAGTTGGAGCATGAGTCAGGGGAGTGATAGATTAGGCTATATCCCTCAGGAATGTATTATAACTTTCTTTAGAGCCACACTTTTATTTTCATTGAGTGGTGATCATTTCATCATCGCTGGTAAATTAAAGTTTTTCCAAAGTGTCATCTGTGCAGCAATAGTTTGGATGTTGTGCTGTTCTGGTTAAAATGAATCGTGTGTGTCAGTCTTGTGGTGCAGGCAAAACAGTGACACAACTTAGGACACGTTACTAGTTTGCATGTAGGGTATAGTCTAGACCAGTGGTTCTTAACTGGTGGGTCCAGACCCAAAAGTGGGTTGTACAGCAGTTTATGGTGGGTCCCGACTAGGTGTCTGCAAAAAAAAAGAAGGTGGCAAAAGTCCTGAAATCCTTACTGGGCATGCAACACTTTTTATTTTACCCTGATTTACTGTGAAATTGGGTAAATTTAAATGTTTGATTAATATTTCAAACAATTTATCTCCTGTTCTTGCAACAAATGGCTACTTTTCCCATGATAATGAAGTAATTTTACAAGTTTTCTGAAAAACTGGCAAAAATTGACAGATAATGTTGGGGACAGAGGTCAGTTTAGTCTCTGTTCTTGTTTATATCAGGTGTTTTGGTCCAGTCATGCTCCAAACTGCAACATATTCAATAAACTAAACCCAGAAATTGTTTATATTACAAATGTTTTTGGTATACACATGTTTATTTCATTTATGTGCATTGGAACAACACAAAAAACAGAAGAAAAAAGACAAAATTGACATAATTTTACATAAAATTTAAAAAATGGGCCGGACAAAATTGTTGAAAAAATAACTGAAACCAATCACTTCCTCTAACCATCAACAAGCTTCTTACACCTCTCAGCTGGAATTTTAGACCACTCTTCTTTTGCAAACTGCTCCAGGTCTCTCATATTTAAAGGATGCCTTCATGCAACAGCAACTTTGAGATCCTTCCATAGGTGTTCTGTGGGATTTAGATCCAGACTCATTGCGGGCCACTTCAGACCTCTCCAGCTTTGTCTCCAACCATTTCTTGGTGCTTTCTGAGGTACGTTTGGGGTCATTGTCCTGCTGGAACACCCAGCCCATTTTTGAGTTTTGTGTAAAATTATGTCACTTTTGGCTTTTTTCCTCTGGTTTTTTGTGTTGTTCCAATGCACATATAGGAAATAAACATGTGTTTACAAAAAAAAAAAGTGGTTCCAACAATTTCTGGGATAATGTTGCATTTTCAGGAAATATTCCAGGGGTGCCAATACTTTTGTCCATGACTGTATCTTATGTACAGCAGGTGCAACAGGCTACAGGATTTTGTCATTCATTTCAGAAGTTTAGTGTCCTTTGAATTATTTTGGTTTAAACTAATTATTGTCTGATTGTGATGAAATAAAGATAAGTAAGACCTAAATATTTGTAGACAGAAATGCAGAACTATTAACAAGAGCAGTCCAGTGACACTTCCTGATCTCCAAATGAATTGGTTCCCAACCTGGGGTCCGGGACCCCCTGGGGGGGGGCGCCAGATGTCTCAAAGGGAGCACGAGCTTTGTCCACTCTGGGGCTGCCAAAATTAATTTACATATAAGGACTAACACCATGAAAAAACAGTACATCAAGAAGTTCATACAAAGGTCATTTAGTAAGAAAAACATACAAAAACAATGTTTTATTAATAAAACTTTAATGAAAAAGTTTAAATTGATGCTGACTTTTGATAGCAGCGTGTCACTTTCTTCTTGTGTGGGTCTTTGGGGGCTTAACTTTTAGGTACATGAAAAATGGTTGGGGAAAACTATCATAATGGACCACAAGCCCTGGGGGTTAATGGTGCTTTAGTCTTCATTGTCTTTAAATTACACTTGTGCCACTTTACACCAACTTTGCCAAATTTTAACACATTTTGCCACTTAAAACATTTTTTTTCTCAGTTTTTAAACCCTTTCCACCATCTGTTTTTGCCTGTTTTTGCCACTTCCAATCCATATCTTGACGCTCTGCCTATTGTTGGCTCTGTTGTCCCATTATTGCCACTATTAACCCTTCTTTTCCAATTTTTAAGCCACATTTCACAATTTAGTATACCCATTTTTGCCAGTTTAACTCATTTCTGCCTCAGCTAACCCCTTCTTTGCCGGTTAATATCTACTTTTCATCCCATTTCACCAAATTTCCACCTATTTTTGGCACTTTAACGCCATTTTTAATCTCCTTTTCCTCTTAATATGCCTGTTTTTGCAACTTTAACCCACTTTTGCCTTTATTTTTGGTTATTTTTTACCACTTTTATCTAATTTTTGGCACTTCTAACCCATATCTGCTACTTTTAAAGTATCCAATTTCACCACCTTTTCCACTAATTTCTCTTTGCCATTATTAATCCATTTTAGCTATTTTTAATGTATTCTAATTCTGTTTTTAACAACGATTTACATTTTTAAGAGGGCAACTTACTACAAAAATGAATTGAAAAGATATTTGTTTCTTTAATAAGCATATACCATAGCTTAACTTTACAATGGACCATGATTTTGCTGGCCCCCAATTTAGCTGGGCCCCAGAAAGCTCTCCCATTTTCCCCCCTAATGGACGGCCTTGTCTTCACATGACTATTCTTGAATGTGCATGGCTGTGTTCAACCACCTTCAGGTACAGTGGGGGTCCCCGGTCACCTGGTTATTTTACCTTTATTCACTGGGGGTCGTGAGCTGAAAAGGTTGAGAACCTCTGCAATAGAGAATTGACTTCTCACTGTGCACTGTTCCCTGTGCGACCTGTTGACGAGATGCGGCACTCGCACAAGCAGTCCGAAAGCCCTGACTTGTTAACATGCATACAAAATGAAAATCAAGCCATGTCGCAGCAAAGATGTGTGTCTCACATGTACTGTTGCAGGAGCTGTAGTCTTTCTGCCTGTTAACAGGTGCTTCACACGTTCATTACCATAATAAGAATGATACAAGGTAAAATCTAACTCATTTAACATGATTGAAATACACCCATAAGCTATGTCAGTGTATGACTTCTCTATTCACAGATGGGTCCAGTTTAATGCAGAGAATCTGAACTGTTTATTTCTTAAAGTTACAATACCACTGTTCAGAAAAGTCACCCTTTTTGCTTTCAGTAACCTTTAAACTGTATTGTTTTCACCCAGGAGGGGTTGAGCTGTCACTATTTTGGCAAAGTACCCTGATGGATTGCTCTTATCAACAGAGACATACACACCAAAAATGCTTTTTGTTATAAGTTACTAATCTTTTTATTTCAGTGGACCTTGCGTGGCAGCTGACAGGTGGGTGCTGCCAAAGCCCCAAATCCTCTCCCAGAGTGTCAGAAGCCAGTTAAAATCTCAGCCTACAGGTGTTTAGTCAATGTGTACTCACAGTCCCCACGACACTGAGGAGGTCTGTTACAGCCGCAGCGGCAGTCTAGAGGAAGGCCTGTTTGTTTGACAGTCAAGCCAGCACTAATCCACTGCTCTGAATCCCTCTCAGAAGGGGGGAAAGGATAGAAATAGCTGGAGGGCGTACTTGGGAAATAAAATGCAACTCTGCACTCATGTATAGTGAGACTGTGTGTGTTTTTTTTTTTCCTCAGGAACATATGTACCAATGTAGAAATGTTCATACAGATCAGCTCACAGAACGGCACATAATGAGCAGGTATTAAATCAACATCATGCCCTGATGCCCAATTGGAAGGATGAAACAAGAGAACAGAACAGGAGCTTTGATTCTGAGCCTTTAGCTTTGTAAAGCTCCCTGTCAGCTGTCACATCTGATAATTGTGATGCAGAAATTATGCTTCAGGCCAGGTTTTCATGCATTTTACATCTTTCAGACAAACTCAGCAGGGGGGATATCCAACCGACGACGAACGGATGACATGAGTGTCCACTAAACCAGTGGTGACCCCAAATTAATTACAGAGCTGTTTTCAGTGGGTCGTGAAAGTGTGACTGACGAAAAAACTTAAAAAAAATCTATGGTTCAACTTTTGGGCTGAAGAGAGCAGAGTAAGATCAAAATAATAAAGTTGAGGAATTTTTAAACACCCCTAGTACTCAAAAATCTGCTTAAGAAATATATAAGAAATTGTTCCATAACAGCAGTAGAATCTGTGAAAATTTAAGACTAATATAGCAAAAGGACCTTGGTATGGAAATGGGGAAAGATTTATGGCAAGAAATTATCTCAGATGTTGAATGGGCCACAAGAGATGCGAGAAGTAAATTTATTTATTATAAGATTGTACATAGATTTTATTTTACACCTCTGAAATTAAGTAAAATGGGCTAAGCAAAGGATAATAAATGCTGGAAATGTAAAAATGGAGAAGGCACATTTCTCTATGCCAGTGGTTTTCAAAGTGTGAGGCGGGCCTCCCCTGGGGGGCGCGGAACCATAAACCTGAAAAAGGTGATTTGCTTTGCTAACCTCTGCTGTGCATGGAGCAAAATGGATAGACTTATAGTTACTATAGGGACTATGCTATAGAGCAGTGTTACTCCACCAAAGAGCAAAATTGTTGAAAAATATCTTTGCAAAAGCCACAATCTAAGAGGTGGAAAGTGGCAAAAACAGCTTGAAGTAGCAATAGAAATAGGTTAAAGGTGGCAAAGTGGTCAAAAAGCAGCAAAAAAATGGGTGAAAAGGGGCAAAAATGGGGAGAAAAAGTGGAAAAATGGTCTGAAAGTAGCAGAAATGGGTGAGAAGTGACAAAAAAAGGAATGGAAAGTAACTAAAATGGGCAGAAAGCAATTAAGAGTGGCAAAAATGGGCAAAAAAAGAGGAAACAAGTGGTATGTAATGGCAAAGGGTAGTTTAAATGGGCAAAAAGTGGCAAAAAAAATTGTGTAAAAGGGCAAAATGAGAAAAAATGGCAAAAAGAAGAGGCAAAAATTAGGAAAAAAGGAAACAAGAGGTATTTATTGGCAAAGGGTAGCTTAAATTGACAAAAAGTTGCAAAAAATGGTAAAAAAAAAAAAAGGGGGGGCAAAAAATGGCATAAAATTGGCAAAAAGACATTGCAAAAATGAGGCAGATGAAAGGCAGATGTTTAAGGACATTTGCAAACCAAAATATCCAAAATATATTAATGTTAAAAATGTTTAAAGATTAGACATAAATATTTGAGATGTTTTTTTTTTTTTATATAATTTCAATCCTTATTGTGGGTGGGGGTCCACTGAATGAATAATTTCCTCTTAGTGGAGGCTCACTCTCCCACACTTTGAAAACCCCTGCTCTATGCTATATGGAGCTGCTCCATGGTTTTGCCATTTTGGAAGTTGGTGCTGAAAAGTCTGGAAGACTGGCTGAACAGCCTTTACCTGAGTCTCCAAAACTCTGTTTGTTAGGCAACAAATCTATAATACCTGCAGGTGATACGAAAGCAGAGACAGCACCGGCAATAACAGGATGTATGGTAGCAGCCAGGATAATTCTGCATAACTGGAAGAATCCACAGAAACCAGAGATCACAGAGTGGTTGAAAGTCATGACAAAAACAGCAGCTTTGGAAAATATGATTGCCAGATTAAATGATACCAAAAAAAAAAAATAAATAAATAATCACAGTAAGATATGGAAAACATTTATGGCCTAAAGGGACTTAAGACCCTGTGAGAGGGTACAGGAAGCGGTCATCTAAAACATACATGCTTTAATAAAGAAAAGAAAGAGAGGGGAGAAGAAGGAGAAAGTAATATTGATGCAAACTCATCTCACTTGGAATGGAATATAAGTAAGCAAGGAGATTTACCTTTTAATATGTATCAACATTTGTTAGTATGTAAGTAGATATGTATATGGATTATGTTAGTCAGTGAAATGGGTGGGTAGGGGTGAATATGGACACTTGTATCAGAGCTGCTTTAGGGTTTTTTTGGGGTATTTTTTGTTTGTTTGTTTGTTTTTTTAAGTACCAACTTTAGTGTGGACTATATTATTTGTGCTGTCAATACCTTTTGGCTTTTGTCTTGCTGTTAATGATGCAAAAAACAATAAAAAGCTCAGATTACAAAAAAAAAAAAAAAAAAGTCATGGAAAAGGTTAATTTTGTTTTTCTTTGCTTGAGATCTCAACTTACTTGTCTTCTTATCTTTGGGAAACAAAGATTTTTTTTTCACAATGATGTGTTAAAAAAAACCTTACAACAGGAAAACTAGTAAAATAAAATGTATGCATGTGTAGAAGGACGGTTGGACTAAAATAATTGTATTTTCCTGCGACAGCGCCACCTGGGGGAATTTCACCCCGTGGAAATCCTTAAACTAAAAAATTGCTAATAAAGAGAAGGCTTCAATTTCAACAAGAAAAAAAAAATGTATTTAACAAAACAAATACATGGCGAAATTATAACAACAAACGCAATAATTCCCAAAACAACCCAAATTTTTATTCAACCAAATTAAATCTTCAAAATGTAAAAACTGGTGCATCAGTCATACTAAATAAAGCTAACACTTGGCAAAAGGAGGATTTAGAAGACGGCTGAGGCTTACCATGCGGCAGGGGTAGCTGTGTTATATAACATAATATATATTATTAATATTAATAGATATAATATATATAAATATGTATGAGACACAGTCAGTGTCTCTCTTCTGTTTTTAAAATGTGACGTTTCACCTTAACTGGTGTGCTTCCTTTCCTGACTCTGACAGCACTGTCCAGATGTCACCCAGTGGATTTATTTGTTGTGCATATTTTACAACCATTACTGGTGCTTACTATCATTAAATCAGCCTGTTTGGGTTTCATTTCAAGCAACACTGCATCCACTTCAGAGCTACTTCAGTATCTCTTACACTCAACACCCACTGCACAATCATTTTTAGATTTTAATTTCAGAATCCCTGACCTCTCTCATCTTTTCTTTCTGATCTGGTGTGACTTCTGTGTAAGCAAATGTCAGTCTCGTGCATCTGAAAGTCCATTAAAGCGGCCTTTCTCTCTGACTCTTAGAAACAGCATGCACATGTTTGTACTGTATGAGGACATGGCATTCATCAGTTCGGAACAAAGGTGCAAACATTTCTGTAGTTTGAGAACAGCTTCATGAATCTGCCTCGGACTTTCAGGATCCTCTGAAGAACAAATGTTAGAAAAAACTTAGTTGGATGTTGGTAAATGAGGCCCAATGATCCTGAGCCAACATGCCATATACTGTAGGTTGTATGCAGACGTATGCAGTCACATCACAGCAAACGACCCCTGATGGGGGCTGGAAGAGATTTCTGGATGGAAAAGCATTATCAAAATACAAACCTTTGTGCTGTTTACAGCCTTTTCAGCCATTCAAATTCAGGAAAAAAAAAACCTTGAGCTACTTTTGAGTCCCAAAAGTAGCCACACATTCAGGAAAAAATGTTCAAAAGCTTCCTGAGAAATGGTGACTGACATGGATTTTAAACCTCCACCTAAAGCTCAGATGAGTGGAGTCTGTAACGCTCATGTATGGTCTGTTTTTAGGACAGTTTATCATGGTTTGGACATGATAAACCCTGATCTTGCTTGTGTTTTCACAGTAGATTCCTATCCAGCCTTGAGCCAGCCATGCTCAGTGTGTTGAAAAATATGTCTTTTTTTAGAGTTGAGGATTTTACAGGCAGAAATCTAGCCTGGTCTAAACGTCAGTCTGAAAGTATGACAACTACCAGACAAGTATAGTAAATAGTCATATATCACTATGATGCTTTCTTGGTCCAAAAAGGTGAAAAAAAATCAGCGGTACTGAAGGATTCTGAGGAGGTCATCGCTGCAGGTAATAAAGAAGCACAAACAAAGGGAACTGTAGGTAGCTGAGCTGCATAAACACCGATGCAGCAGCTGGGATGAGGAAAGGCCAGCGCTGAGCAGAGTTGTAGTGGACTTCGATGAGTGGGTAAATCTACCTACGACCAACTCTCTAATAAAGTGGAACTGTATTCAACACAGAATCATTCCATGAAGAACGGCATGGACCGTTTTGGGCTGATGGAGAGAGAACCATCTTTCTTTCCTGTAGCTGGGTGTTCATGCACGGGGCATCCTGGCTAATCAGCAGCAGCAGTGTGGAAGAACCATCAATGAGAGGAGGACTGGACCGAACTATCCACAGTGGACACTTCTGTCTTTCTTTGAGACTACTCCAAAGAAACCATAATGGTTGGATTTTACTGTTTTAGCAGGGATTCCAGTTCTATTGTCATGAGCAGTAATATGGGACAGCTGACAATGAGACTTAATTTCTACTTATAATGTGAAGTTTTAACTTGGTTTATAGTTAATGGAGCACTGCTTAGTTGTGTGTTTGTAAAATTTGTCTATCACTAATTTTAACACATTTTTCCCCCCACTTTTTGCCACATTTTTGTCAATTTCACTTTTTTTGTGTATTTTTTTTGCCACTTGTAAACCAACTCTTGCCCAATTTTTGCCTATTGTTGCCTCTGTTAACCCATTATTGCCACTATTAACCGCTGTTTACCCCATTTTACAACAATTTTTGCCCATTTTAACCACATTTAACTTTTTGGCCTGCCCACTTTTTGGCAGTTTAACCCATTTCTGCCAATTTCTGACTATTTTTCTGCCTCACTTAATATTTTTTTTTTTTTTTGCCTGTTAAAACCACTTTTTCCAACTTTTAAACCCAATTTCACCAAATTTTCTACTCATGTTTGCCACTTTAAACCCATTTTCCCCATTTTTTATTCCTTATTACTTTGTATGCCCATGTTTTCCACTTAAACCCATTGCTGACACTTTTTATTCCCTTTTCATTACTTTTTAGGCCCATGTTTGCCATTTAAATATATTTCTGCCACTTTCTATTCCCTTTTATTACTTTTTTTTGCATGTTTGCCACTTAAAGCCATTTTTGCCACTTTTTAATTCCCTTTTTATAACCTTTTGTGCCCATGTTTGCCACTTAAACCTTTTTCTTCCACTTTTTATCGCATTTTTATTACTTTTTATACCCATGTTTGCCACTGAAACCCATTTTTGCCTCTTTTTATTCCCATTTTTTTTCTTTTTATGCCCATGTTTTCCACTTAAACCCATTTTTGCCATTTTTTATTCCCTTTTTATTTCCTTTTATGCCCAAGTTTGCCACTTAAATCCATTGATACCACTTTTTGCTAATTGTTTGCCACTTCTAACGTATTTCAGCTACTTTTAAAACACCATTTCACCACCTGTTTCACCCTGTTTTTGCCATGTTAATTCTGTTTTGATGAAAAGGGATTTATATTTCTTTAAACGGCTATATACCACGGCACAAATTAATAAACAAATATTTGTTGCTTTGATAAGAGTGGTTATTATTCATGTTAAATATAAGATATAGTTATTACAGCTTAAGTTTAAAATGGAACATGGCTTTGCTGACCTCTATGGCCCCTGAGTTTGGCTGGGCTCCAGAAAGCTCTCTTCTTCATCCTGTTATGGGCAGCCGTGTCTGCATCTTAAGTGTGCATGGCTGTTTTCAACCACTATCAGGTACACGGGGGGTCCCCGGTCTCTGGTACCTTTATTTTGGGGGTTGTGAGCCAAAAAGATTGAGAACCAGTGGCCTATTGTGTGCATTTAGAGGATTATATTGTCATTTAAAACTGTCCTTCTGACTGTGGTCTCCTCCATTTTAAAAATCGGTTGAGATTTGAAAATCATCTAGTGTGTAGTCAGCCCAACAGAGCACTTAAGAATAATTAGAGGGAACAACCATGGCTGCAGACTCACAGCTCAGAGACCCTCATCCCCGTGGAGGAACACTGTGTGACTCAGAGATTGCTAGACAGATGGATTATGTCCCTGTTGTCAGGGCCAGGCGGCCGGCCACAGGGCAGAAGCGTTTGATAAAGGCATGTCAAAATAGTTGTAAAGTTCTTGGAGTAAGTCTTCCACACAGGAGAGGAGGGGGGGGGGGGCGGATCATGTCAGCCTTGATGCTGTGTCATGCATGGAAAAGGATTGTGCATTTACTGGAGGCGTCGACAGAGAAGAGGCGCGAAGACTCACACTTTCGCATGCAATTGATGCTGCGTTTTCATTCTTAGAAAGCGAAATCTTGTTTGTTTGGATCCCTGGAAAAAAAAAAAAACATGCTGACTAACTCTTCCCTGGCGACCTTGCATTTATTTTCGGCGTGCTTGTGTGACTGTGTATGTGTGTGAGGAGGGCGGGAGCTTCTATGGACGCAGAGCGGCTTAAGTTTAATTGCTTGTGGTGGCAGTCAAAGTCAATATTCTGGTCAATGGCCCGTGCATCCCGCAGGTTCATTTCCCCATAATTACTCTACATGCGCCAGGGCAATGCATAAGTCTGTCATCATTAAAATAATAAGAATGGGTTGGCCAAGAAGGAGGGCAGGAAGAATGGGGGAACAAGTGCAAAAGAAATGAATGAATCAATACTGCAGACAAGAGGAAGAGATGGCTTGGCACAGCGGAGGCAAAGAATGACGTGTTGCAAACGCATGCATGAATATTCATGGTAGCAAACTTTTTAAATGAGCTTTAAAGTGAGGAAAATAAGATGTTAAATGCATCTCTAATTTCTTGGATTTAAAGCAATGATGACTTATTCTAAAGCTCTCCAATGTCAGCTGTCAGACTGTCTTCATTTAAAAAACGTACATGGCAGAATCCAAATGCACAGGCTAACAGCCAACATAATTACGCTGACAGGAGCCTCAGTACATCTGACAGCACATTCTGAATGACAAGGTCATGATGAGCATTGCAGTATGAATAACAATTCAGCAAATGTATTTTTAATGCCACTGCCAAATGCATTTCTGCTTCAAGCAAACGGAAAACTTTTGCTTTTGTGATAATGAAGAAGTTTGATCAGATTTGTTTTTTCGATCCAGAGCCCCTAATTCAATGCATATTTTGGATGAAAATGCTCAGATGGAAAGTCAGTTATTGACAGAATTGTAAATAGCATCCCTGAGCAACGGCTCAGCTCATTACAGCCCCCCTGAACCTGCCGGATTTGCAGCATAATGCTAAAACAATTACACAGCCTGAGTGTCTGCGCTCTCGCACATCTGTGCGTACGGGTTGGTGTGCGTCCACCATGGCGTAGCCATGTGTTCTACAGTTGCTGAGCGTAATCCTCGGCCTTTACCAGCTGCCTGCAGGTCTTTCAGAAACGTCTCGCTCGAATTAAAAACAGGTGGACACGGTTTGATTAGCTTGTTAAAACACACCTGCTACTGAAGGGCGAAGAGTTTCGCTCACACACACATTTACACACTTTCACACAGGGCCACAAAAAAGTTACTGGGGCCTGTGGAGCTCAGATAATTACTATATAGATAAATACTGGTGCTGTTAGAGTTTCTGAAAAGAAGGGTGCACTGCTAAGTTTCCTAATTTTCATGGATCACATTTAGACCATAAGCATGGCAATGAAGATTGTTTAGCAGTAATTTCTTCTAAATATAGCGGTGAAATAGTTGGAGCTAATTTTGTTAAGGTGTATTTTTGCTTTTATGTTTAGCACACTATAATTTACTGCTGCTGAAATATGTCTGTAAGGATTTACCGGTAATGATCTGCAATGAAAGGCATGGCAAATTTTCTATTTAACCATGTATTAAAGTGACAATAGGAATTTGGTTTGGAGCTCTTTGGTGCCCACTAAAACTCTATAAGTGCAAATGCACAGTCATAAAAGTGCTGACATCTGCATCTCCTCATCATAGACAATGTGCTTTTAAAAAAAAAAAAAAGCAGAGGATGGCAAAGCAGGCGGATGACGTGTGAAGTCGGGGCAGTTTTAGTCACACGGAGGTTCCATGGAAAAAACACCAATATGAGACCCTTCCTCATCTAAACACAATCATAGTGGCTGAGAAAAGTATTCTGAAGAATCTCTGATAAAGCCAGGACATTCCTTAAAGGGGCTCTTTGCAAGATTTAGAAAAATATCAGAGTAGCGACACCCCCCGGCCATTGGGCAAACTACAACAACACTGTGTTGCTCGTCCACGACAGCACGCTCCTTACTCATGAACGAGCCTCCAGTTTATCAGCTGATACACAGGCAGACCAAGGTGATTTACCGGCATCATGAATACAGAGGAGGTAAGTGAGGTAACACTTATATAATATTCCACAGTCAACTGTCAGTGGTATTATAACAAAGTGGAAGTCATTGGGAACGACAGCAACTCAGCCACCAAGTGGTAGGCCACGTAAAATGATGGAGTGGGGTCAGCGGATGCTGAGGCACATAGTGCGCAGAGGTTGCCAACTTTCTGCAGAGTCAATCGCTACAGACCTCCAAACTTTGTGGCCTTCAGATTAGCTCAAGAACAGTGGTAGAGAGCTTCATGGAATGGGTTTCCATGGCCGAGCAGCTGCATCCAAGCCATACATCACTAAGTGCAATGGAAAGGGTCGGATGCAGTGGTGTAAAGCACGCCGCCACTGGACTCTAGAGCAGTGGAGACGCATTCTCTGGAGTGACGAATCACGCTTCTCCATCTGGCAATCTGGTGGATGAGTCCGGGTTTGGTGGTTTCCAGGAGAACAGCACTTTTCTGACTGCATTGTGCCAAGTGTAAAGTTTGGTGGAGGGGGGATTATGGTGTGGTGTTGTTATTCAGAAGCTGGGCTTGGCCCCTCAGCTCCAGAGAAAGGAACTCTTAACTGGCCTGCACAAGGTCCTGACCTCAACCCGATAGAACACCTTTGGGATGAATTAGAGCGGAGATTGGGAGCCAGGCCTTCTCGTCCAACATTAGTGTGTGACCTCACAAATGCACTTCTGGAAGAATGGTCAAAAATTCCTATAAACACACTCCTAAACCTTGTGAAAAGCCTTCCCAGAAGAGTTGAAGCTGTTATAGCTGCAAAGGGTGGACCGATGTCATATTAAACCCTATGGATTAAGAATGGGATGTCACTTAAGTTCATATGGAGTCAAGGCAGGTGAGCAGATACTTTTGGCAATATAGTGTATGTGTAAAAGGTAACCATACTAAAGCCTGACGGGGCCTATAGAGCAACGGGAGTGCAGGCCAGGAGGGAGACAATCATGCTGCAGCATGCCACGGAGCAACTAGTGCTCTAATGTGAAAAAGTTCCACATTGCTGCTTTAATTGCTAAAGTTATCATGCAAACAACACTGTGCTGCAGCAACGCAGCATGAATCAGTGAAGAAGCACAGACTGTAAACGACAGGCTTGTAGTGTTTGCTTATGTTTAACACTTCTGTTATGTCTCCATCATCAATACTGTAGAGCACATATATAATATAGATCAGCCCTCTGGCTTTGTTTTTGTTGTCATCAATATTCTTTTACTGCTTGAGGCATTTCTGTAGGAGTGATTATTGGTTTGTAAAACTAAACTAACTCAATCATTCCAGCAAGAATTTATAGATTCCTCACAGCATCTGGATGTGCTTTCCCAAACTTTAAAGATGCATCAGACTTTTTCTTCTCTGATGCAGACACCAGTCCTCACAATGATGGCATTCTAATTCATTAATTAAACTAATAGATAGTCTAATGATTCAGCAAGTATCTCAGAGTTATATGGCGTGCTGTGATTTTCCTACTGGCTGCTTTTAAAAGGCACCAGAGACATTCTCTGAAAAAGCCTTTTATGGTATGCCAGCAGGTTAACAGCTATTTGAAAGCCCATTGAGTCATTGTTACATTTAAATGCTCTCAAACATGAAGCATTTTATTCCTGTGTCAGCCTTTACCTCAGTGACCAGCATGTAAATGTGTGTGTGTGTGCGTCGATGTGTGTGTGAGCGGGGGCAGCGTAGCTCATGCAATATTGCAGAGTAATTCCCCACCGTCACCAATGGGACAAGGGCAATTGAACCCTGGTGGTTCATGTTTTAAATGCTCATTTATGCATCAAATGTACCTTCGGAAGATAATAAGACACCATAATAGATTTTTATGAAAATGCATTACATGGGAGTGCATGTAAACCCTGGTTCCTTTCTCCTCATCTCACCCTTCAACAAATCCCCTACAAGCCGCTATGCTCTGGGTCCATAAAGCTTCTCCATATGAATATTTAATGTACGACTCATGTAATGCAAATTCCACTTTGTTTTATTTTCCCCCTGCCCAGTCCATTATTGTGCTGAGACAGACCTCGCTGAGAGTGGGGGGACCCACTGGTGAGTGTCCGGAGGCTTTGCACACTCTGATATTACCATGGAGACGTGGCTTAGGTGTTAAACGGCCAGAGAACAAACATAGATTCTATGCATGGTGTAGCAGAGCTTGAGATTAAAACTTGTCAAAGCAGAACACATAAATAAATGCAAATTTGTATTTGTGTTATGAGAAATTCAATTAAAAAAAAAGTTTCTTCTATGTACTTTGAAGGTCTTCAATGTCCCAGGTCAGACCGGTCAACAGACAAAGAATGAGCAGTTTATTTATTTTTTTTTTTAATTTGTAGAGTTTTGCTTGTTGTGTTGCAAAACCAGGGTGCCAACATCCATTTTTGCATGCATTTGCATTTTTGCAACAGCTACATGATGGCTTGACTTTCCCCTGTGCTGTGCATCACAAGTCAAGGATTTCAGACTGCCAGAGTGACAGCCAAGTCTTAAGCAGGGAGACTGCAGAATAGAGGGCTTGCCTGCTTTACCACTAGCTTTGTCTCAGCAAAAATAGTCAGATAATTGCTGAATAGAGAGCCATATTTACATACATGTGTGTCCACATTAGTTGAGATATACAAAACATGGTTACACTTCCAGCGTTTTCCAGAGCTGGCACATCCTTCTAAACACACAGAATACTGATACATGTCTGATGTTTAACAGCCTATATCAGCGTTACTCAACCCTGCTCCACAAAAGAGCCAAACTGTTGAAAAATGCCTTTGCAAGAGCCACAATCAAAGTGGTGAAAGTGGCAAAAACTGACGTAAGTGGCTATATAAATAAGTACAAGGTGGCAAATAATGGTCAAACAGCAGCAAAAAGGTGGCAAGAAGGGGCGAAAAGGGGCAAAGTAGGCATAAAACGGCAAAAAGTGGGTAAAATGTGGAAAAACAGGGAGAAAAAGTGGCAGAAAAAGGCAGTAAGTGGCAAAAAAGGGTAAAAAGATACAAAAACATTGTTACATTTGCAAAAAATGGCCAAAAAACAGCAAAAAGTGAGTGTGAAAGTGACTAAAGTAGGCATACATGTGGGAAAAAATGTCAAAAAGCAACAAAAACATGGCAAAAATTAGTGTAAAAGTGACTAAAATGGGCAAAAATATGGGGCAAATGGTCAAAAAGTAGCAAATAGTGGCAAGAATGCTGAAAACAGTGGCATTTAATGGCACAACATGGCTTAAATGCACAAAAAGTGGGAAAAAATGGCTAAAAAGGGAAAATTGCAAAAAGCATGGTAAAAGAGGCATAACACCGGTGACAAAAATTGGACAGAAATAGTAAAAATGGGCAAAAAGAGAAGGCTACAGTGGGCTTAAAGCAGTTAAAATGGATTTTTTTCAATCAATTTGAATAAAAGGTATGCAAATAAGGGCAATGGAAATGTACAGACAAAAATAAAAGGCTGAAAATCAAAGCCAACTGTGTTAATGTGGGGAAAAAAGTGATAAATGTGACTTGTAATGGATCATTTCTGAGATCATAGCTTCCCTTTATAAAGGTTTTTTGGGGAATAATATTTCAAATGTAGAAATCAGGTGCCGAGGCTTTGCTGGAACCTCCACCCAGTGGCTCATGGTGTCCCTTGGAGTTACTGGATCCAAGCTGAGGCGCTCAAAGACCTGGTGGAGGAGGCAGAACAAGGCAGCTTTTGGCTCTGGCCTTGGAGAAAAGACAGGGCATGGGGGAAGCAAGGAACTTAGAACTCCCAAAATGGCAGACGACCCTGCAGCGGGCCCACTGGCACCGTTGGAGGTGCGACAGGCAGCAATGCCAAGCAGGAACACTCACCTGTGCTTACATCCAAATTAAGACATAAAAGGCACAAATCATCATAAAAGAGCCTCGTATGGCTCTAGAGCCACGCGTTGAGTATCACTGGCCTATACTTTTATTAGAAAGTCAGTTAACCCTTAGAGTGCACATGGCACAGATCCATGTCGCAGGCACACCCCTTTATAAATCACTTGGCAATGTTTGAACCGTAAGTTGTAGACACTAACTTTTTTTATCTGAAAGTTCTCCATTGTGGCTTTCTAATTATGTTCTCCATGCATTTGTAGCTCTTACAGAACCTTTTTTGGCGTACCCAGAACTTGGCTAACTTTCAGGTTTCTCTGAGGATGGTGTCGTTGTAAATAACAAAAAGTGAAAAGATTAAAAACGTTGATAACTTTTGAACCATAAGCCATAGACACTTTTTTTTCCTCTGAAAGCTGACCTTCTTGTCGCTCGTTTGCTAAACAAATGTCACCTTAGCCTTAAAGGACGCTGTTCTAGCAAGCCCGGAACTTCAGTGACTTTTCACCGAAATGACAGCTTCGAAGAGTAACAACTTCCTGTTTACAAACATACTTCCTGTTTTAACAAAACAACCACTAGGAGGTGCTAAAACACTGCTCATAGTATTCACTGCCAGAGGCAGGACCCATATAAAAAAATGACTGGGGTGTGAAAAAAAGGACATGCATGCAACTGGTAGCCTTAGCTGATGCTTGCATGTGCTGCAGCTGTCACGCAGCAAACATGCACCCAGTCGGAGACAGCTGTAAGTTAGAGGGAGGGTGCTGGAAAAACTTACCTGGTTGTAAACAAGAGCGCTTTGAGCTTTAATCAAACCAACAAGTGTCAGTTCTCATTCTCCTGGAAGCAACATTACCTGGACGAAAAAAGACCATGGAGCAGACAATAGACTCAACCACCTCAAGTGCTCTGACACAAATCCTCCACAATGGGTGCTGGTTTAGCTCAGTAAGTAGAGCAGGCACCCATATACAGCGCACTGGTCGTAGGATTGGTTCCCAGTCCCATCCTGTTTGATGCATGTATTCCTCTACTCTGTCTCCCTGTGGTTTAAGTCTCTCTTCAGCTGACCTATCAGAATAAGAGCCAAAGGCACTAAAACAATCTTTATAAAAAATAAAACCAAACTCCACAAAAATCAAAGTTTAACCTGTATAGATCCATCCACTATCCCAATACTCCAGCCGCTCTTGGACCACTATCTCTGACCATCAACTTCCACACTGCAGATAACAGAGCAAAACAGAGCATTCAGACTCTCCCATAGACTTCCACCCTTCATCAGTAACCACTTCATCAGCTACATGTCCGGCATCCAAACCATCAAACAAATGCACCAGACAAAAGACCTGAAATACGTTTCATCTGCCTCAAACAACCCTGCCCTCCATAAAACCCTGATGGAAGCTCAACAATCAGTCAGCTCCCGCCTGTCATTTATAAAACAACTGAACACAGATCAATGCTGCCTGAGCTCTTTACACAGCATGCACACACGCTGGTTTGTAACAGCAATGGCAAATAGACCTTTATTTCTCCTGTTTATTTCATTCATGTTAGTGCTTTGTCATATAGTGTCCTTGAGTCCACCGGGCACACGCCCCCTTTGATCTTGACTGGTTTTAATCTTTGGACCAGGTTTAAGGTGGAGATATCCTAATGCAGTGTTCAGTAAACTGACATAACCAAATAGAAATTAAATCAGGAAAAATTCCACCTTAGGTATAAGCCATTCCTACCAAAAACTTGATATTTTTTGTGTTAGATGCTAAAAATCTTTGCTTAGATTTGAAAAACAAAATTTCAAGCCCCACCAGCATAAATCTGAGTTGACCAGACTCCAGAGAAGGCTGTGAAATTTACTTAGTTGGATGATGTAATGGATGCAGTTTGAGGTTTACCAAAACATCTAGAGGGGCAAATATTTACAGGTTGTGTTTAACAAACACCAATAAACACAGGGGATCGAGCAGTTACATCTGCAAGGGTAATGCAAGGCTTGATGATGTGATGTTATCTACATGTTTAATAGCCGACAGATTCAAGTAAACACAAAGAAAGTGTCAGATCCTGGATTTCAAAAGAGTGTAGAAGTTGCCATATATAATATTCTTGTTGTGTTTTAGCTGCAGGCACAAGAGAACAGTCACTTTCTTTCAGTATCTATTGTTAAATAAATCCCACTTTTGCTCTCATATTGTCAAAACTCTCCCAGGTTTGCTTTTGCACTTTAGTTCCCTGTTTCATTATCTCTTACTCAGGATCTAAACCGCAGGCAGGTGAAGGCAAACCACAGAGGACAAACATTTATATGCTGGTCTGCTATTATGGACTTTGAAACAGCAGATGGGCAAAATGGTGGACCAAGGTCTGTCCAGACCTCCAGTCCTCCCCTTTCCTTCTGTGCCAGCATGGCATTGCCAGGATGAGAGAGCCAGAGAGCTAGCCCCTTCCCTCCCCAGTAGGGGGTTACTGTGTGGGGTGGCGGGGGCTTGGCAAAGCAGCCTGTGGAGCGTGGACAGCAGAGGTCGGTGTGTGCGGTTAGTGCCCTGCGGCAAGTCAGTGCTTGTTCCAAACCTCTGCCTGATTTGGCCAAAGAGAAACAAACGTGAAAGGAAAAGGGGATGTGTTGTTCTAGATGGGTAGAGATTATAACAGAGAAAGTAGATTTTTACTCCTCCTTTTGATTTAAAGAAAAGTACGAAAGTATGTTTTTGCTTATGGCCGAGGTCGCCCATAAGGGGCGATAAAAGCGAGAGAGCTTTCTGGGGCCCAGCCAAACAGGGGTTCCACAAAGGTCAGAAAAATCATGGCCCACTGAACAGTTAAGCTGTGATACCTGTATTTTATATCTGACTATAATAACTCTTATCAAAGCAACAAAAATGAATTCCATTAAATTCTTTAAGCTGTAGTACAATGTAGCATTTTTAAACCATTTTTTATTTGAATTACCTTTTCAGTTGTAAGGTCTGGTCTTTAGCTTGACCACCGCTGCAAATTATTTACCTTGTTGTCTTTAAACTGTTTCTGTTTAGCTTTCTCTGTACGCTTCGGGTAAATGTTTGGTTGGAAAATAAATTTTCTCCCAAGCTGTAGTTTTCTTGAGGGCTTAATAAGATTGTCCTAGTCGATTTTTCTATATTTTGCCACTTTCATTTTGCCCTCTACTTTTACAAGCCTTCCTTGGTTGGCTGCTGAGAAGCATCCCCGCAGCATAATGCTGCCACCACCGTGCTTCACAGTGGGGATGGTGTGTATGTGGTGATGTGCAGTGTTTGGTGTCTGTCAAACATAGAGTCTTGTCTGATGGCCAAAAAAAGCACCATTTTAGAATCATCACTGAGTCTCCTACATGCCTTTTGGTGAACTCTAGACAAGATTTCAGAACCTGCTGCTGGAGCTTGTAACTCCTTTGGGGTCACGGATGTCTTGGCGGCCTCTGTCACTGGTCTCCTTTTATCTCAGTTTGTGAGGACGGCCTGATCTAGCCAAATTTGTGCATGTACCATATTCCTTCCATTTCTTGTTGATGGATTTACCTGAACTCTAGGGAATGTTCACATGGGCGTAGCACGGGGGTGGGTACTGACCCGGGCCCCCAGTAAGGAGGGGCCCTTGAGTACTGATATCCCCGTGACTGTCTCCTGGCACAGGTGTCTTTATACTACAGTCATTTCAGACACATTCGGTGCACTCAGGTGATCTGTGATTTACTTATTGTGGGACTGCTAGCACCAACTGGCTGGACCTCTGTTGAATTTGGTCTGTCACTTTGAAGGGGACAAATATTTATGCTGTCACTTATTTTAAATGACATGTTATTTATCATATCAGAGCTTATCTCTTCACTGGCAGCCATTATTTACTAGCTTGTATGACAACCATGCCAGCAACTGCCTCAAATGACACCAAATGGTCTGTTCATTCTAAGACTGGGCACAAACCTTTCAGACCCGAACTTTGCAAGCTGGCCCAATGATAGATGTGGAATCTGGCCAGTGCATCTGCTTTGCAAGGTTACCGGCATGGATGTAAAGCATTTACCTTCTGCATGTTTTTCGACCATTCATCACTTATGGATTTGCAGTGCTTTTCTGTCAGTGCATTCCTTGCTGCACTCTAAAGGCCCATTTATACTCCCTTTATGTGCAAAAATGTATACGTCCTTTTCAAAGATGTTACCGTCACTGCTCACATACTTCCATACGTCCTTTACGTTGGCATGGATGTTAACCGGGGGGTGGAGGAGGTATTGATAATGTACCTCTTGCATAAAAGACAAAAACAGAGGCAGCGTTTCTAACAAACTCACACAATTTTTCCCTTAGAAAGTTCCGCCATTGTTCTTTCTTCTTCTTCCTTTCATGTCCAGATTCGTATTTAACGTTGAGCATAAATGGGCCTTAAGTCATGCATCTCGGTCATTATGACTTTTTTAAATCAGCATCTTTCCTAATTTGTGGGATGTTCCTCCTTCTGACTGTCATTTTGTTCCCATGGTCATTTATTTACCTGGAAGGTCCTTGCGGTGTAATTACTGTCTGGGAAATTATGCAAATGCCTTTTGCAGCCAATATTGTAGGCATCTCTCAGCAGAAACATTTTCTCTGATAATCAGTATGCATGTTTCTGCACCTTCATTTCAGCCTTCTGTAGTCTCGGGGGAGCAAATCAGCAGGCCACTTGCTTTGCTTTACAATACCTGCACGCAGTAGTGCATGTGTGGAAGTGTGTGCATTTCATAAGAGGTTGGGAGAGGGCTGATGTGGGAAGTGGCAGTGTTATGTCTGAAATTGGATCTACGCTAGTTAGCTATTCACATCACAGCACTTTGCAGAGCAGGAATAAATGACATTTGAAAAGCACGTTGCAAAGTCATATTGTTTGGCTCTGGGCCCATAATAATGAGCACCTTGTGAAGTTTTAACAGGTCTGTTTTGATGTTGCGGGAGATTCAGCAATACTCCTATTGAAGCTCCATTCATCTGCCCTGCATTCTTACTTTCATAAAAAGAAAAAATAATGATTTTTAAAAACATTTGTGCTCCATTCCAATTATCTGTAAAGCGAGTGCAAAAAAGATGAATGCTATTTGAAGTATTTGAAGTCATTAGTGTAATGATTTAATTATTTATGAGTGCCTAGGCATAACTTAGTATAGGAAAGGCTTTCAAGATATTATTGAAATGAAATGCAAATGGTTTTCCTTCTCCTAGCATTGAGCGCTTGGAAAATAGATTTTGAGTCAGCTTTTTTTTTGTCTATGTGGAGAAGAAAATCTTAGCTTTGTGTACATCTTCCATTGTCCTATTTTTGTCTCTTCAATTTTCACTTCTCCTCCCTCTTCTCTCCTTATCATACCCAAACCTGTCAGCTCTTTCTCCTGCCACTTTCCTTGCCCCTCGCTGCTGTGTGCATGTCTCTATATATGCTGTGCATTCAAGATTAAACAAACACAATAAACAGGATAGGTTGGACTGACGTGCACCTCAGCACAGTGTCACTTGTCAAGAGAGATTACATGCATTTAAATGCAGAGAGAAAGAGCGACTCTATTATGTCCTCTTGATTTCTAGTGTCTCCGGCAGAGCCTTATCGCATGGACGGACACTCTCTGCTCATGCATTTTTTGGTGATATCATTCATTTTTGTGCTGTTGCCAGGTACTTTTAGTCCCAGGATGATGTTGAACTTGCCAGTCAGCCTGTACACATGCTGATTCTCTGGTTTTCTGCCCATTCACGATCGAACACGGGGGCAAAATCCTGCATGTTTTGCTTTCGGCTCAATCATCTGGAATGACAGAATTAGAGAGAAACATGGAACAGCACAGTGCCTTCAGGGCTGAGCTCTCTGAGCTTAAGCATGGCGTGTTTTTAGACACTACTGAAGCTCACTTTTTTATCTAATTTATTTTAGCATCTTTTGCATGGTAACTCTTCTCCACCTTAGAACCGACAGCATAACTTACACCATGATGTGCATTGATTGGCTCGGCCATCACTCTAAGTCATGCACAGCTGCTGCGTCAATATATAACATACTGAGCGATGTAGAGGTGAAGCGTGATTTGTGTGGCGGTCACAGCCTGCACAGCAGAGATGACAAACAGCTTTATTTCAATATTTCCTCCTTCGTGCTTTTGTGCTTCTGTTATGAAAATCAGATCTCTTGAGTGTGGTAGCACTCAAGCTTAAAGACAAAACACAGCTTGGGTAAACACTCATATTCCTGCAGCAAGCAATTTACTTTCTTTCAATACTGGAGGAAATGCTCAGAGCATAAGTACAGCTAAACTGTTACTTCTCAGGCATCAAATAACTAAAATGCAATTAAAAGTGGCGTGGGTTCACCAGCTTGGACCCCTGGTCCACCCTAGGAATGAAGGAACTGTAAAAATGTGAATTATCTAAGTCAGGGGTTTTCAAAGTGTGAGAGAGTGAGCCTCCCCTAAGAAGAAATTATTCATTCGTTGGACCCCTACCCACAAAAATGATTGAAATTGGAAAAAAAAAAAAAAATCAAATATTTATGTCTAATCTTTAAACATTTTTAACATTAATATATTTTGGATATTTCAGTTTGTCAATGTCTTAAACATCTGCCTTTCCCTCTTATTCAGTTACAATACCATTAAATACTCCTTTTTCATATTTTTGGGCCATTTTACAACTTCTTTTTGCCACTTTTCCCAATTTTTTCTACTATTATCCCATTTTTGCCCTTTTTCCCCTTTTTGCCCATTTAAGCTACCTTTCATCATTAAATATCCCTTTTCTCCCCAACTTTTTTGCTCATTTTTGCGACGTCTTTTTGCCACTTTTCCCCAATTTTTGCCATTTTTATGCCCATTTTTTAACCATTTTTTTGCATCTTTTTGTCCATTTAATCTACCTTTTGCCATAAAATACCACTTGTTGCCTTTTTTCCCAATTTTTGTCTCTTCTTTCTTGCCATCTTTTTCCCATTTTGCCCTTTTTCACATTTTTTTGCCACTTTTAGCCCATTTAAACTACCTTTGTCATTACATACCACTTCTTTCCTCTTTTTTTGCCCATTTTTGCCACTCTTGACTGCTTTTTGCCCATTTAGTCACTTTCCATTCATTTTTTTGTCACTTCTCACCCATTTCTGCTACTTTCTGATCATTTTTCCACTTTTTCTCCCCATTTTTGCCCCTTCTCACCCATTTTTTGCTGCTTTTTGACCATTTTTCAACCTTTAACCTATCTCTATTGCTACTTCAAGCTCTTTTTGTCACTTTTCACCTCTTAGATTGTGGCTTTGCAAAGGTATTATTCAACAATTTTGCTCTTTGGTTTAGGGTTGAGTAACACTGCTCTATAGCATAGTCCCTGTAGTAACTATAAGTCTATCCATTTTTCTCAATGCACAGCAGAGGTTAGCAAAGCAAATCACCTTTTTCAGGTTTTTGGTTCCTCCCCTGAAGCTCTGTGGCGCCCCCCAGGGGAGGCCCGCCTCACACTTTGAAAACCACTGGTATAAATGAAAGAACAGACGGGAGCAGTGTTACTCAACCCTGCTCAACCAAAGAGCCAAATTGTTGAAAAATACATTAGCAAGAGCCACAGTCGAAGTGGTAAAAACTGGAAAAAAGGGTTAAAGTGGCAATATAATATAATATACACTATAATTTATATAAAATAGGGATGTAATGGTACGGAAAAATTCTGGTTCGGTACGTACCTCTGTTTTGAAGTCATGGTTTGGTACTTTTTCAGTACGGTAATTAAAGCAAATTGTAATAAATTGTATTAATATAAATAGGCTGAATAAATTACATTTAAACTTGTAATAATGCTGCAACCTCCTTCCAAAAGTTCTTCAATGATTAAAAATATTAATGAATACATTTTTAAATTAAAAGGTTTTTTTAATTGATATTTTGACATATTTAAACCCGGACTTCAGCACTGGATTACTTTTTTACCCAGTGGGACCTACTACAAAATTTTGGAGAACTTTTCAAAGCCCATCTTGGCAGATTAAGAGGTTAGAGCCGTGTGAAATTTGAGGATAACTTTACCTATGAAGCAGCTGCATACATTATGAAGTCCTCTCTCTCCCCCTCCTCCGAGGCTGACAGTCAAAGGTACGCATTTAGGATTAATTTAATTCACAAATCCAGATCACCATTGTTAGAATAAAAAGATCTAAATTCATGGGAAATTCATAACCATCTGGTGAGACTTTTTGTTGTTCCTCCTCGTTACAGTGACGTTCTTGTTTGACTGGAGCCTTTTCAAATGCTCTGATTGGTCCGCTGGATGACGTGCTGTCAGCAACACACCTGCTGAATAATGTCAGCGCTACTGTTGTTGTCTTGGTCCACTGTTGTATTTCACTGGGAAACAAAGTATTCCTAAATAGGACTGCTATTGTTTGCTGTGGTTGTGTGGTTGCCAGGACAGTGTGGCAGTGAGTTTTTCTCTGGTTTTCCATCTGTGTATGAGCTTCATTCAACATGTATCCATTCCGAGAGGCCCGTACCAAACAGATATGGTACGAATACACGTACCTTTACACCCCTTATACATAAAATAATTTATAATAATAAAGTTAAAGATGGCAAAAATAGTCAAGAAGTGGCAAAAATGTGTGATAAGTAACACAAAATGAGTTATAAATGGCAAAAAGCAGCAAAAACGTTCGTGAAAAGTGACTAAAATGGGCAAAAGCTGCAAAGAGTGGCAAAAATGGGGAAAAAGAGGCATTAATGACAAAGCTTGAATGGGCATAACGTGGCAAACAAAAGAAAAAAATTTCAAAAAGTAGGACAAAAGTGGCAAAAACAGGATTAAAGTGGCAGAAATGGGCTAAAAGCAGCAAAAGTGGATTTTAAGGGGCAACAAAAATTGAAAAAAAATGGGAAAATTGCAAATAAAGGCAACAGTGACTAAAGTGGGCAAAAATGGGGGAAAATGGCCTAAACGTGGCAAAGACTGGCAAGAATGCTGAAAACAGTGGCATTTAATGTCAAAAAAGGGAAAAAATGGCAAATAGCAAAAAAGAGGCAAACAACTGTTGGCAAAAATAGGATGGAAGCAGTAAAAATTATGTATTAAGTGCAATAGAATCAAAAGAATTGGCAAAAATTGAAACTAAGGGTGATGGAAAAATACAGAGAAAAAATAAAGTTTGAAAATTAAAGCCAACTGTACTAATGTGGGGATTCAAACTCATTAATGTGACTTGTAATGGATAATTTCTGAGGTCATAGTGTCCCTTTATAAAGGTTTTCTGGGAGAATAATATTTCAAATTAAGACATAGAAGAGCCACACATAAACACAAAAGAGCCACACGCTGAGTATCACTAGTTTACTGTTTTTTAGTTCCCAAAACACCGAATATTAAAATGACTTCTTCACTCAGAAAGCTAAGTAGCAAAAGCCAAATTTGTGGATCATGTTTGGTTATATAAACATTCAGTCCATTCCTGAAAAGAGTGTAAAAAAAAGCCAAAATAATGAACGTCTTTAGATTTATCATCTGACTATAGTCTTAGTCGCAGAATTCAATGGGATCTGCACCCTAAGCTTCCCTTATTTGTAAAAATTCCCCACTCAAAGGAGACAGGCATGCCAGACATTTTAATTATCAGTGCATTTACACTGTTTGAGGATCTCCACATCCTTAGCCTTTCCTTTACACTTAGCACAGCCTACTGGACTGCGTGAACATCCCTAGTATCCACAATTAAGAATGGGAGTCCACCAGGAACACTTGATTATAAGGGGGAGGAAAAGGTCAGGCCATTCATCAGCCGCATACCTGGTCATTACGGCATCACCAACAGAAACTGTGACAAATGAACCCTTCTCACTTTAATGGACTTGGCATTCTGGTATCCTGAATGCACACTCCAGCGCGATTTGGAGTCAACAAGCCACATATATTCACAGCAGAGAGCTGGAACACTCGTAACCTCTCCAGCCAAGACCAGAGGCAATTAACAAGCACCTACTTAGAAGAAGGAAGAGGTAATGGATGAGGACGTGGGAGGAAATGGATGAATGAGGGAACAGGCATTGTGTCTTTATGCAACCTTATAAAAGAGGCTTTGTGGAAGGAGAGCATGCTAAGAATTGATACCATGTCTCTGTGTCTCTGTGCTCTAATCCTCCACAGCTTTTGTTCTCCTCTTTGTCTTCCTTGATTTCCATCTTTGTGTGATTCTCTGCATGTAACTGTGTGTGCTGTGTCGATTTGAATTCATGTGGGCACTGGAGAATAAGCGTACCTAATGGGTGTTAAATTAGAGAGCCACAGATCTAAATTCCACCAAAATATATGCTAAAAAATTGCTGTAATTTTGGCAACTACTCAAGCTTTTTACGCAACGGGGGCGTAATAAAAGCTGCTCCTCCAGGGACCCCGCATTTTCCTGAAACCTCCTGCTGAAGTTCTCACAGTCGACAGCGCTCTTTACTCTCAGGCCAAGCCCCAAACATGAGAGCGAGACCCCGGTGGTGGTAATTACCGCGCCACTCAAGCGAAATGACAAATGAACAAGAGTCACAAAAGCAAGGCCTGCTCGCTCCTTCTTTGCTCAACCAGCCTTTCACACAAACACAAACATTAAGGCCCAGAAATCCTCTCTCCTCCATCCAAACATGGAGTTTTATTTAGCAGGTGGAGGCTGTGACAGATGCACACGCCTCGATTTTGGCCTCAGGCTAAAAGATGGAAGGAGAGAAAAGGAGAGGGAGGATGAGGGACTGGTAGAATAGCCTGTCAGGAGGCAGGCAGCCATGTCCGTAGCAGCAGGGTCGTATGCCCAACGCTAATTACATTGATGAATGGCGTTGGCTTCGTGTCCCGCTACCAGCGATTTACAGCCCTAGTGACCCGAACTATCACCATACGTGAAGGACAGAGCATGCAGGCTGCAGAGGAAAAAAGAAGAGGGAGAGAGGAGTAAAAAAAAAAATAGAAAGATTTGATGCTTGTTGACATTACCCGCCTGTATTATCACCATTTCATGGCGCCCACAAAGCTAATTGAATCAGCGCCTCCTCCCTGCACTGAATCCTCTTTACTGCCGGCAGGGCCACCTTCATTACATTTTTTTTTCTTTTTTCTGCAGCAGAACACTTCACATTTGACACATGCCTCGCTCAAACACACAAAAAGATAGAGCGTGTTAGCACAGCTTCATTTCCACTGTGGCTCAAACTGACAAAAGCCACATAATACATGTTTATGTGCTGAAAAAGCGGCACAGGGGGAAGGGGGGTCAGCGGGGGATAAATTCAAGCTTTTTGCTCACATCATGTAAAGGATGAGGCTGCTTTTGTGTGTGTTTGTGATTACATGTGCGAGGCTGAGGCAGAGTCACAAAGGAGAGAAGAGGATGCAGAAAAAAGGAATATATTCATGTATGGATGTGCTAGCGTGAGTGTCTTTGCAGCTTTCCACAAGTGTGTGTTTGCCTTTTTGTGTGGCACGGCGAGGGAGCAGGTTTGCCCCGTGATTGATTCTCCCTCTGTTTCCCACATTGGCATCATCAAAGGGTGACATGGTGATCTTGAATACAATTAAGAAGGCTCAGCCCTGACACTACTGTAATCAAACAGACCCGGGGAGAAGAAATGAGGACGTCAACGCCGGCTGCTGCATCTGCACTTTCATCTATTGCCCTTTTCCAATCCTGTCAGTTTTCTGTCGATGTGAGGGATGTGTGCACAAAACAGGGCAGACGATGGGTCTACTTATCAGGCCTGAGTCATCGACTATCTTCACTGTGCAATATTTCTGAGAAAGAGAGGTTAGCAGTGAAATATTTCATATCATTTGTAGGAAAATCAGCTCTGTGTATAATATATAAGGCAGTGCTTACATGTGATATGATAAAATCTCACTTTCCAATAGGAGTGTAACAACTCACAGAGGCTGCAGTTCCCCAGTTTTAGGGTCATCGTTCCTTACAAGTTTGGTTCAACAAGAAAAGCAACAAAATCCCCAAATGCATATTTACATTATTCAATATATTCAGTAATTGAAGCAATAATTGTTCTTTAATAACAAGTATAATACATTTTATTTATAAGGGCCTATAGACTGTAGAGCAGGAGTCATCAACTACATTTGTACAAGGGCCAGCCTTTCCTCAGGCCCTTTGGGGGGACTCTCAAATAAACCAAATATGTACAAAAAAAATAGCTAACACATTTTTGTTTAAAGAGGGGGTATTATGGCTTTTTTCAAAGCTTTACACCATCTCTGTGATACCCACGTAGTAGCTTCACATGGTTTACAGCTCAAAAAACTCCTCATCTTTCTCACACCAGCATCCTGAAAAACCTTTATTTTAAAGAGGTAGTGAACACTTTAACATTTTTTTTCATCTGTACACTGAGGTATCTGACTGAACTATAATAAAACAGATCAGTGTTGGTGTTATAGCTGAAATTTGCACCAAACTGATAAAAATCGGGATTTTACGGCTTTTAATGAGCTCAAACAGACATCTGCCTTGAAAAATCTTTTCTGAAAAGGTGGGCTTATGTGACGTAGAAACCGACCATCAGTAGGTTTCTACTCTATATAAAAGGGAGAGCGTTACCGCCTCTAACTGACTTTACCATTCAGAGATCACTCCCATCCTCTCCTGCCTGCACCTGCACTCTCGGCTCTGAGAGGTCCGGCTGTAGTAACGCCGCTGCTGGAGCTAACAGATCAAGCAGGTCGTGCTCAGAACCACCACGGTCCACCACGACACTATAGCCTGTGTCAGGGGACTCTAGAGGGGAAAACTCCTCCACTTTAAAAGATCGCTTTGAGGCAGCAGTGGTGTGGGACTCTGTCTGTGTCTCTCTCTGACAAGGGGACATCACTGTCACTCCCGCCTCATCTGGAAAGCCCCATCCTTTTCCCCTCCTCTCAGAGCCAAACTGCCCACTTTCTCTGCATCTTTTGAATTACGGAGGTGGGTGGAGTTAGCTATGAGCCGGGGGTTCACTTACACTTTAACCTCTGTCTGAAACGCTTAGTTTTGGCTGCTGTCTCTTTATCAACCCCCCTCCCCGATTTTCCGGAGGCTGGCCGGGGGCAGGACTCAATGTTTTGTGCCCGCCCCCTCCAATGTGGCTATGTTTACATACTTGTAAACTTTGAATGAACTGGTCAGACTGAGTAAACTCCATATGAGTATGAGTATGGGGCGCAGCTCAGTAGCAGCTGCATCACGTGTTTTGTTGCTCTGATTGGCCCGTGAAGATGTGACACACAGAACGTTCATCCAGTCAAGTTTTTTTCAAAGGCTCTGCCATTTTCCAAACACTGTCTATGGTTTACCAGATGGATGTGTGAAACACATCCATCTGGCGTGTCAGGTTAGTCCACCACAAGGTTTGATGCTAACGTGGAGTGTGGTGGTATGTAAAAAAAACGAAACAGGAAAATTGCACTCCCAAAATGCCTGTTACCACAGCAAACTGCAGTTTTTATCAAGAAAGGATGGACTGATAAATACTTGTTTAACATGCATTTTATTTGCTGATAATGGCTGACAGGTGGATTTCTGAAAAATGGATGAAACAAAGCTATTCCTGATTAAATTGTTTTAGTCTCAGTTGTTTTGGTGTTTCTGTAGGGAGTATGAAAAAAATAAAATAAATGAAAATGACAGCTGAAACCTGACATTTGAATTTGACAATGTTCTGGGGGCTAGATGGGAAGATGTGGAGGGCCTGATGTGGCCCCCAGGCCTCTTGTTGGTCATCACTGCTGTAGAGTTAAAAAAAGACAATCTAACACACTGAAAAGCCAACGGTAGAGACATGTGACACTCAGCCAATTGAATACTTCACTCAGAGCTTGAGCTGCAGGGAAAGAGAGTAAAAGACAGGCGTGGGCTGTGTGTTTTTAAGTTGTTGATGCAAAACATGCAAAGATTTGTGTTTTTGGAAGGCATCGCGCAACCTCCCACTTAGTTGGACCCCAAGAGAGTCCCCCACAGAGCAAGAGGGATATCGTGTATCAGATAGTACCAGAGTAAAGCAGTACAAAACAATACCGAGCATATAAGTTCAAATATGAAGAGCTGTCAGGTTTAGCCATGTCTTCAGTGTCTGACACATACTAGGTGTGCTATTTGCAACCTTGTTAGCAAAGTCAACCAGGAGGACAAAGAGTGGCTGGCAGTGGTTGCAGGTGCCATCTAGTATTGCTGAAAAGGGATAGTTGGCATGATCTGAAGTTTATTAAACATAAAAAATTGCTGAACAAAATGACTCAAAAAATGCCATCTATCCATCTTCTTCCACTTATCTAGGGTCTGATCACGGTGGCAGCAGGTGAATCAAGTCAGCCCAGACGTTCCTCTCCCCAGCAACACTTTCCAGTTGCTCCTTAGGGATTCCAAGGTGCTTAAAAGCCAGATGGGATATATAATCCCTCCAGCAAGTTCTGGGTCTGTCTCAGGGTCTCCTCCCAGTAGGACATGCCCGGAAGGCTCCTTCCTAGATCCTTCCGGATGTCCCAGCTCATCACCCGATCCCTATTTTGGTTATTATCCAGAGTTCATGACCATAGGTGAGGGTTGGGACAAAGATTGATTGGTAAATTGAAAGCTTTGCCTTTTGGCTCAGCTCCTTCTTCACCACAAATGTATGACACAGCGCCTGCAAAACTGCTGATTCTGCATAATACGCTTGTCAACCTCATGGTCCGTTCTACCCTTACTCGTGAACGAGACCCCGAGATACTTTAAGTCCTTCACTTGGGGAAAAGGCTCATTCCGGACTCAGGGAACAGCCCTCATGAAGCAGCGCCAATCGTATGAAGTTGATTCGCCCACAATTGGGACACTATTGCTGAGAAGCATCCCTACAGCATGATGCCGCCACCACTGTGCTTCACAGCCCTACTATCCAACAGTCTGAATATTAATGTTAATGTGCTGAGGGACACTTGTTAATGAAGCAAGAGGGCTAGAGGAGGCTGGACAGTACGGTGGCAGGAGAGGAGAAGGGGTCTGAGGTACAAAGACAGCATTTCGCTCTCAAAGTCTCAACGTAAGCCATAAAGCTTAATCAAATTATAAAAATGAAGGCAGAAATCAAATCAGTGTCGTTAAACACTGGGGATGCAACACACTTTCTGCTGCAGTTATGTGGATATATTGCAGTCAGAAATAACAACTGTGAAAGTAGGTAATAAAAACATTTGCTATTGTCAACAGAGTTCAAAGAAACATTGATCCATGTTTGCCCTCACCACACTCCCTTCTGCAGACTACTTTGGGAACTACTTTTTTTTTCTCACAGAGTAGATGCTTTTCAAGTTCATCTTTTTGTAGCCAAGACAGAAATTCTTAAGATGACTCATAGCGAGACTATTTGAAGGCCATAAACACTTTGTATGAACTCTTGACTGTAATTTTGGTGGGTGTTTGGAATGCAAAAGCGATGCAGAGATCCACCGTTTGTCAAAACCGCTCAAGTCTTCACTGCAGGTGTCGACTCTCCATTTGGGCCGTTCTGGCATCCATCTGTGTCCATAGGAAGCCATTTACAAAGCACATTACAGGCTCCAACATCGAGCTGCTCAGCCTTCAACCTCTCTATAATGGCAGAGCGCTTGACTTTTACTGCAAGTGAGGAGTAAAATATTACAGAAAGGAAACTGAGCTAAATGAGAAGCGGGAATTTAAATAAAGTACAGTCGGCATTGGAACATCTCATGGAAGGAGCAATCAGGACAAAATGCCCCGTTTTTCCTGCTGGCTTCAGATGAATGTTATTTATGAGACCTGGGACCAACTGTGACAGAGGTTTGCAAATGACATTATCAGTGTCCAGCTGGGAGGAGATCCTCAGGGCTAGATGGAGGGATTATTTATCCTTTTTGGCCTGGGAATGCTTCAGAATTCCCAAGGCCAAGCTGGAAAACAAGAGGGACGTCTGACTTGCTGCCACCATGGATGGATGCACAGAGAGATGAAAGAAAATTATTAGAAGGAAAAGGTGTGATGACTTACAGGCTCAAAGACTTCATATGCATTTTTTAATAGTGAGGCATGTAGGATTTCTTTAATCTCTTCCAAAAAGGAGTGATCTGACTAATTCAAGTGTCAGCTGATTGAAATAAATGTAATGTACCTTTTTGAAATCTTATTGCTGACAAGAACTCTGCTGCAAATTTAAGGTCCCAAAGGTGTTTCCAAGAAATTACAACTTTGAAAAGGCTGAGTCATAACTGAAATTCTTGACATCTTCCTGAACTCTTTGAAAATAAATCTCAAACCAAGTTTCTCATGTAAAAAAAAGAAGCTGAAATCATGAATGAAAAAGAGAGGCATTACTAATGTTTATTAATAAAGCTACGGTGCATGAGGATTGGTTAAAGGGGACATATTATGCAAAATTACTTTTTAAGGCTCTTTTAATAAAAATAGGTGCCCCTGGCCTGTCCACAATTCCCTAAAGAATCAGAAAAATCCATTCCTTCCCGCCTCTCTTTCTCCACCAGAAAATGTGTGCTGAAACAAACTGTTCTCAGATTTCCCCCTCATCATGTCATGTCAGTGTTTTTTTCAGCAACTGACTTCACAGGCATGTTTTGGGGATCTCCTAGAGCCCCTTGTCTTAAAAGGGTAAAATATGTGACCTTTAAGGGGCAGCAGAGCATTTTGGTATCATTTCACATTACAGGTGCATCTTTAGACATTAGAACATCATGCAAAATATCATTTTTCCTGTGATTTAGTTCAAAAAGTGAACCTTCCATTTATTCTTGATTAATTTCATACAAAGTGAAATTTTTCACAATTATCACCATGACTCAAGGTGAGTCCATACGCTTAGACATCCCTGGTTTATTAAGGCAGTTCATAGCATCAGAGCAGTGTTCATTTCGAAACATAGTTAAACTATGACTAATAATGTTCAGCAGCAGCATTTTTTTCTCCTTGACAAAGACGAGACTAAGACCAGCCAAAAATAGAGCTTTAATGACTTAAACTGACAAAAAGTAAGGTATTTGTTAAAATGACTAAAACAAGACTAAAATGTATTTTAATTTTCGTCTAACATTTCAAATTCATGATATTTCTCCACTGTGGGTAAATCTGTCAATATACAATGCATCTGTAGCTATTCTGCCTCTCAGCTGTAGAAAGCAGGGACCCCAGGTTTAGTAGGGTGCAGAGAACACACTACCATGATTTGGTACCAGATTCAGGAGAGAGAATAAATGTTTGGACTAAAAGTGAAGACTAAAATGTGAGGACTTTTTATGGACTAAAACTAGACTAATATGTAGTGAATATTAATGGAATAAAACCAGACTAAAATTAGAAAAGCACTCGGAGAGCGCAGACCTCCACCATTAGCCCTATCTCCCAATAGTGAAGAATCCTTTAAAAAAATTCCTGGATCCGTCCCCATGTGCCCCCCACCACGGCATTCGCAGATTACTCCCTCCCTGGTGGGATGAGGCAAAGCACTGGCTTCACTACGGGTGCAAACAGATGTACCCATGGTCTCACTGGACAACTGGAAGTCATGGCAGAGGGTGAATATTCCTCTGTTCCTCCCAGCATCGTGAGTATTCTCACTACAATTCTCTGTCTTTCTGTCTGTTACATGACTTGTCTCCTCGACCGGCCATGCGTCGTTCAAACTCTATGAACTCCAAAACTTTGAGTAGAAACACACCCAAAAATGCTGCTGGGATTGAAGTTACTCATGTCCGCCATCTCCTGGTGTAAAGTGGTAACAGTGCAGACCTCCGTCATTAGCCCTATCTCCCAATAATTAAGAATCCTTTAAAAAATTCCTGGATCCAGACGGTGATCTGGATGACTCCCAAAATCTAATCAGTTTTTCCTTATGCCATTTCTGACATTTCCTGAAAATTTCATGACAATCCGTCCATGACTTTTTGAGTTATGTTGCTAACAAACTAACTAACAAACGAACAAACCCACCTGATCACATCATCTCCTTGGCGGAGGTACTAATATTGAGTTTTTGTCGACTTAAACTATAAAGGATAGAAATTACTAAAATGTGACTAAAACTAAAACGCATTTAATCTAAAGATGAAGACTGAGACTAAAACCCTGGTCTATGAGGCCTAACAGCACAATCTGTGTTAACAGTTGCACTGTGAGACCTTTGCTGGGCATCAAAATGCACAAAGTTAAATTTCTGTGTTTGATGGCAAAAAATTAAAGAGCCACTTTCCAGATTATTTTCAAGTAGTCTCTCAACTCTGGTATCAAGCACCAGACCCAGCAGTGGGTTTGACCTTTGACACATTGCTACCGGTGTATGCTAGGGGCAGGAATTGAAGCGCACCAAGTGAAGCGATGGGACACTGTGGCTCTGTTGATTACGTCACGTCTGTATAAATTATAATAGCAGGGATCTATGTTCTAGAGCTGAACAGTTGCTCTCAACTCTTTTTCTCGTCTTGCCCTTATGATTGAACTGGGGCCTGCTACCAAAGTCACATAGTAAGTATGAGGGGGGTTGGCACCATTTTAAATGGGGTTGGCACCATTTTACTCGTTGAGAGTGATTATACTGTCAGATCAACTTTGAAACTCTTGGGTGGAAAATTTACATATTGTTGCTTTAAAAGTCAAACAAATACCATGATGTTCTTCAGCAGCAGGAAAGACAAAGCAGCGGTTTTCCTTTAATATTTAAACATGCAGTTGTTCTCTCTTAAACTTAAACTTCTTGGTTGCACACATTTCCTCTGGCTCGTTGTTGCAGGAGGAATCAAAAAAATGTTGGCTGTGATTTTTTACTTCCATCCCTTCAAGGATTGAATTCAAGGATTGCTGGGCTTTGTATATAGGTTGGTATTGCTCATAATATGACAGATGGGAATCCTGTTAGGTAATGTAGAACTAACGGAGCATATGTCTATCCAAGACCAAAAAACTTCCACACAAAATGCTCTCACTAAAGCCTAAATAAGTTCTTTGGAAACCTTCTCAGTAAGTATGTATGTAGATAGTAGGGGAGAGAAGTGAGTCTTTATGAATAAAATGGCCTTGCCAAAAGCAGTGCAGGCTGCAATGTTCAATTCATCACGCACAATGAAAGAGCTGAATTGAGAAATTTAACCTGACAGTGGTGCATAAAGGATCAATGGAGGAGCAGAAAGCATTAGGTTTCATAAAGAGACCGTGAATGCTCAAGTATACGATACTTGTAAATGTAAGTGTGTGGATATCACGCTCTGGGAGAAAATGTCGTACGGGCAAACTGACTACAATGACATTTACTGACCACCTTTCTCAAAGGCAGGGCAGTGAAAACATGTCAGGTATTATATTAAAAGTCAAAGTTCACATCAGCAAATGTGCATGAAACTGATTTAGCCGTAGGAAGAAAAATGTCTGCAGCCGCATGTCTGCCCATCATGAAAAAACAGCAGAGAGCTTATTCTGTCACTACAACCCTTCATAATACCTACAACAGCACTTATGTTTAAGAGCTTATTCTGATTCCATCTCTTCTCATTGCAGAGGAAAAGTCTATATTAAAAAGAGACTACATCCTTATTCACTGATCAAGCAAGAAATGAAGTTAACGCTTCAAAATCTCCCCCAAGATGATGTCTCTACCGCTCGTCTTCCTGACTGCTCCTGCTCGAGTGATGAGGATTAATGATCGCGAGACAGCTGGGCCACTTCGGCGAAGGGTGCGACACATAAAATAACAACAAGCCATGCATTTAATTAATACTACAAATCGCTGCAGATAAATTATGTACAACAAATGTCAACTTGTTACAGGTGCGAGGGAGCCTTCGTTTCAACCGCGGGTGATTTCAAAGGTTAGCAGATGTTTTCAGCCGACTTATTTGTGATTTCTCTGCACAGATGGACCGTGCAGAGTGTGCTCGCATTATTAGTTAAACAGACGCAGAAATGTGTTGGCAGCATTATGCATATTAATGCAGGGCTCTGCTTTTGGCTCGTGCTGCTGCTGCTGCTGTGCAATTTCTAAGAAGCTGTTTAAAGCACAGGTCTCTATTGTTAACAGAGGTGATGCTTTTTAGCTGCTCCACTCTAAAAGGGAAAATGATGACTCTTAATGTATTCTTTCTTTGAAAATGAGGGGAAGTAGTGCTGAGGAGAGAAATCCTGGATTTTATACATGCATGTATAAGTAGAACTGCCTACTTTTTAATGCTTCTGTTGCCACTTTAATACAACAAATTAAACAGTCTGTTATTTAAAGCGTGTTGGCAGCCCCTTCATTTAGACGTGTCAAACCGTTCCCTCCCCTCGCCTCACCATCGTCGTCTCATCTTTGCTTCCCTTCAGCCAACAGACAAGTTCAGCAAGGGGAGGCCTTGTTGCCAGGCAACAGCCCGGAGTGTATGATTAAAACTTTGATTTCCAATCTATCACCTGAGAGACTGATGTGGCTCCTTCCCTCTGATGCTCTGCAGAGCAGCTGGGGATGGACTCGTGCACGGCGGCTCCACACTCGCCAAATGAATCTTCGGTGTGAAATGAAACATTTGGTTCACATGGAGCCGTGCTACCTCATCTCCAACCAGCTACACCTCTAGAATACCACTCTGCACCGTTATCCAAACTTGTGCCAACATACCTTGGTTCACTTTAGGATTTTTGGTGAAATTTCTTTCCTCTTGTTGCACATTTGAGTGCAATATTTGCTATAATTCCTCCTCTTTGGTCTTTTGTCCATTTGTGCCATGACTTCAGATTAAAGTGAGTTCAGTTAGGGTACAAGACAGATAAAAGGAAGTACAAAAACCTCGTTCTTGTCTGCTTTGTTGAATGACAACAGCCACGCTGATCGAGGTGTTACAAGCATGTTTCATCACTGTGATTGATTCTAATTTGGTCTTGGGTGCTTTTATGTTCTCTGAAGGAGGGAACAGGCCATAGAAGTGTGTGAGACTGCGTACATGTGTGTTTAAATGTGTCATATTCCCAGATGAAGAGCAGTGGCAAAGCACCTAAACAGTTTGGCCCCAGGCTGTAGACTGAAACATGAATGATGTATTTATTCCTGGCAAAGGATGTCTGTATCAAAATGATAGGCGCGTGTGTGTTTTCAGAATCTATGTGTGTGTCCCAGCTATCCAAGATTCATCTAAATGCTCCCCTCTAGCATCCATGGCATCCCAATAGGTGGGAAATCTAATCTAGAGGCCAAGGATGATAAGATGGTGCCACAGAGAGGAGGGATAAGATGTTCAGCTTAGAGGAGGAAAAAAGGGGGGAAAGTGGAGAGAGGTGAAATGGGAGGCAGGGATGTGACAGACATTCTGTAGCTTCAGGAGACGGGGACAAACTTATATATAGGAGGTCTGAGATTGGAGGGCTGGGCTTGACAATGGTGTCCATATTAAAAGAGGAGATGGGAAAAGGGGAGTAGATGAGATGTGAGGAGTGTTGACAAAAAGGAGCATCTGTCAGTTTGATGCTTGGGTCTCAGAGGACAGAAGCTTTTTTTGGATTCTGTCTCAAACAGGAACTCAGCAAAAACTGGAGCGTTGAATTCTCAGTGTTAAACATTTCATACTCTATTTTAACTGCTAAAGTGCTATTCTAACTCCATTTATCATTGAGAAATAACAAGACAGATGAGTGATATACAAGTAGTTCATGAGGGACAGTGAGATATATATATTTTTTTTTTCATTACATATACTGTACATTATATATTTCTTTTCAGTTCACAGTAAAGACAGCAGTGCAGAGAATTGAAGCCCATTAGCAGAGATTCTCAGAAGGCTTAATTTTGCATAGCAGATGGATATGCCGTTTTTGTGTTTTCACTGGCGAATCCATCTTGCAAAGCTCTCGTCTGAACAGGTTGGACCCGGTTAGAAAGTGACAGGACCAATCAGCAACGAGGGGCAGTACTTTTGGGCACAGTGGAGTCATGACGTATGCAAGCACCAACAAGAGATCGGCTTGTTTCAGCACACATTTTCTGAAGGTGGAGAAAGTGAAGGGGAGAGGGAATGGATTTTTCTGATTCTTGGGGTGATTGTGGACAGGCCAGGGGCGCATATCTTGCTAGAGAACCCTGAAAAAAGTGCATGATTAAAATACTTTTAATTCTCAAGCCTGCCTGGTTAATGCTCTTCAGGTCAATTACACTGCAGCCACATTTGACCCGCAAATAGTACCAAACGCTAGGGAATAGACCCAGATGATTCTGAATGAAATAGTGCAGAAAAGTTCTTAAATATAGATATACCATGCACCACTAATACACAACTATAACACAGTTTTTAAAATAACAGTATATGATTATATTATACAGTACAGTTTATCATGGTATGTTACCATTGGTTTTAGTCTCCCTAATAACGATCAAACTTATGCACCCCTGCCCCATCTTTCCCATTTTACTGCCATTCTTTTGGATGGAATATTCTCATCCAGAGAGAGGTGGGGCTGGCATCATTTGGGAAAAGCACCCAGATGGATTGCGCTTATCAATTCCTCTTAATGATAAAACTGTTCTGGGAATAACTGGGGGAAATTGTCAAAAGGTGGGATATCTCTGGCTTCAAGTTCACAGCAGAAATTGGCAAAAGCCCCCTTGGTATTCCACTGAAGAACCCAAAAATGGCTCCAAAGTCTGGATCTTGTTACTTTTTTTTTTTTTTTTTTAAATATTCTCATGTATTTATTTTTGTATTTTTTTAGAAAATCAGAAGTACAGCCATAGTATCTATTACTGTCCTCATTTATGGTTATACAGTGCTGTGAAAAATAATTCCTGATTTATTATTTTTTGCATAGGCTAATCGTCACAGTTTAATGTCTCAGATTATCAAATCCATTTTAATATAGACAGTTAACCTGAGGAAATACAACATTCAATTTTAAAGGGATACATTCATTTATTAAGCGGAAAAAGGCCATCCAAAGCTACTCAGCCCTATGCTTCCCAGAAAGCGTGAACTCCTCAGCGATGGGCATGTGATTCTCAGGATGCTTTCCTGAGCACAACACCTGCACCAGGTTAAAAAAAAGCAATATTGCAATAAGATTGACTGCTTACAGCTGTTTTATCACATTACATTCTTTGATCCCAACATTAATAGCAAAAGTCAAAAACACACATTGTTTCCTGTTTATTTGATTTCGTTTCAGTAATGAAAACTAGAAAATAAACAGTATTTTCATTATTTGATTTGGTTTTAAAACATAAAAGTGAACAATGAGCCATTTTTCATTTATTTGTTATTCAATTATCAATCAAATATTAAATGAATAAATGATACACGGATTATCGCCTCCTCTAGTTGGAGTAATGCAAGCTTTCACAATGTTGCAGAGCAGCCCATTGCAAGCAGTTTTAATTTTCAACATGACTCATCTTGAATCTTTGGTCTGAACTGGGTGTCACACCAAAACACCAGCTCGTTTGGATGTGCCACATCCTGTCCACGCTGCACACTCCAGAGCAGACCTCGGCTTCTCTCATTAGTACTCGTGTTTTGACTGAACGTCCCAGTCTGCGGTATAAAAACCAAATCCATTTTCAGTGAAGGTGTTTCCTGCACACTTCAAGCTCAACAGAATGGTTGAACCCTGGCGGATACACATGGTCATACACATGGTAAATTTCAGTATGAAAAATGTTGAACAGACTTGGAATTGCTTATTCTATCCCTGTATCGACTAAAGTCGGCATCATATGAACAGCCTTCAGAAATACTTTCAGTTGCACACATGGTTGTCAGGGTCATAGTGAAGGAGATCTCGACCACACTGATGAAAATGATTGGTATTCCAAATTAAGTGAGGGCCCAGGGGCCTCTCTAGCTATGTGCATGAAGTCTTTCTTTGTGGCTGATTGGAGGGACAAAGCATCATGTCCCTCTGATGAGGAATCAGTCTGAATACCTCCTGCTGTGTTCTCCTGCTCACTCTAACTCCTTCTTTCTATAAGCGTAGAGCAGCTGGTGAGATACCTGCAGTTGCGAGAAAGAGTTGGCATTCAAAGCCTTGGGAATGACAGGAGGCTGTCCAACCTGCAGTTTCAGCTCTGGCTTTCTGAGGGATTGAACTGTTCTGTTGTCAGTTGAGCGGCCCAGCATAGTTTTCACTTTGCTAACTTCTTGTATTTACTTAACATCTCTCTGTTGGCTGCCTTTGTCACCCGTGGAGGAGGAGAAATGCTGAACAGTTGGAGGCAGGAGACAACACAGGCCTTAGGCATGTCTGTGGTTTCAACTCAGTGAGGACGCTTCAGAGAGTAGGACAGGGAAACCCTTGGCACCGCAGGAAGACGGAAGCCCCCAGGAGAGGAATGAGGAGAGGAAGAGGGATGGCTGCAGTTACTTTTTCTATTTTGTGTTTTGACTGTCGGGATCTATCTGGGCTGTCCTTGTGGTTACAAACAGACCTGAGCCAACAAAGAGTCGCCTACAGACAATGATGAAAGAATATCACACGTTTGCACACGCTCGAAATAAAAGAAGAAGCTGCAGGTACATACAGTGGGATGTTCATCTTTGTTAAAATTCAGTAGTGCTTTGATTTTAAGGTTTTTTTGATTTAACACAAGACAGATGTCAGCAAACTTCACCGAGAGGCTAATGCTGACAAACACTTATTGTACATTTCTGTAATAAACGATACTTGAGACTGCTTTAAAACAGCATACCCAACTCTGGCAAAACTCTCAGAATTCTATCAGGAAATGTGTGTGACTTTGAAATTGCTTGAAAGTTGTTTGGCTTAAGGCCAGTCCAAGCAGAAAAACAGCCCGGTCTTTTACTTGGTATGATTTTCCACATAACTCACCAGCACTTATTTCATAAGATAAACTCGAGAGGCAAATACAAGCTGAGTGTTGTTTGTAGTTTGACGGGAAGGCTGGGAAATGATGAAATGGATGAAAAGGACTGAGCAGAGCTGCTGACCTTGATGTGCAATCAGCTGACTTTTTACCAGACAGTGGTTCTCAGTGCCATTAGTCTTTGGCTATTTTACTATCAATATTTTTTCATTGTTAAATCATGATGTGATATGGACAAAGCATGTGGCCATCTGACCATCACACCAACAGGGACAGTCATGACCCTGTATTCAAGTACACGTACTTTAATGTGGAGTCCGCCCACCTTTTGTGGCTGTAACAGCCTCCAATCTTTTTGGAAGGTGTGAGATTTTGGAGTGTTTCTGCAGGAGTTTAAGCCCATTCATTCTGTAGAGCATTTATGAAGTCAGACACTGATGTTGGATGAAAAGACCTGGCTAGCAATTTCCATTCCAGTTCATCCCAAAAGTTCTCCGTGGGGTTGAGGTCAGGACTCATCAAACCATGACTTTTTAGTCCTTGCTTTGTGCACTGGGACACAGTCGTGTTGGAATAGAAAAGGGCCTTCTCCAAACTGTTGCCACAGAGTTGGAAGCAAAGCATTGTCCAAAATGTCTTGATATGCTGAAGCATTAAGACTGGCCTTCACTGGCGATAAGGGCCCATGCCCAAACCCTGAAAAACAGCCCCATACCATTATCCCTCCTTCACCAAACTTCACAGTTGGTACAGTGCAGTCAGGCAGGTCACCCATCTGATTCCTACACAGAGAAGAATTCCTCACTGCACTGAACATGTCCCCACTGCACCACAGTCCAGTGTTGATGTGCTTTACACCACTCAATCCAACGCTTGGTGTTTGACTCCGTGATGTGAGGCTTGCATGCAGCTGCTCAGCCATGGAAACCCATTTCATAAAGCTCCTGCTGCACATTTTTCATGTTTACATTAATGCCAGAACACTGCAGCTACGGAATCAGCAGAGCTTTGGCAACTTTTACGCTCCATGCACATAAGCAATCGTCGACCCACTCTGAGCATGGCTGAGTTGCTGTTGCTCCTAAACGCTTCCACTTTCTAATAATTACTTACAGTTGACTGTTGAATATCCAGCAGGAATGAAATCTCACAACTGTCTTGTTGCAAAGGTAGAATCCATCATAGTACCATGCGTGAAGTCACGGAGCTTTTCAGAGCGACACATTTTAGATTACAAATGTTGAGACTGCATGGCTAGATCCTTGATCTTAGACATCTGTGGCAACAGGTCTGACAGCAGCACCTGCATTTAAAAATTAACAGGTGGTCAAATCTGTTAGTCTATATAGTGTATATTCAATAGTATCCAGCACAAAGACAAATATCTAGTAATAAACCCTTGAAATACCCCTAGTAGTCTTTTATTAGATTACTGCTAGAAATTACCAGTCCATTTTTTAAACTCATGTAATGACTGGGTCTATTAAAATGACCAAGGTACAATAATGAAGAGTACACTTGTGAAATTTGTTCAGAAGTGTAAATATGTCTATATATGTTACTGGGTCAGAGTAAATAAAGTTAGCACACCCATTATAAATGAAAAATATCATTTTTGCCTATTTTCTTTGCAATTTCAGCATAAATATCCCATAGAAGTAATGCCATTGAGGTTCAAAAATCTTCAGTAGGCCAAGCACTACATTTTGACATTACCTGTTTCAAGTTTTATGCCACTAGAGGGTTATCAGGACAAAATAAGAGATATTTTAGTGAAAAATGACCAGGCAAAATCCCCTCCTGTGCCATTTGGGCCAAATTTGGCACTATTTCTGCTATTTGACAATTCTCAGGTGTCAAACTGTATGTATTTATTTTTATTTTTTTTACTCAAATGCCATTATAGGTGGTCACTGCATCATAGAAATCTTTTTTTTTTTTTTTTTTTTGGCCCCCAAGTCAATCAGGCTCCCACATATTTCCCCTTGAAAGGAAGTCTTACAAAGGAATTCAAGTTTTACACCAAGAGGAACAGATTTATTTTCAATGGCACAAAAAAACACAATATAAAGTAAAGAAAACTTAAAGAAACTGTTGAAACAAATGGAAACTGCACAAACACAACCTGAATCTTCAGCAGAGGCTGGGCTTTCAAACGAGACCATGTTTGTGTCTGTAGTACCAGGCATCATCCCGTAGGGGGCGGAAGTGTCTGGCTACATAGCGCTACAGCTGCTTTGATATGGGGTCACTGATTTGATTCCTTTTTGAGTTGTTTGGGGTGTGGGTGAAATGGTTTGTGTGGGCTTGTAGCTGAGCTTCTTCTGTTTGATGTGTAATGTCACTATTTTTATGCAAAACTAGAGCGCACAGAGAACAAGGTTGTTCGGATCAAGCTAGCAGGACCAAATTTGGTCCCGCTAGGACTCAAATATTTTTGAAAGTTCATCGCTCCTCTTGATCATTTATCATTGCATGGTTTGTATCTGCTCTATTTTTGTCATCCTCATCTATGTCAAAAGATCACCAGATCTCTTTCTCTATCTTTCAAAAAATGTGTGCTGAAACAAGCCATTCTCGGATATTCATGACCTCATGTGGGGAGTTAGCACCGCCCCCAGGTTCGGTTGGCCCTCCCTGTTTGGAAAAGAGGTCCGCCCTCCTCTCCTGATCCTCCTCTCAACTGCCAGCTAGCAAGATCAGAAGAACCACATCCACTAAGCAACATCCATTTCCCGAGAGGGGCGGAGTCAGACAGCTCAGTAACATTTAAAGCCACAGACACAGAAACAGTTCATTCTGAGCTTTTAAGACATGCAGTAATCTGAAACTGGAGTGTTTGATCAGCAACAAACTTCACAGGCATCTTTTGGGGACCTCTGTGACCAATATAAACTTGTATTAAAAGGGTAAAATATGTGACCTTTAAGAGGCCAACACCTGAGTAAAAGGATACTCCGTTTCTTTAATGTTTTATGATTACAAGTAGTTAGGATTGGTTTTGGCACACCCCTACTTTCAAGACATTTATTTTCTTCAGTCCCTAGACGCTTATGGGGTGTTTTTTGGAGAGAAGATAATGTTACACAGTGGTAAACATGCTCCTGTCCCTACCTTTGTGGATCATATTGCAGGCTTATGATTCATAGTGTGTATATTTTAAATTAAACTACAAATTTACTTATTTTGAACATCTAATGTAGGTTGATAATGATTTGGAAATTCTGCCTTAATTCACATTCTTTGATGGAAATGGGGTTCGTTGTCACTGCAGTAATGACTAGCTTGGAAATGGGGTCACCTTATAATAGGACATTTGTGTTATGTGGAGCATGTTCGGTCTCTAAAGTGCTATAAATACATTCAACTGCAACAATAAATTCCTCATTTTGTCCAGAACCATGCTGCAGTCGCCCACGCTCTGCAGGATCACTGGAGTCAAAGGTAAAGAGAGTAGGCGGTCAGAAATATATTTATTGATCATCTTATAAAATGCTTTCTTTGCTTTGGTATTGCATCTATAGTCTTGAAAAAATGTTAAAAACAAAATGTCACCTCATACTGTGGTTGGTAGTGATATAAACAACATCATCACCGTCACGCTAATGACTTCTGATGGGAAACTAGTTGCCAAAGTTTTCAGAGAAAGCCATGCTGCTGCATCTAAAAACTTGTCTTCCTAAAGCCTGGTTGTCATTTTTTAAGCAGATTAAGCTGCAGTCATTGGCCACTAGCTTTAATTACAATATCACAGAGCGGCGTCATGTAGCCTGACAATTATACAGCACAATAAAAAGGGCTGGAAAGCAAAGCTGTTGGCTCGTCAGGTTTAAGTGTTTCTTGAGGTGCTGTGGAGTATATCATCTGGAAGACTGATGGCTCACAATAATTTCATGGGGACAATGAAATACTCTGTGGATTAATTCTATGCCACTGCAATTAAACTGTGACTTTCACAAGTGTCTGTAAGATTATTTCCTTACTCCATGCATAATGCTTCAGATATTTTAATAAATGTAATATTATGCCTGGCTGCAAAGCACATTTTTCTCAGCGGACAATAAAGTTAAGTTAAAATGTTAGAGTCTCTTCTAATTCTAGGCATTCACTTAGTATTATGCAAAAAGGAACAAATTCAAATTAGCAATGAACATGCTCTCCAGAAATTCACATCTTAACAAGTGTACTCACCTTATTTTGAATTGAAAATATATACATATATATGAATGACTTTCTATCTATCTATAGTCCTATACATAACTCTGCTCCTCCAGACAGAATAGCAACTCGATCAGTCACATCTCTTCTGCTCCTTTGTTTCAGATATTCTAGATTCTTCACATTTATGGTAAATGAACTTGAGCTTGTTTTGCCTTTTCTAGTCATCTGACTACTCAAAGCACTTCTACACTGAAGATCACACCTACCCATTCACTCCACACAGAGAACAGGCTATCAGTATTAATTTTTGATTGTTCTAGAAACCTTTGCCGGTTTAACTGGTTTAATCATAGATACTTTATCGTCATTCAAACGTACACCACAAGTGCACACTAAACAAAATTATATTGCATTGGCTCCAAAAACTATGGTCTAGGATACTTAATTAAATGCCAAAGTAAAATAACTATAAAAATAAATAAACATCAACAACTAAAACTGGAAAAGCACCCAGACAGCGCAGACCTCCGCCATTAGCCTTATCTCCCAATAGTGAAGAATCCTTTAAAAACATTCCTGGACCCGGATCACTCCCAAAATCTAATTCGCCAATTACTCCCTCCCCAGTGGGGTGGAGACACGGTGAGGCAATGCATTGGCTTTGTTACATGTGGACTGTCATGGCGGAAGCACCCATGGTCTCGCTGGACGACTGAGGCCCTGTCCACATGGAGACGAAAACAATATGTTGCCGTTTTGTTTTGAAAAAGTTTTCCGTAAAGACGGGATCATTTCAGGAAATATCCGTGTAAGCATGAAACCACTGGAAACGACTGAAAATGCTGTAGTGCATATGCCAAGCCTGTACGTGGCGCTGTGTTTCTGCAACGGAAATGCACCAAAAGAGAATAAGAAAATCACAGAAAACTGGCACAAACTTTCTTCTAGTTGCCCTTCTGGTTGTTCTCAGCGTTGGATTTAAGAACATATGGTGTGTGCGTTTCACAGTGGTGGTAAAGGAGCATCAGATTTTGCTGTAAAAGCCATAACAAGCTCGACAGCTTCAGCAACACAAAGACAACCGTGTAGTCCACTCCTTAAAGGAGCTACGCTGTGTGTGACGTAATCGTTTCAAGAAAGATGCAGGTAGCCATCCACATGGAGACGAAACGGTAGTGGTTTACGGATTTATGCACTCTGGGACCCGTTTTCAAAAAGTATCGTTTCCAGTCACCCAAAACCACCGTTTCCTTGGGGATGAAACCGCCAATACGACGAAAAAAACTTTTGCGTATACGCCTGAATTCGTCTCCATATGGACGGGGCCTGAAGGTCATGGCAGAGGGTGAATTTTCCTCTATTCCTCCCAGCATTGTGAGTATTCTCACTACAATTTGCTGTCTTTCTCTCTGTTACACTCCGACTTGTCTCCTCGACCGGGCGTGCATCTTTCAAACTCTATAAAACTCCAAACTTTGAATAATTTTCTCATGTTCGCCATCTCGTGGTGTAAAGTGGTAACAGCGCAGACCTCTGCCATTAGCTCTATCTCTCAGTAGTACAGAATCCTTTAAAAAATTCCCGAATCTAGACGGTGACCATCTAATCAGTTCTTCTGAGTTATGTTGCTAACAAACAAACAAACAAACCCACCCGATCACATAACCTCCTTGGCGGAGGTAATCATGTTAAAGCGTGTTTCAGTTGCAGATATATTGCACTCAGATGCACACACTAAAGTGCTTTTCAAACAGTGCTGAGCCCAGCAGGAGACTTTGTGGTAAGGGATTCAAAGTCCAAATCTGTTTGAGTTTAAGAGTCTTATTGCCCGGGGAATGAAACTGTTGCAGAACCTGGCAGTTCTGCACCTCAGGCTGTGGTACTTCCTGCCAGAAGCTAGAAGAGTATGAGCAAGTTTGTGCTTCCACTGAAGCACAAAGAGTCTAAAGTACCACCTTCAGGCAAAGCATGTTTTCTAATGTTAGCAAAGAAGCTAACATCAACATGGGATTTAGCCATGGTAGTCAAGCTACACCCATAGAGTGCAGCAAAACTACAACAACTAAGCTAACTAATAAAAACATTAAATTGGTCGCCAAAGACCCCTACGAGGAGAACTGTTGTCACATGGATCCATGGACTGTATGGCAGTGAAAAGGCTAAAAAAGTGGAGCAGCTGGCTCCATGATTTATTTTAGACCACTGGACATTGGTAAGCAGCCATAACTACCTCAGGGTAACAACACACCTAATAAGTAATTATTTTGTACCGATAATGTGTTTGTCTGCTGATCTTGTTTGCAGTTCATGGATATTATTGCTCAGTGAAGTAAGATATTGCAATTAACAAACAATTAGAACTAAGCTGAGATGTTAAATACAGTTTAAAAACTCAGACACCATACTTATACTTCTTTATCTCAAACCAACATGCAAATAAATGTTAATATCTTAGATGTATGATTAATCATGATTAATCATGTAGTGATGTAATTATATTGGTTCACTTTTAATCAGTTAACAGCCCTAGTATCAACCAATCCAATTCAAACACGTCTCTCGTGCAGCAGTGGGAGCAAAGTGGGGTTGAACATGTGACTGTGGCAGCAGAGGGCCTTCCTGATGAGAGACAACTCTACATTCAGAGCTACAGTCACCCCGTCAGTATTTCTCAAATATGTACAAAAAAATCAGATAAAAGGAATATCCCTGAGCACTCAGAGGACTGCTTTATTAAATTCTCTGGTCCAATCTAACTCAAACATTCATGTTTTACATCTTCATCCTCTTAAATGTTTTATTCTTGTAGGGTTCAGTTACTCTGAATACTCTGGAGTCGGATGGTGTATCACTGTCAATGTCTACAATCAGAAGACACTTTCATGAATGTTAACATTCAAGAATAAGAAAGCCAGATTAGACATAACACAAAGACATCTATAACAGCTGCTCTGGGCCTGGAATCCAATTCTTTGGGCAGTTGAAACCAAGAAGTGCAAAGGTACAGCTTCTGATCCAAAGCATACCACAACCTCCATCCAACATGGTGCTGTGTATGGCTTCCAATAGAACGAGCTTACTGGTGTTTATTGATATGACTGCTGACTGAAGTAGTAAGATTAATTCTGAAGTGTACATTGTTTGGCTATCTGATCACATTCAGCCAGATGCTACCAGGGTGGTTCCTTAAAGCGGAGATGGACAATGACCCAAAATGTATTCTTCAAAGTATTTTTCAGTTACTGAAGATAACAGTGAAAGAAAAGACCCAAAAACAAGCAGCAACTGAAAGCATCTCCAGAGAGGAAACTCAGAGTTCTGTGATGTCCACGGGTCATTCCAGTGACATTGCTGCTGCACACATATTCTTAAAGCCCAGGTTATCCTGAACAAAAGGATGTTTATGACATGACTGTGCACAACAGGAGTGATGTTTTTCATGTTTTTTTTTTAAGACCAAAGGTCCTAGAAAGACACAATGGTTAAAAAAATACCTTAGTGCTCCTGCGTGAATCCCCCTGTGATCTCTGCTTTTTTTGTCTCAAGGTGATCAGAGTTGCACCTTACTCAAGAGCAGCGTTACTCAACCCTGCTCAACCAAAGAGCCAAATTCTTGGAAATACATTTGCAAGAGCCACAATCTAAGGGGTGAAAAGAGGTAAAAAGGGTTCAAGTGGCAATGAAAAAAGTTAAAGGTGGTAAAAATGGTCAAAAATGGGTAAAACGAGGAAAAAAGGTTGAAAGTGGTAAAAAAAAGGGGGATAAATGACAAAAAATGAGTTAAAAGTGGCAGAAACATGACAAAAATGTTTGTGAAAAGTGACTTAAATGGGCAAAAGCCACAAAAAGTGGCAAAAATTGGGAAAACGTAGCATTTAATGACAAAGGGCAGCTGAAAAGGGGGAAAAGTGACAAAAGAAGGGAAAAAATGCAAAAAGTAGGACAAAAGTGGCATAACAGGATTAAAGTGGTAAAAATTGGCTAAAAGCAGGATTTAAAGTGTCATCAAAAATGGAAAAAAGGGGAAAATTGCAAATAAGGGCAATATAGACAAAAGCAAGGTTGCCATTTAAGTTTGACAATTAAAGCCAACTGTATAAGTGACAAACTGATTAATGTGACTTGCAACAGGTAATTTCAGAGGTCAAAGTTTCCCTTTTTCTAGGTTTTCTGGGGGAATAATATTTCAAATTAAGACATAGAAGAGCCACGAAGCTTCACAAAAGAGCCACATGTGGCTCAAAAGCCACATGTTGAGTATCACTCAAGCGGCAACCTCCAGACCTGAAAAATGAAGCCAATGCTAGAGTGCAAAAGAATTGCGATATGGCGAGTGTCCAGTTAAGCTGACTGCAGGAACACCAGAAGTCTCATCTAAACACCTGTTCAAAAGCCGGTTTTTACCCCAGACGTAAACTGGTTAACAGCCTGGTTCAAAAGACCATACGTGTCTCATTACCTGATGTCTTCATGTGCTCCTACTGTATGGGGGTGAATTTTTTTTTTACCACAATGGTACATTATATTTAGGAAAAACCTCACTGCGGACTGATTGGCGCGTCTTATTAGATTGACAGATGGCTCGACAGGCAGATGCTACGTTTCTGTCAACCAGAATGCTAGCTAGCTAGCTGACAGGAAGTCGAGCTTAGTGGGCGGGCCGTTAGGTTGATTCAAAATGGGGTTGAGACCGCGATTTCAATATGCAGATTGGCTTCAAGGGCTGTTTGAGTCCGCCTATTGTAAGCAGACGGCCGACGTCACACAGGCTTTGTCCAAGTCTTTCTACAGTCTATGGTGACACCGCTCTAGACACACGCAAGTGTGTTACGTTGCTTGGCCGGAGAAAAAAAAAGCAGCACTGCAGAGCACGGTGCACCTGCATGTGGACATTACCGGCCAGACATAACTGAAAACCGTGAGCTTTGGTTGTGTATCATAAATGATTGATTCCCATTTATACAGTTAGCCTGGGACTGTACAGCACACGCCTGGCCTTTAGGGCACTGAATTATTCCAATTTGGCAAAAAGATGTTTCTCTGTAAAATGCAAAAGATGCATAAAACATTTAAGTGCTGTTCTCTAACTTATCTTGTATTGTTACCCATGTCACTAAGGTTTAGATGAATAATTTAAGCTTTTAAGTCCTTGTAGTATTATTGCTCTTGTGTAGATACCCACGCACACATATATTTATTCAAGAACATCATACAGACATTGTTTTTCTGCTTTATTTGATTGGTTTGATTGTCATGTAATAGCATGCATTTTTTTAGCTGCTGTCGGTGTATTAAGAAAGTTACAAAGAGAGACAAAGATAAAGATTCTTAATTTTCTGATCTTACAGTGTTGGCTAAAATTCTCAGATAAAGTACAGAGCAGGTGTAGAAAGACATGCGTATATTTCCCATTGTGCGAAAATTCCAGTCTGCCTTTGTTCCGACCCTTCCTGCAGACCTACAATTCCATTTAGCAGAAATAATGATGGAATGTCAGGTCTTGTCAAGTCAATTTTATTTATAGCGCCCCAAATCATAGCAGAAGTTAACCCAGGGCACTTTTCATATAGAGCAGGACTCTTTAAATGCGCCTTAGGCATCGATGGGGTGTTCACTCACACTTGTGCCGAATTTGAGTGGGTGTGCTGCTGCTTCATTCACTCTGGGGCTGCCTGGTGTGATTGAAGTGGAATGACGGATAGTTTGATTTTACAAATGTCTGAGAAGCTTAACAAAGCAGCAGATCCAGCAGGTGTCACACCCTCTGGGATTGGTGTTGCCTGTTTATTCGACCAGTTCCCATAAAAAAAAAAAAGCAGCTGGCTGGGAGGTTTTTCATTACAGAGAGTGTAGTTGATTGCATTTTCCCCAGCATTCTCTGAAGTGCCAGAAGGAGCCGTAGTCATCGCCTCATAGCCAAAAGTAGGTGCTGCTACAGGTCTCAATAAAGCCTGTCAACTTCAACACAGAAATTTCAAAATCCCACACTTTTAAGACTTACTTGTGGTCTGAAAAATCTGAGAGCATTTCCCCTCCTACATGTCGTGCCGCGACGAGAGAATCTAACATGTCTCTGTGGTCTGACTGTACTCAATCTGTCATCCACATTCAGACGCCAGTGCCAGAACAGCAGAGACAGAGACAAGTAACCACAGTTTAAAGGCAGTTTTAAATGTCTGGCTCTACTGATGTGGCTTTGGCCATGTGAGAGGAGTGTAAACACATTAAGCTGTCACTCTTAAGTTACTACATTTAATGGGAAATCTACTAATCAGATGTAATATGCGTCAGAGTGAAAATACAGACAGGACAAGCGAGCAGAGAAGACAGTTCTGCTCCATAGGAGGGTTCTTTGGTTTGCATTTCAGCTGAATGTTACATTTGCAGGTTAAAAACATTGCAGTAAAATGGAGACGGTTTATGACTTTACTTTCAGTGAGGAAACACATTTCGAAGTCTGAAGAGAAGTGTGTTTTCAAGGTCTTTGTGACCATGCCGTGAAAATAACACAAAGCTGTATTTTCAGGAGAGTGCCATGGAGTTTTTTCTTCAGGCACTGACTACATGAATCCCATCTGAAACTCTCTGATGAGCTCATGAAGCACTTCTTTCTACGTTTTTTGACCAGAGGGTGATGTTGACTTCTCATACATCAGAGATGGACAAGGAGAGAGTTACCAACATGAGTATAAAACACATAAACACTTTATATTACAAGGCATTTTACCAAAATCTGTCGTCATGGCAACAAAAGTGCGGAAATATGCATCATTTTGCCAGAAACTCAGAACTTTCAGTAAAGCCGGGTGTACACTGTGTGATTTCAAGCCCACCATACGTCAGTATTGGCAGAATGTCAACTCATGCTGTGCGACTGAATTGCTTACGACGACCATTGCACACGACCTGAATGCTCACACTGTACGAGTGAAGTCAGGACAAACTGTGACAGAAATTCATGGAGTTTCCTTTTAAACCAGGGGTGTCAAACTCAAGGCCCCAGGGCCAAATTCAGCCCGTGGTACAGTTATACCCGGCCCACTGGATAAAATCATACTTTTATCAAAACTGGCCCACTGGTTTGAGGTCTGCAGATTTCCTCCAGTTTAAAAAATTAAACTTAATCCTGATGATTTAAAATATCCTTGTTAAGTCATAAAAATTAGAAAAAGTAAAAAGTTAAAATAATTATATATAAAGTCAGGAATGTCGGAAAATGCATTTCTGTTATAATTTAATATTTTGAAAATTTTTCCTCATGTTTTGACCTTTGTAGCTCCTTCCTTGACCTTTAAAACTCAAAATATAAATGTTTTTTTCCTACACTTTGACATTTTAACCCTTCAAAGCCTGAAAACACAAATCATAGGCAGAAAATTCTCATTTTTTTGAATGGAAATGTTTATTTAACTTTCTACTGAAATTCTAAATAATCTAAACTTCCATAAAATTTAACAAATATATTTTTTGTATCTCATTTGATACGTCAGGTGTTTTTGGTAACTGAAAATCCACTTGAGGGCATTTTTATCATTTATCAGACTATATTTAGAAGTTTTTTTTTAGTAATTTATTAACTATATTGATTAGATCGAGGTATCATAAAAGTATGTATCAAAAATGATACAACAGGCTTTCAGGGGTTAAACCAAATATTTTGTATTTTATCTCATATTTTGATCATTAAGAATCATGATTTCAATGTTTTATATCATATATTTGGCTTTTAAAAACATTATTTTAACTTTAAAAGCCATGTTTTGACCTTTTGAGCTAATAAGTTTGAATTTTTATCTCAGATTTTTAGTCTTTAAACTTATCATTTTGACTTCTTTTAATCTCATAATCATTTATCATCAGTGCCAAGGTTTTTTTCCCCCATAATTCATTGCTGGTAAAACATAAAGTTGGCAGCAACATAAAATTCATGGCTGAATCGGACGAAAGCTTTTTGATTTTGTTGTGAAAAATGTTGAGGGTAGCAATAAAGGGAAATTTCAGTATTTCTGAAGTATGGTATCAAGCAATAATAGTTGGATTAGAGAGAGATTTCTGTGAGTGCTGCCTCTTCAAACATTTGAAGAATCTAGGCTATACAGCGTAGCAGACAGGTACAATTTCTAAATGTAATTTAGTACATTTCAGGTTAAAAATGGGCATACAATAAAAGCTGAAATGTATTGGGAAAGTTTTTAAGCATTTCAGTTTCCATCCAGAAAGCTTCTGTGCTTGCCGCTATTTTACAATGTGAGCTTAAAGCCAGGTATGCACTGTGCCATATTTGTCAGATTCAGCCGCGAATTTTGAGTCGCAGACTTCCTTCCAGGTCGGGCCGACTTTCAGTCGGATCAGGCGTTGTTTATCGTGCTGTGTACTAGGGGTGGGAATTACTAGTGGCCCTAACAATATGATAATATCCTGACAGTTGGGTCGCGATTCGATATTATTGTGATTTTAAACATTTTGCAATACAGTGAGTATTGCAATACCATATGTTGCGATATATAGCGATTTATACCATTTTTTCAACTGTTTAGCTGATTTAGCATTAGTCTTGCCTTCATGTTTGTCTTATTTACGCAGTATTTTATTTTCATGCAGCACTTCTTGCGAACCTCATGTGTCACGTCCATCTATTTCGTGCCCTGCTTGCATTCCTTATGTCCTTCCCCTGGTGCCGCCATGTTTGTTGTGCTAACTTTCTCCTGCCCTATGTCACCTCCGCTGACCTCACTGGACAAACAGTTGATTTTATTCTTCCATTACCATAGACTTGAGTTCATATTAGCAATTAATTTGAAAAAATCAATATTCGGTGGATGAGACGATACAATATATCACCACACAAAATGTCGCTATATTATGCTGTATCAATTTCTTCTACCACCCCTACTGTGTACAGGGGGGTACGACGGCCAACCACGGCCCCACTACGACCAAACGATCTGCTCCTGACTGGTCAGGTGGATTTCTGGCAACACCGGACGTGTTGTCGTAAGCAATTCAGGCGAACAGTATGAGTTGACATTCTGCCACAGCTGTTGCTTGGTTGGCTTGAAATCGCACAGTGTACGCCCAGCTTACGCTCCCGGCCACGTGCTCTTCGTCACAGCATATCTAAACGGCTGTTTTGGCTTCGTAAGAGGAAACTCCAAAGCCGCTCTCTACTGCTACAGTCCTGGCTGTTTAGAAACATTTGACCAGCATCAAGGCCCTGGATTAGAAACAAAATTACCAGTCCGTCTGGAGCTGAGGATGTACGGTAAATCATGCTTATGTTTAGTCCAGCGTTTCTTGGGTCAGTAGACAGCCCAAAGGGGTGAATGTGTACCCAGAGAACATCTGATGTCTCTGTTACTCTTCGCCATTGATGTCTCTGACAGGGAGCAAGACCCACAGTGTGTTTTCACTCAGCTTTAAAGATTTATGGATGAGCACACTGTGTACTGCACTGAGATAACATATACTGTAGTTCCCTATAAAAAATGGACAAGTGAACATGAAAACACATGTTCAAGCACAAATGCATGTTTTATTTTATTGTTAAGCAATTGCAGTGAAGTCTGCAGTTATGAGAAATGTCTGCACCGGGAAATAAAGCATCAATAAAGTGTGCCGGAGAGCATTCCTGTATGTAATTATTATATATTTAGAGAATCATAGTGATGGACGGTAACCTGAGGGAAGATTTCTGTCAATATTATCCGTGATTGTTAAATGGCGGTACAGGTAATGCTGTTAAAAATGTTGTATGGGGATAAAGGGGTCTTTGATACCACCAGAGGCGGACATGTTTTTTCAATCTGTTCTTTATGGTCCTTTTTTAATCATCCAGCTCTTCTCTTCCTTCATTTCAATAACTAAAATAAGCCTTACCTAGGGTTTTCTGGAAAAATACATTGAAACAGCTGAATTTAATCAAATATGTCTCGAATAGCACCTAATCTCCATATGTAAGTGCATGTTTTATGGATGTCTGGATCATAATTCATCTGCTCTCCATCTCTGAAGGAGGGAGTATAAGTGCTGAGAAATCCTCATCAAGAATTAACAATGGGCTCATCTGTCATGTTATTGACCCCCACACAAAGCTGATTACTTCCCTTGGACGCCGTCTCATTTCCGCTAAGTCGTGTTTTGTGTGGAAAAACATGAGAACTGTATTGTAGCTGAAATGATAGGGTCATGAGATCAAACACAAAGCAGGAAACAGCAGCAAGTGCTACTAAATTGTTCAGTTCAAGGTGCATGCAAGAGTCATTTGGGCTTTGTGATTTAAATCATGAGGAGAAAATAAAACAGAGGTATTGTTTTAAAGTCAAGGCATGATGCCTCTTAGATTAAAGATAAACAAGTGTGGGTAAACTGAAGCATTTGATACACAGACATTCTGCAGATGGATCCTGATTAAAAGCAGACAGCATCGACAGGCAACCGTTATCAGTGTTCACCATCAGTGGAGCCAGTTGATGAGTCAAACTCCTGTTGAAGCCGGTCAGGATAATAGCAAAACATCTTCTCATCAATAAAAACCTTCAGTGCAGTTCTTTACTCGTCTTATTGTTGTCCAGTTCTGATAGAACTACATCTCAAGCTGCATCCACACTAATCTTTTCAGCAGCCATTGTTTACAGATTTGCAGTACAACTAAACACCTCATTGCCACCACCTTTTTCTCCACAAATGATACTGATTGGTTTGGTTGTTCCAGCATTTTAGCAAAAAGCTTTGCAAGATGCATCCACTTGAAGACAGGCTTGGAATCTGGAAAATCCATCAGCTTTGCAATATTGCTGACAGGTATGTGATTCATGACTGGTAATCGGGAAAGACTCAGGGCCGGCTCAAACTACACAAATTCATCCAGTTTTGGCCCGACTGCAACGTCGGAGCTCATCGTCAAACCTCGGCCCTGATTTTGCACGTCTAATGGTCTTGTAGTGTGACATAATTAATGACGCATCCAAGAAGGCCCACATCCATGACTCGACAAGACTAGCATGTCAGATTTTTCTCACATTGTCATCTAGTTTGACACTGATGTCAACAACATGACTCCTGATGCCTACCAAATGGAGAGCATTTTGCTCCTTATATTCATCACCATTTACAAGAGTCTGTACATTTTATTTTCTTTATGTTATCACATGCATACCTTAAGTTCTATCTGAATAAGTGCCAGGCAGTCTGTATCATCCTCCTCTTGATATATCTAAAATTGTTGTCCATAATCCAATCCATAGTTGTTGTTTTTTGTCTTTTTATGAGCTGCTTCAATAATATGGAGCGCTTCTGTTGTAGAGTGATTGATACTCTTTGAACCGCCCCCCTGATGACCTATGAAGTTGCACACAGTCATCAGCATACGATGGGGTGGTCGGGATCACCAAGACACGTGAGTTTTGTTACATTATCTGACATGGAGCCGTCAGGAACAACCAAAAAAATCGGGCAGTCTGAAACAGCCTTTATACCTACTCTTAATGCAGGTTTTGCCTTGATTCTTTGTATGTGTTTGTGGTGTTTAAAAGTCTTTATAATGGGTTTGTACAGAATGCACGGGGTTAAAAAGTTGTGCGTGTTGCACCAATCAACTAGAAAAGCACTCAGAGAGTGCAGACGCCTGCCATTAGCCCTATCCCCCAATAGTACAGAATCCTTTTAAAAATTCCTGAAACCAGACGGTGATCCTATCACCCACAATCTTATCAGTTCTTTCTTATACCATTTCCTGAAAATGTCATCAAAATCCATCCACAACTTTTTGAGTTATCTTGCTAACAAACTAACTAACTAACAAACAAACAAACCCTCACAATCACACAAATGGTGGAGGTAATAAACAGCCTAAAACCGGTCTGATACCAGAACCAGTATTGATGCAAATTATGTGCTTTATGTAGGTAGGCGAAGTTGTACCATGGCTGTAGATTGGTAATAATTGAGCACAATGGACATCACCAAAGTTAGAGCATATTCTAATCCAGAGGTCACTAATTAGCAGACTGCTTTCCAGATCCAGACCCAGGTGTCACTCTATCCAGACCTGTGTTATTTCATTCTGATGAGTGCTTCTCTAACCAGCGCACCCTTTTACACTTACAGTATTGCATTTGGACCTGTGCAGAGTCATTCCTCTTAATGGTAGGGACATGTGACCTCATGTGGCTCAGTTGGTAGAGTCATGCATCCCGCAATCAAAAGGTTGTGGGTTCGATCCCTAGTCACATGCTCACACTGCTCTGTCAGTGTCTGGGTATGATTGAATGGGATTAGCTAATATTGACGGCCAATTCTCCACAGCAACCCCTGCCATCAGGGGTGTGAATGTGGAGTGAATGGGTGTGATTGGGCAGGTGTGAGCTGCACTGTGTGCTTTGAGGAGTCAGATGACCGAAAAAGCGCTGTAAATGCTCAACTCCATTTCCCACTTACTCAGCCAATCAGCAGCAGAACAGTGAGTGAGGACGCCAGGTGTGTGAGCAGTCTCTAGCTGCAGAGACAGAGAAGTTGGGAAAGTCTCCAAAACACAGCGGAGGAAGTGAGTTAGGGAAAAGTAGAGCAATGTACTTTTAAGAAAGAAAAGATGACAATTTATGTTGTATGTTTATTCTTTCTATGGACTGATTAAAACCAACATGCCTTGTGTGTTTCAGTACACTCATGTTTATTAAATGTGGTAATGTCAAACATTTCTACGAGTCATAGCATATGTCTTTGAACAACCACACTGACATCTGATCTGAAGGAGCTGAAAATAAACGACCTCAAATCCTGATATAATCAATGACACAATCTTTCTCTGACCAGTTGTGTCAACACAGCTCCTTTAAAGACATTTTGGCTTTAATTTGACATTTAAATCCCCCCATGACTCCAAGGTTGTCTGATAGAGACCTGATTTCAGCTCAGATTTAAAATGGGTGACCATCACTCTCACAAAACTTGATAAAAGTGTTAGAGTTGGAACAGGGAAAGAGAGAAAGCACATGTTAAAGCTGTTCAATTTTTAATATGGTGAGATTTTTTTACTTAAAAATCCCCTTTGAAGAAATTAATACCCTAAAAAACCTAGGATTGGAGAAACCAACACTTCATTTAATTTTATTTTTTCAAATCTAACACTTTGAATCAGGCCTTTTTATGAGCTGTCTGGTAGTCTACTTTGTATTTAAATAAACTACAAAGCTGTTTTTACATGCAATAAGAAAATGTGATATTTGGATAATGTTATTAGAATTTCAATATTACCTCCAGTTCCTTCAGGTTTTTGTTGTTTTCAAGGTTTTTTTTTCATAAACTAGGCTGAATTATATTACAGGTTCAATGAAATTATATATTCCAGACATTTGCTCAAGGACTTTGTCAAACCAGACCCCTGAGAATTTTAATCGACAACCTCTGCTCTAAAGTATGTGGTGGAGATCATCATATGAGAATAAAATTAACTTTCAAAACAAATGTAAGAGCATTAAAGGTATTAATAAGCATTCATATTTGTCCTCTGTGTCAGTAAGTACCTGAATGTAAGTACTTGTTCTTGGTCCAGTAAAAACAAGAGGTCTCTTTACACCGTTTGCTGCTTGCTGACTTTTTGTTGACTGGACATGATGCCTCTGGTGCTTACTGAGATAAGGACAGCACCATTAAAAGGCACACACTATTATTCCTCCATAGGAAAAGCTGTTCCATCTCAAACAGTCTGTGTAAATGGGGCTTATCGTCATCTTTTAAGCCAAATATTTCACCCATGATTCAGCCAAAGCTGCTACGAAAGCTTCCAGTCAAAGAGTACAAACAATAGATTCTTTGCAGATGACAACACCAAGGTTATTAAAGTTAAACTAAGTAAATATAATTAAAATGTACAAATAATTTTAGTTAACAAAACTAAATAAAAACTAAGCTTTCTAATAAAAATGAAAACTAACTTAAACTAAATTCATTGCTTACAAAACTTACTAAAATTACATTGGATTTAAGACAAAATATCCTTAGTTTTAGTCTTTTACAGCAACTGACTGACATGTATGCCCAAGCCTGGGGAGAGTGAAATCCCCTGATTTGATTGGATAAAACTTCACATTGTGGTAACTTTTAGTCTTAAGTTGTATACACACATCAGAACTGTATAAATTCAATGAAAAGTGAAGAGCCCTTTTAGGTTTCACCCCTGACAGGTTTCAGATATTATCGGAAAAACTAAAAGAATAAAAAAGAAACTAAAACTAAGCATTTTTGTAAAATAAAAACTTAACTAAACCATTATAACCTTGGATGACATGCAGCAGAGAGGTCCACATGGGGGGCAAGTCGTGTTTTCTGCATAGATAAATGCTACCAAAAAGGTCCTGTTTGAGCTGTTTATGACTATACCAATTGTTCAAAGTGCAGAAATAAAAACATTCTTTATTCTATAGCTACTTTTGTGTCCTCAAAGAAGTGACATGTTCAGGCCAACAAGTAATTTAATCAAAGTTTAAAAAGCTAACAGAGAAATCTGATCTTACCTGCCTTTCCTCAGCTGATGTCAGTCCAGCCTCGCTCGTTGTGATGGGAAAAACTTCTCTTTTAAGAGATCCCGATCATTTGGCTCAGCTCAGTGGAGCTGGTTGTTGGCTCCCATTCAGCTCTTCATTTGATACCAGTTTGTCTTTTTAAATGTGGATTAAATAACGACAAAAGGACGAAGGAAAGGAAACTGGCACTGAAATGAGAATAGCTGCTGTGGTTCACATTAAAGAGCCCTTTCATAGCACAGGCTCGTTAGTTAGATTTGTTCAGTTGATAATAAAATACATCACCGTTTCAATTAAAGGCATGTTTGAAACAAATTGAGAATTTCTTTTTTGTATGTTAAAGGGGCACAGCTAGCCTCTTAGCTCAGTTTAAGACACCTTGAGACTTTTGTCTTTATCTGAGTTCTGAAGGACTGAGTAAATTGTGATATTGCCTCCTAACCAGGGACATCTGCCAAACCGAGGAAAAAATCCTTTTATACAAAGTGTTGGGATCGTGTTAAAGATACGCAGAAATTTTCTGGTGATAACAGGTCCATTCAGAGCCGTAAATTGGTGTGCAGGTGGTATACCCATATGTACTTGCATACTTATGAGTATGTCACTATTATATTGTCTATGTTTACCTGGTAAACTTTGTTTTTTGAAAGTGCTCTATAAATAAACTTGACCTTGACCTTTAAAGTTCTTACTTTCCTCCTTTCCCATTCATTCATGATGGCTGTCCCCCACTTCCTGACCCCAACGGACATTCTCGCTTCATCAGAATAGCATGGCTGCTAAGAACCAGTCAGGTCACTGGCAAAAATGTTGAAAGTTTAACTTTTTTTGTTTTTTAAAGCCCATGCAGAATTCAGATTATGTCTGGGTTTTGCCAAATCTCTGGCTCTTAAGCAATCAAAAAGTAAAAATAATAACTAGGGCTGCAAGCAGCACTGAAAGGCCCTCACACCAATGCACAGGTTGGGGTGTGAGGCAACCGCCAGAGTGTGGCAACAGTGGGGTGTAGGCAAACCCGTGCAGTGTGCTGCTGCACTGCAGAGAGGCCATGGAGATTGCCCTTTGAGCACTCTTGTGTAAAAAAAAATAATAATAATAAATAAGCGGTGCACCTTGTAGATGAGGTAGTACTGCTACTAAACTGCAGGTGGCAGTATGTCAGAGGTGGATGTTGATATGTAGAGGCGATGAGGGAATGACTATCATGTAAAATTGAAAAAAGACTGGATTTGTTATTTTTGAGGTGTAACTGCCTCTTACAGTAGGGGGCGCTATAGCAAATCCATGAAATGACCACTAAAATTTACAGAGAGGCAGAACCTGATCATACATGTGAAATTTGAAGGCAATCGGGTGTTACATATGAGAGTTACACCCACTTCCTGTGTCATGGCGAAGGATCAAAATGGCTGCCATGGCCACTGGGGCATCTGTTAATGAGTCATGTCAAAGTTGGGACAGATATTGATGAGTTGAGGTGAAAAATCAGAGCATGATATGTTCAAAACAGTAAGCAAAATACAGAAATGACCCATTTCTTGTCTGTGGTGAAGGATAAAAATGGCCGTCATGGCCATTTGGTCATCCAGGAATGAAATATGTCCATGTTGGGAAAGATACTGAGGAATTCAAGTCAAAATAAGAGCATTATAGGTTGAGCAAAATAAGAATAACACAGAAATGACACCTTTTTTTGTGGAAATCCATAAAACAGACATAAAAAATTAATAGTGTAAATGTTCACCTGGCAGGAGGGGGCGCTGTGGCAAAGTGATGATATTAATGTATGGATGTTTTAAGGACCAATGTGTGATTATCCATGTGACGTTTGGTGATGATTGACATATGCACTAAAAAGTTATAAGGCATTATTGTGTAATTTTTACTGTGAAAATACACCAAAAATAGTGTAAAATTGGGCCCTGATTACGGCCCCGCCCCATGACGAAAACTCAAACTTTTGATATCTCCAATTGGCTGAGTTTCTGCAAAAAAATTCTGGAGTCCATCAGATTAAATCCCTCGGATGAGTTCGTTCAAATGTGAAATGTGTGCTTTTGACGAAAAATGGTTTGTAGTGCGGTTCCTGTACGCTTTAGAGGATGGTCTAATGTAATTTTTTGTTCGTCTCATCATGATACATACGTGTACCAATTTTGGTGTATGTAGGTGTTACCCATGGCCCTATCTCACTTTCGGCCCCGCCCAGTGGCGACTGGCTGAAGGCCCCAAATTAGTGATTCTTTTGGGAGAATAAAAATAATGGCTACAGTTTCGATAGGGTCCTCGCCAACCGAGGTCGGTGCTCGGGTCCTCATAAAAAGTGGGTATTATGCTCTCTGAATTGCTTCTGGAGTTTTGACATCTGCAGTTTTATATTACCAAAAAGAATTCACAATAAAAAGGCCGTTCTTGAACTTCATCGCTCCTCTCTCAAAGACTCCAGCATTATCACAGCAGCAGGGATTTTCAAACCTCCCTGACAGGTGCTTTTGGTTATCACAAATACATGCAGCATGTTAGTGCTAAGTGCTAAGCAAAGGGCTGTGTGTACCTGATGAATATGAGACACTCCACAGTTGTTTACTAAAGTCTACGCCGTGTTACAATTACAAGAACTGACAATAATCCACTTTAAGGAAACACAGGTAGGGAAAGGCAGATTATCCCCTGGATGTAACAATGTTCCAAACTGCCATAAAGATCAACCACTTGAGATTGGCACTATTAAAATGAGGGGGTAGAGTGCCTCTGTTGCTATGGCAACGTAGCTTTGGAAACAGGCTTGTTTGTAGAGCTATTTTCCAATCTGGCAGTGAAGTGGGGCGTAGCAGTTTGTAGTGGAGCCTCCCTGTCGAGTGCTTATTACCTGACTGACTGAACAGGCCCTCGCTATGTCAGAAAAGTCAGGAGGAGAGAGGCTGCCGGGTCAGGGCGGGGGGTGACAACAATAGACCTGTTCAAAAGTTTCCTCTGATGTTGACGTGCGCCTGTTAGCATGGCTTGTATGAAGTCTGATGGTTAGGATGCTGTTTAGCAAGTTTGGAGAATAACTGTAAGATAAGCTGTTTCCTTGAAAAGTGTGTAATAACATACCAGAACTGAGCAACGGATGCTGAAGGTAAATAGCCACACATCAAAGATTGATCTTTTTCTTGTTCAGTATTTCTAGAACCTGTTTGTGATAGTGTTGATTCATTGTTGACTCTTCTGGAACCCACCCCTCCAAAATGATACCCTCAATGGCAAAAACAACCCACATGGCCTTCAATTTGGACTTGCTGTGTCAAGCTTTCTTCATCCTTGGTGACAATGTTGTTTTCCAATGCATGACTGCTGTTTTGTCTCAGATCGTATCAGAAGATCCAAGATTCATCCAATGTAATCACTCCTAAAAAATGTGGGTTTCTTTTAATTTGTTCCAAAATGTCTCCACAAATTTGCCTACAGTTTCCCTTTCAATCAGGAGTCAGAAGTTTCGGGACACACTTTTGTCACGATCAAATTTTCACGCATAATTTTGTAGAACTGTCTTTTTATCAGTGGAGACCATTTCTTTCTCCGCCAATAATTTCAAACATTTGTCCAGTTTGTTGAATGTTTTCCAAAGTTTTTGATGTGCATGGACACCCACAGCGTTCCTGGTTTTGGACATCCTCTCTGCCTTCACTAACTCTTTTTCAAACACACGTTAGGAGAATTAACCTAATCCTTGATCTAACACCTGGAGGCTTTATTGACAGAGCCTCATCCAGCACTTTAAAATGCAACCCCTATGTTTGGAGGGAAAGCTATTCAGTTGAGAAATTGAAATTGTAACACATTTTATTTGTTTTATAGGCTACCAAACATTTACATCTCCCTATAATCTTTTCAAGTCTTATGAATAGCCATAAACCAGCATATCACTGTCTGGCACTTATAAATAGCCGACATTAATAATGATAATACCTGAAACTGAGGTGTTGCTGCCACTCTAAGTCTTGGACAGTTTCAGGCTGGCCTCTTCCTGCCTGTATGCCACTTCTTTTAATAGCCACAACATGCTTTCATGTTGTTTTTAAAACCCAAATGTAAAGAGAATTGACCATCTAATAAATCTGAGAATAAAGTTCTCCAAAGTAGCATGGATGTGTACGTTAAATACTAAAATAGCCTATCAGCAGGAGTTTGGTTGCCCACAACAATGCTGATGCAGAGATTTCCTTCCACACTTCTCTGACCTGGCAATTAACACTATAATAAGGGGAGCAGTTTTTTTTTTTGCCATATTACTTACCTTCATGTCATAAACTCCAGAGTGAGGCCAGCCGAACCGTCAATACATATGTTATTTAAATGGCGATTGTTTTCACTCACTTATTCAAACGCTGTGATTGGCCTGATTCACATGTTTCAAAAATCATACAGTCATGGATGAAAGTATTGACACCCCGGGAATTTTTCCAGAAAATACACCATTTCTCCCAGAAAGTGTTGCAATTAAAAATGTTTATTTCCTTCATGTGGAACAACACAAAAAATCTGAAGAAAAAGGACAAAATTGACATAATTTTACACAAAAACAAAAAAAAAAAAAAATGGGCTGGGCAAAGTTGTTGGCACCCTTTTAAAACTGTGGGTAAATCATTTTATTTCCAGCATGTGATGCTCATTCAAACTCACCTGTGGCAGTAACAGGTGCTGACAATCTATAAATCACACCTTAAACCAGTTAGAATGTCTAAAAGTTGACTCAACCTTTTTGTTGTGTGCCTGTGTGTGTCACACCAAGCATGGAGAAGAGAAAGAAGAGCCCAGAATCGTCTGAGGACTCAAGAAGCAAAATTGTGGAAAAATATGAACAATCTCAAGGTTTCAAGACCATCTCCAGAGATCTTGACATTCCTTTGTCCACTGTGTGTAATATAATCAAGAAGTTTATAGCCATGGAGCTGTGGCTAATCTCCCTGGACGTGGATGGAAGAGAAAAACTGGCAAAAGAATAAAACGCAGGATAGTTGGAATGGTGGATAAACATCCTCAGTCAACTTCCACACAAATTCAGGCTGTCCTGCAGACTCAGGGTGCTAAAGTGTCAGCTGGGACCATACGTGGTCATCTGAATGAGATGAAGCGCTATGGCAGGAAACCGAGGAGAACCCCACTGCTGACAAATAGACATAAAAAAGCCAGACTGGAGTTTGCAAAAATGTACCTGAGTAAGCCTCAATCCTTCTGGGAGAACATTTTGTGGACAGATGAGACTAAGGTAGAGCTTTTTGGAAAAGCAGGTCATTCTACTGTTTACAGAAAACAGAATGAGGCCTACAAAGAAAAGAACACAGTACCTACAGTCAAACATGGTGGAGGTTCAAGGAAGTTTTGGGCTTATTTTGCTGCCTCTGGCACTGGGTGCCTTGACTGTGTACAAGGAATCATGAAATCTGGAGACTATCAAAAGATTTTGATAGGGCCTAGTGTCAGAAAGCTGGGTCTGCGTCAGAGGTCATGGGTGTTCCAGCAGGACAATGACCCCAAACATACATCAAAAAGCACCAAGAAATGGTTGGAGACAAAGCTGGAGAGTTCTGAAGTGGCCAGAAATGAGTCTGGATCTAAATCCCATTGAACACCTATGAAGAGATCTCAAAGTTGCTGTTGCAAGAAGCACCCTTCAAATCTGAGAGACCTGGAGCAGTCTGCAAAAGAAGAGTGGTCCAAAATTCCATTTGAGAGGTGTAAGAAGCTTGTTGATGGTTATAGGAAGAGATTGGTTTCAGTTATTTTTTCCCAAGGGTGTGCAACCAGATATTAAGTTGAGGGTGCCAATAAATTTTACCGGCCCATTTTTTTGAGTTTTGTGTAAAACTATGTCAATTTTGTCTTTTTTTCTTCAGATTTTTTTGTGTTGTTCCAATGCACATAAAGGCAATAAATGTGTACAAAAACATTTTTACAACAAATTCTGGGAGAAATGGTGTATTTTCTGAAAAAATTCCAGGGGTGCCAATACTTCATCCATGACTGTATGTTGACTTCGTTGTAGGAGGATTTCTACACCCAAATCTGCACTGGTTTGATAAATGAGGCCCATTGACCTTGTCTATAAACTCTAACCTCTAGTCATATCGTCCTTGAGCAAGGGCAAACATTTTTGCCTAGTTAGAAGAAGGTCCCTCTTAGGACTCTTAAGATAATGGGTTGGTAAGAATGGCCCAGATGGACTGACGAAACATAAAGCCTTTGTCCTTGACTATCACAGAGGCATAGTAACTATCTGTACAAGTAGGTCAAAACATGTTCAGTGTGAACTAATGAAAATAAAAACATCTCTTTCAGCTGTGTCATCAATAGCTCTTTATCCACTGATTTGATATTAATTGCCCAAATAATTAGGTAAATGTGCTAATTAATCAATTTGACAGTCACACATGGGGACTCTTCTTGATTCATTCAAGTGGGCCACAAAAGAATAATAGAAACTGAGAACGAGAGGAAGAGTTGACTCTGAATCTGTCTCCACGCTTGTGCATCTCCTCCTGATGAGCTCTGGTTATTATTATCCCATCATGCCACAGAGCCCTGACAGTTCCCTATTAGTTATTGTCCCATTGTTATGAGCCAAGCATGGCGGTAATTGGAGATTCACAGCTGATTGTTATCACAGAGCCAGGATTTTCTTTTTACTAATTCATTTTTCAAGATAATGAGAAGTTTTCCATCATTCTTAGACTCAAAACTAAGCATATTATCAGTCTTTTATGTCCTTGGCTTTCTAATTGATAAAAACAGAGCATTGTTTGGAGCAGTGAAGGGCTGAAGAGATTATTACCGCTTGTTTAAATTTGGTTTATACCTGCATGACTTTGCTTTTTAGGAGGTGTAACAGCTATTAACACAGCTGTGGACTACATTTCGAGGAGCACCTGTGATCAGTGGTTTAAGTCTGTTGTGTCTGGACCAGAGGGTTGGGGGGGTGATCCCCCCTGCTGCATCAGTGAGTGAATAATTATGAATCAGATTTGTTAATACTGGACGCTTCAATAGCAGCCTGCATCATTGGTGTGTAACTGGATGAGAATCCTGAAGACTCCTTAGCACCCTACACGCCTAGGACTTGAACTAAGACATTTTTTATTTATTCGAAATCAATTTCAGCATGACTCCATCTTTGTAAGGCTTATAACAAAAACAGAAAATGATTAGCAAGGCTGTCCCGAGGAAACGCCTGTGATATTTCCTCATAATTACAGAGACCGGGCTTTCCCGCTGTGCTTCCACTGCAGTAAGTAAGCCAGCCCCCTGCTGACAAATTCAACTGACGGGGCAAATATACACTTCCTCTCATCAGTCAATCCCTTCATCCTTGGTCCAATGTCTTGTGGGACAGCAGAGGGTGGATTTTGCGTGATATTAGCCAAGGCCCGGTCCGGTACACTGGGGGGAATTTGGAGGGTAAACCTCTTGCTTTGATGTCTCCTCAAATATCCCAGCTTGACACAGTAAAACAAGGAATAGCTGGCAATTGAAGGGAGTGATCCAAAAGAGTTACCCTTCTGACCTTGCTATTAACAAACACAGGGAACGTAATTACCCTGGAGTAAAGATAGGAAGAGAGAAATAATGTGATTATTTCCAATTCAGTCAAATAGCAGAGGAAATGCATTAAATGCAGCAGTGTTGGGCAGTAATAGCACTGCAGCAGTTTAAGTGGACTTTCCTGGTAGTGTCATCATTTTCAGTAGCTTCCCTGTTTTATCGATCAAGTACAGATGCATCAAAACTATCTGTATTTTTCCCAGGCACTCTTTTACAGTCCAAAATCAAACTTTAGAGGATGAGTGGAAGATTCAAGCTGAAACACAGACATGTGCAATCTCCACTTCCAAAAAACATCAAGTAAAATGTGAATCTGAAAGAACAGCCTGTTTTCAGGTGAATACAGCAAAAGACAGAATACATAATATATAATGTTTAAACAGATGGGTTTTTTTATATATATATATACACATGTTTTATGGATAAAAAAGGACAGGAGCAAGAAAATACTGGGAAAGTTGTAGGGTGCTCACAAAAACCTGACAAAATCACTGGAAATTTAAAATGCGTGCCTTTAATGTATATTACATTCAATGTATATTACAGACAATATAATCTAAAGGTTATCAATGACATTAGTTGTATTAGTGCATTTCTTTTACCATGAGTTCAATGATATTCATAATTATCATTGATAGTATTAGATTTACTATATTTTGAGTTACTATCAGCTACCACTGTCTGTTCTTTCTATTTCTGACTCTGATCTATAACCTTACATGCCAGATGGATGTGTTTCACACATCCATCTGGGAAACCTTTAATACTAAGCGTTTGGGAAAGGGCAGAGGATTTGAAAAAAAATCAGAGTGTGATTGGATGAACGTTCTGTCTCTCACATCTTTACGGGCCAATCAGAGCAACAAAACATGTGACGTAGCCGCGACTGAGGTGCGCGTGCGCAGCTAACGAGGAATAACACAAACCATGTAGACTGTAGACATGTCAGTATAAGACTTTTGTCATTTTTGAAAAGAAAACAACTCACTGCTGTTCTTTGTTCTTCTTTTAACAAAGAAATGTCGTCAAGTTCTGATAAAACTGGCGCTTAAGCAGCGTCCATGCTAATCTCTTCCGCCATAATTGCACCGGCTTCTTGTTGCTGCTTGCTTACGTCACGACTCCGCCGTGCCTGAGAGTACTGCCCCTTGATGCTGATTGGTCCTGTCACTTTCTAACTGGGCCCAAACAGTTCAGATGGAAGCTTTTCAAGATGGACTTGGCAGTGAGAAACACGTAAACAAGGAAGGTTAATTGATGTCTCCTTAGATTCAACAATATTATTGCATTTCAAGTCCAAGACATTGTCAGCATTTTGGATTGGAGTGGAAAAGGAGAAGTACTCTTGTGCCAAGCTACTACTTGTGCCAGACATTTTCCTTACGCAACATCCTACCTGTGTGAGGATGTTGCAAAAGACTGTTGCCTCTACAAAACAAAATCATAGCTGGACATTGAAAATTTACTGAGAATGGCAGTCTCACAGCTACACCCAAGATGCATAAAGATCTGCAGCACCAAATAAACCCACAGTCACTGAAAACAATGTAGGCATGGGTGTATAAATCTTAACGATGTACCTTCAGTTTTTATTTTCAGAGTCAGAACTAAATTAAATTAAATTAAATTAAAAATATTTTTTTTTAGGTTTTCTGCTTTTAAAGAAAAGGAATTATTTGCAAAAAGTGAGAATAATGTTGTGATTGTCGTACATTTACATGTTTCTACATGTGGATACGTACGATGGGGGCTCTGAAAATATCTTCATCTGCCAAAGGGGGTCCGATAGAAAAAGTTTGGGAACCACTGCAATAACAGGCAGACCCATAAAAAAAGACATTGCTCAGACAATTGTAGATTAAGCTCGCTCAGTCCAACTAAATATACAAATAATAACTGACTGTGACAGTAATAATCAGTATAATGAATGAAAATAGCTTAAATATACAATAGTAAACTACTTCTTTCAGGTGGAGTTCCTTGCAGAAGGCTGTATTTTGTTGTGTAACATCTAGCTTTGCTCACTATATTATACAATTAGCTTACCCAACACCAGCATGCAGGATTTGACCTTATCAGTATGGAAGTTTATCTGCTAAAGCAAGAACCAAGACGTTCATATTTTCCTGTTTAAACGCCGTATCAGCCAGCTAAACGTGTAATGATCCCATCTATATTCTCTCTCCACAGAGCCTCTCTGACATGAATCCCAGGAAATAGCCCGCTTATAGACTTAATTGATACGGGGACATGGTAAGTCCCAAATGATCTTTGCAATGAGTTGTTCCATACTGCTTTTGCTGCAGCATATTAAGCCTTTCTATTAAGAAAAAAAGCAAGAACATGGCTGCCGGACACCTGTGTAATTGGGGAAAGCTGTCATCTGAGTTGAGACAGCAGAGCTCTCGTCTGTCAGCGTGATGTGTCAGACTGCACCGTGATAAAAGTGACAAAGCTAATTGTCGTCTCGCATCCTCAAGCTCAAAGAAACTCCAGAGACCCCTAAAAAAGCGTTCTTCTTCCATCTTTTTTTCGTCAGAACTTCTCTCCTTGATATTAAAAGGCCTGAGGGAGACATTTGTGTGGCAGAGTAGAAGAGAAAAGGAGTAAAAGTGATGTTGACATTTATGATGGCTGCTGAAAAATAGGAGTGACTCAGGTTTGGTTAGGGAAAATTAGCATGCTATCACATAGACTCATGGGAGTGATGATAGAGTATCTGCTATGTGATCAGAGAATTTACCCGAATTCACAGAAGCAACGATGCACATAAAAAGATTTCTCTCCAAACTGAAGCAACAAGCAACTCTGAAGACGTTGGATCCAGAAAGAAACCCACCACAGCCGTCCACTTAGTCTTACAAATGACCCTCTGATGAGGATAAACCATTATGCAGTGCAAATTGAGCAAAATCAGATTTTAATCTTATGAGGAGGCAATCATAGAGAGCGTGTTGAGTTCATAAGACGGCAGCATGTATGATTTATCCGCCTGGAAACAAAATCAATGGCTTCTTTTTGATCTGCATCGTCAGTCGGTGATAAAGTGGAGCGGCCGTTAAGTTAATCCTCCGCATTGACTTGTGATGAAAACACTGAGGCCATGAACATTTTTTCAAGTCCGGTCCTGAGGACGGAGGGCTAACTGGCTGCTGTGAAGGAACACTCTGGGGTCAGCAACTTGACAAGGTTTGATTAATCACCGTGGGAAACCTGGTGGAGAACAGGAGTGACTAATGACCCGTGTATGGCTGTTGATTTAATCAATCAAGAAAAGGCTCTAACCTTGGTGAAACACAGCCACACACTCGTATGAAAATACACACACTCGCTCGCTTGAACCAACAGGAGTTGTCATTAAATATTGGGTGTGATATAAAGTGCTCACTTGGAACCACAGAGCAGTTATTCAGCAGTTTGTTCTCACTACTTTTTTGACAGTTTCACCAAAAAGAGAACTTTTCGTTGTTTCTTTGAATCACCAAACAATTCCAATGTAAAAATGACCCTGCTATGATAAAGGTATTGATGCTGCACTTCTCCATGTCCACATAAAAGACAGAAAAGACATTTTCTCAGCAGGCAGTGAGATCTTCTACAAAGAAAGGATCTGTGAGGCTTTTTTGGCTCCCATTATTGACTCCGCTGCAGCAGAAATGAGCTCTAAATGCAGTTCTGGAGGCGTGATTTTTATGCCTTTACTGTCACAATGTGAGATACGGTAAATGATGAAATGTGGCGGAGCTCAAACTGTTTTATGTGTGACATCAACAATGTGTTATTTGCAGAGTTTAACTGCTGAAATAGAGGGTATTTAAAACCTCATTTTCAGTCCCCTGCTGTGTGGAAAACTTTGTTAAAAACTAAAACTTTGACAAAGCACAACACATTAAAGCCTGTTGTCCATATCTTGCTGAAAAAGTAAGAAAAATGTCTTTTTTAGTTGGTGGCGGACTCCAGATATTTAAGGGGAATGGGTGAAAATAATACAAAAGGGCACGTACTGATCTAGTGCAACAGCTGTCACTGACAATGTGGCAAGTTCACAGGAGCTTGGTCAGGATGAACAAGGGCACTTCATAAAACAGTTGCTCAATTAGAGAGCATCATGAGGGGTACTTGATCTCATTTTCTCCACTGAAAGGGCATCCTGAGGTACTTTAATACTCATTGCCCAGTGACAGGGCACACTGGAGCAGTGGTTCTGAATGTGGGGTTCAGGACCCCCTTGGATCCCCATAAAAAAAAAATAATAATAATATTAATATTTTAAAATAATTTCCAATTGTATATGCTATCCATTTTTGTGGAAAATATAGCATAAATAAGTTAAATATAAAATAAAAAAATATGTTCAGATTTATGCTAAAAATCAAAGTAATGTTTAAAAAAGCTGTAAAAGGTAAATCTGCACACAGGTTTGTTAGGCTGGGCCCCTGACAAATCCAGAGAGCGGGCCCTCCTCAGCTGTGATTTATTTATGATATCAATGCACGTATTGGATCAGTAGCACTGCTGCCAGCATCCTGGTGAACAGTTACCTCATCTTGGAGCTGAAGGTGTGTCAAACTATTGTTGTGTTCTCATTTTGAAAGTAGCCTAACTATTTTTGCCACTTTTTACTAGAGGATGTGGCTGCAGACCTCGAGCCGACCTCTACACTGGGTCTGACGTATATCAACGAAATTGCAAGACTTGGTAGATTTTTTTATCTTTTTTGTTCATAAAACTGTGCTCTTGAGTAAAATAGCCATGGCTGTGTCTGAAACCACACACTCATTCCCTACTCCCTATCCCCCCATAAAACATTTATTATAAACGGCTCATAGATTTGATATTTATTCAACCCCTACTTATTTTTTGTTGCCTTGTTTCTGGTGTCTGTATTTCCTCACAGAGATTTTGTATTTTTCAATAACTGCAATAAAGTAAAAAAAAAAAATGGCTTGTAGATTTCCATGACAACGGCTGAGGAACCGAATTAACAGTAGAAATTCACTGAAAACTAATACTGAACTTAACGTATTTTCACAAAAAAAAAATAATAATAATAATAATAGATAATTTTTTGTGTCTTTAGTGATAAAATAATATACATTTTTTACATTTTGTGTGTATTATCACTTATTTTTGCTTAAAGATGATGGTATCATGTCTTGTAATCCTCATGGGGGGAAAAGTTACTCCGTTTTGAATCCTTAACATTTTCTTACAGATTAAATACTTTGGTTAAAACCAACAAACAAAAAAAGGCTTTAAAAAAGTTTTTATATGTGTTCTTGTGCTCCTTTGGTTCGTCCGTCATGATTGAGAGCACCAACCATAGACATAATATCTGCTTATACATATATAGTGTCTATGGCAGCAACTGTCATCACCCCAGTGTAGAGGTCTGCTGCTGAACGCCTCACCATAGAGGTCTGCTGCTGAGCACCTCACCATAGAGGTCTGCTGCTGAACGCTCCACCATAGAGGTCTGCTGCTGAACACTCCACCATAGAGGTCTGCTGCTGAACACCCCACCATCGAGGTCTGCTGCTGAACGCTCCACCATAGAGGTCTGCTGCTGAACGCTCCACCATAGAGGTCTGCTGCTGAACACCCCACCATAGAGGTCTGCTGCTGAACGCTCCACCATAGAGGTCTGCTGCTGAACGCTCCACCATAGAGGTCTGCTGCTGAACGCTCCACCATAGAGGTCTGCTGCTGAAGGCCCACCATAGAGGTCTGCTGCTGAACGCTCCACCATAGAGGTCTGCTGCTGAACGCTCCACCATAGAGGTCTGCTGCTGAACGCTTCACCATAGAGGTCTGCTGCTGAACGCTCCACCATAGAGGTTTGCTGCTGAAGGCCCACCATAGAGGTCTGCTGCTGAACGCTTCACCATAGAGGTCTGCTGCTGAACGCTTCACCATAGAGGTCTGCTGCTGAGCACCCCACCATAGAGGTCTGCTGCTGAACGCCCCACCATAGAGGTCTGCTGCTGAACGCTCCACCATAGAGGTCTGCTGCTGAACGCTCCACCATAGAGGTCTGCTGCTGAAGGCCCACCATAGAGGTCTGCTGCTGAACGCTCCACCATAGAGGTCTGCTGCTGAACGCTCCACCATAGAGGTCTGCTGCTGAAGGCCCACCATAGAGGTCTGCTGCTGAACGCTCCACCATAGAGGTCTGCTGCTGAACGCTCCACCATAGAGGTCTGCTGCTGAACGCTCCACCATAGAGGTCTGCTGCTGAAGGCCCACCATAGAGGTCTGCTGCTGAACGCTCCACCATAGAGGTCTGCTGCTGAACGCTCCACCATAGAGGTCTGCTGCTGAACGCTCCACCATAGAGGTCTGCTGCTGAACGCTCCACCATAGAGGTCTGCTGCTGAACGCTCCACCATAGAGGTCTGCTGCTGAACGCTCCACCATAGAGGTCTGCTGCTGAAGGCCCACCATAGAGGTCTGCTGCTGAACGCTCCACCATAGAGGTCTGCTGCTGAACGCTCCACCATAGAGGTCTGCTGCTGAACGCCCCACCATAGAGGTCTGCTGCTGAACGCCCCACCACAAAGGTCTGCAGCCAGCCACTAAATGTTACCACTATTATTTGTCACTTTTCATCAGTTTTGCCCAATATGTACTCATGTTTGCCTCTTTACACAAATTTTGTAAAATCTCAACCTGTTTTCCTCAGTTTTTCCGAACAATTTTTGCCCCATTTAACCCATGCCTGCCACTTTTAAATTCCATTTCACCAACTTTTCTGCCAGTTCCTTCCACTTTTAAACACTTTCCATCCCTTTTTCTTTCCATTTTACCCACTTCGAAACCAATTCTTGCAACTTTACACCAGTTGTAGCCTCTGTTAACCCAGTATAGCCTCTAATAACCATTTTCACCACTTTTTACACTGATTTAACCAATTTTCACAATTTGTTATGCCCATTTTTGCCAGTTTCTGCCATTTCTGCCACTGCTTGTCTATGTTTTGCCTTAGTTAACCAAATTTTTTCTATTTTAAACCTATCTCTACCACTTTTAATCCCATTTACACCAGACAGGAGCTTTTGGACATCGGACCATAGAGGTCTGCTGCTGCTGCCCACTGCTTGTCTATGTTTTGCCTTAGTTAAAATTTTTCTAAATCTATAGCTTGACACTACATTCTCTACCAGCTTAAAGCTAACACACCAGACACCGACTCCCGACCATAACACTGGCATTTTTTCCGCCAATGTCCGGTCCCTGGCAAATAAAATAGACGAACTACAACTCTGCTTTACCAACAATAAAAGGATTATGGACTCAAACGTCATGATCTTCACAAAGACATGGTTAAACAGCAGTTTTCCGGACAATGCTATTGAGTTAGCAGGAAGTCATACTCACGGAGCAGACCGTACCGCAGACGGCTCCGGTAAGACCAGAGGTGGAGGTTTGTGCATTTACATAAACAAGGTTTGGTGCACTAACTCTGTTATCACTGAGAGACACTGCTCACCTAATGTGGAGTTTCTCATGGTCAAATGTAGACCTTATTATCTCCCAAGAGAACTCGCATCAGTTGTAGTTACTGCTGTATACACACCACCTGATGCTAATGCTAAGCTTACAATGAAAGGACTACATGCAGCCATTAGCAAGCAGCAGACAACACACCCTGGGGCTGCTTTTATTGTTGCGGGCGACTTTAATCACTCCAACCCGAAGACAGTCCTCCCCAGATTTCATCAACATGTTTCATGCCACACTAGAGGAAACAAGACACTGGACCATGTGTACTCCAACATAGCTGGAGCTTACAGAGCTACACCCCTCCCCCACATAGGACAGTCAGACCACCTCTCTCTTGTACTCTCCCCTAAGTATTCACCACTCATCCAACGTGTGAAACCAACAGTGAGGACAATAAAAGTGTGGCCTGAGGGGACAGACTGTGCTGCAGGACCAGTTCAAACACACAAATTGGAATATGTTTGCCACACAAGCAACCGGTCACCCCCACACAGACATTGATAATCACGCTTCCTCTGTACTGGACTACATCTCTACCACCATAGACAGTGTCACCACCCAGAAACGGATTACCATGTACCCAAATCAGAAGCCCTGGATGAACAAGGATGTTCGTCTCCTGCTGACGGCCTGCAACATCGCATTCAGATCGGGGGATGCACAATTCTACAGTACAGCCAGGGCAGACCTGAAGTGGGGCATCAAGAAGGCCAAGCAACGCTACAAGCTGAAGGTGGAGGAGCACTTCTCCAACTCCAACCCCCGACGTATGTGGCAAGGCATCCAGGTCATCACTGAATACAAGCCCATCGACCCCTCCCCCCCTTCTTCTGAATCCTCCTTCCTCAATGAGCTTAACAACTTTTATGCTCATTTTGAGAAGGACAACCAAGGACCTGCAATCAAGGCAGAGCTGACCACTGACCACCAACCCCTAACACTCTCCCCCACTGATGTAAGGGCAGTGTTGAGCAGGATCAACACACGCAAAGCTGCAGGACCTGATGGCATCCCTGGACGTGTGCTCAGAGCATGTGCTGGGGAGCTGGCGGGGGTACTGACGGACTTATTCAACCTGTCCTTGGCCCATGCTGTTGTGCCGACCTGCTTCAAATCCACTTCCATCGTACCTGTGCCAAAACACTCCACCCCAACCTGTCTCAACGACTACCGCCCAGTAGCACTCACCCCCATCATCACCAAGTGCTTAGAGCAGCTGGTTCTAGCACATCTCAAATCCTGTCTTCCTCCTGGACCCACACCAATTCACCTATCGAAAGAACAGGAGCACAGAAGATGCAGTCTCCATAGCGCTGCACTCTGTCCTCTCTCACCTGGACAATAAAGACACATATGCCAGAATGCTGTTCATAGATTTCAGTTCAGCATTAAACACCATCATCCCCTCTAAACTAATCACCAAACTCACTGATCTGGGCATCGGAGGTTCCATCTGCAACTGGCTACTGGACTTTTTGACCAACAGGCCACAACATGTTCGATTAGACCACCACTGCTCCTCCACCCTCACTCTAAGCACCGGCGTTCCACAGGGCTGTGTGATGAGCCCGTTCCTCTACTCCCTCTTCACCCATGACTGCAGACCTGAACATGGTAATAACACCATTATAAAGTTTGCGGATGACACCACAGTGATTGGCCTCATCAAAAACAGCAATGAGTCGGCCTACAGGGAGGAGATAGATCGTCTGGCTGTGTGGTGTGAGGACAACAACCTGCTGCTCAACACCAAAAAGACCAAAGAACTCATCGTGGACTTCAGGAGGAATGCTGACACACATCTACCCATCTACATCAACGGTGCGGTGGTGGAGCGTGTGACCAGCTTCAAATTCCTGGGGATCCACATCTCACAAGACCTCACCTGGACTACCAACTGCTCCAACCTGATCAAAAAAGCTCACCAGCGCCTCTTTTTCCTGAGGACTTTGAAGAAGAACCACCCCTCTTCAGACATCCTGGTGAGCTTCTACTGCTGCACCATCGAGAGCATCCTAACCAACTGTATTACAGTTTGGTATGGGAACTGCTCTGTCGCGGACAGGAAGGCGTTGCAGAAAGTGGTCAAAACCGCCCAGCGCATCGCCAGAGCCCCGCTTCCTGCTACTGGGGACATTTACAGGAAGCGCTGTCTCAGGAGAGCAAGAAGCATTAGAACAGACTCCTGCCACCCAGCACACAAACTGTTTGCCCTCCTGCCTTCTGGGAGGCGCTACGGGAGTCTACGGACAAAGACCACCAGGTATAGGTACAGCTTTTTCCCCACAACTATCTCCTTGCTGAACTCTGCCCCCCCTCACAAGCCCTCCCTGAACCGAGCTCTGCCACCCCCCCCACACCACCAACCCTCCCTGAACTGAAACTCTGCCCCCCTCACCAACCCTCCCTGAACTGAAACTCTGCCCCCCTCACCAACCCTCCCTGAACTGATCTCTGTCCAACTAAACTCTGCCCCCCCAACCAGCCCCCCGAACTAAACTCTGCCTCCCTCTCCAGTCCCCCCTGAACTGAACTCTGCCCCCCTAACCAACCCTCTTGCACTGAATCTGTATCTTTTCTTCTTGTCATATCATTGCACTACTGTGTATAATTCCACTATATCATACTGTACATACTATTTAATGATAATCACTATTTCCACAACTGTACATACTGTAAAAAAATTGTAGTCTTAATAATAAAATAATAGTTAATAATGTAACGTTTCCTAACTGTTATTCATTCCTAGCATAAATAAATATTCATGTAAACACATATTTATACTATTCACTTTACCTTTAGCACTCTGTATATACTGTATCATATGCTATTTATTACTGCTTATGCACTTCTGGTTGGATGCAAACTGCATTTTGTTGCTTTGTACTTGTGACATCGCAATGACAACAAAGTCGAATCTAATCCAATCTAATTTCACCACCCTTTCCACCAATTTCTGCCACTTTAGTCCAACATTGCCACTGTCAACTCTTTCAGCCACTTTTTATGTCTGTTTTTGTTATTTTAACCTATTTTGGCCACTTTTGCCACTTTTCAAATCCTGTTTCACCACCCTTTCTACCAATTATGCTATTATTAACCCATTTTCAGCTTTAAAAAAAAATAAAATTACATTTTTAAGATGGCAAAATACTACAGCACAAATCAATAAAAAAATGTATTTGTTACTTTGATAAGAGTGGTTATTGTTCAGGTAAAATAACAGAATATGGTTAACACAGCTTCAATTTAAAATGGACCATGATTTTTGCTGACTCCATGGGCCCCCAGTTTGGCTCGGCCCCAGAAAGCTCTCCCCTTTAATCCCCCTTATGGACAGCCTTGTCTGCGCATGACTATTCTTGAATGTTCATGGCTGTTTTCAACCTTTATTGTTGAGATCACAGGCTTAAAGGTTTGAGAATCACTACCCTAGAGGGAACTTGCAAGTCCCTTGATCACTTTTTGTCTACAACTGAGAAATCCTAGAAGTCACTTATCAAGTTTTGTCCACTGGAAGGGCATCCAAGAGGGAACTTTATCAAGATTTGTCCACTGGAAGGGCCTCCTAGAGGGAACTTTATCAAGATTTGTCCACTGGTAGGGCATCCTAGAGGGAACTTTATCAAGATTTGTCCACTGGAAGGGCATCCTAGAGGGAACTTTATCAAGATTTGTCCACTGGTAGGGCATCCTAGAGGGAACTTTATCAAGATTTGTCCACTGGAAGGGCCTCCTAGAGGGAACTTTATCAAGATTTGTCCACTGGTAGGGCATCCTAGAGGGAACTTTATCAAGATTTGTCCACTGGAAGGGCATCCTAGAGGGAACTTTATCAAGATTTGTCCACTGGTAGGGCATCCTAGAGGGAACTTTATCAAGATTTGTCCACTGGTAGGGCACCCTAGAGGGCACTTTATCAAAATTTAAGACCTCTCACAGTTAAAAATAAGACTCTTGAAGACGTTTGAAGGCCTTATATTTCAAACGTCCAATTTAAGGCTTTAAGTAACTCATTAATTATGAATACTTGAAATTCCTATAAAAAAGGGTTCAGGTCTCAAGTTAAATGTACTGCATTGCTGCCCTTGTAAGATTGCGGTCATCTGATTAAAGCTAAAACTAACACTAACAAAGTCACGTTTCCTTTCACTGGCTTTTGGCATCAGCATTTCCATCAGAGGCCACCTCAGATTCACTCAGACATTAAAAGTAAGTGGCAGTAAATTGGTCTTGTTGTATGAGCTTTTTTTTTTAGCTTAAATCTGTAATGCAAGGTCATAAATGTTATGAAAGGGGTATTTACCAAGTCAAGGTTACAGCTCCTTAGAGGAACTTAAAATTTGTGATGATTTTGATTACAGTGCTGTCAAGAAAACCCCCCCCAAAAACACCAAAATATGTCATCAAGTTCATCATAGTTCTCACTTTTTCACGAGGGAGGGTAGAATGGACTGCATCAGCTGAAATGCAAACATACCTAACCATCATGTTAAAGGGGGAAATGTGCCAAAAAGGAAGGTTTTTAATGACTGGTCTTTCTTTGTTCCAACCCTCAGCTATGGTATTGACCAGCAGAATGAGGTCACACATACAAGCAGTCAAAATGGGACTCCTTGGGTTGGTGGCCCTGCCCAAGAGTAAGGAGCTTGGAAACTCAGGGGTAGCTTGGAGCAGAGCTGCTGTTCCTTTCCACTGAAAGGAGTCGGCTGAGCTGGTTTGGGTATCTGATTAGGATCCCTCCTGGTGCCCTCTCTGTCGAAGTCGGTCCAACTGGGAGGAGACATCCGGGCAGACCAGAGTTTGTTGGAGGGTTTATATACCTGGCCTTGAACGCTTCTGAATCCCCCAAGAGGAATGTGAAAACATCACTGATTATCTCTACTCTTTGTAAAGCAGCAAGTCTGACAACTTTTGTTTTCATGTCAGTGCAGCAACAATATTTTATAGTCACATGCATGCCCATTTTTAGACATGTAATTTGATTTGTATCTGATTCAGTGAGAATCAAATCAAGGGATGAATACAATCAGACTGTTTAAGCACTCTAGTGCATACACACAACCTTTTTACAGTAAAACACTTAAACATATCCATGTTATACCATAAATACTGTACCACGACAGTCTAAGACCTCTAATATCTTGTCATAACTTCTAACAGGGTTTAAAGCAAGTGAATAAACAGCGGGCTGGTTGGTCTGTGTTTGAGAAGGCTAAGAGGTGAGCCATTTTTTCCAGTTCTTGTCAGCAGAGGACCTTTACTAACAAAACACATTAATTTTGGTATTTTCTTGTGGCAGGCCTGAATAGTCTCTTCTCGTCTGGCAAATCAAAATCCAGCAAGTTTTCTGACATTTCCACCCACGGTTCCTGCCATCATCAAGTACAACACCTCATCTCTGTGCTGTATCGTCCTCAGTTTTATGGTGCATCCTCTGCCGCTGTTCCAAGGTTTTACACACACAAGTGGACAATTCTGCTTGTAAAACATATACATGAACAACTCTTTACTTGCCAGGCTTTTTGCCATATCTAGTGGGGGTTCTGGGTGTCTGATTAACTGCTGTCATGGGCGAATTATTCTCAAAACTTTATTTAGATTAGGAGTGGGATGCTACTGTATAGAGGCAGATGTTTTTTGTGTCTCTCTTCATGAAGGACGTTTGTCTTGTCTCTGCATCTTGTTTGTTGTTATAAGACACCTACATTGCTGTCTTTCTGTCTTTATAAGAAGTACGTCTTAGTGTGCAATCATGCTTGCACCCCCCATCCCCAGCTGTCCTGCACTCCCACTTCTCCAAGTCTAACTGAGCATGGGCATTTATATATCATCACATCATGATGCATTTTACAAAACATGCACTTTAACAGACTATTCAAAATGTGTAAATCACAGACACCATGACAATACTTTAATTCACTTTTGTGGCTTATTTTGAGTTGTTTTGATTGGTGTCCATGCATACCTCTTCCATCCATGCCATGCCAAAGCACTTATACTGTGCTTCACACTGGTTAAACAATCTGGACTGTGGGGCTGAAGTGTGCCTATGTTTGGTACAGATTACCTGAGTGTGCCTTTAGATTCAACACAATGAAGAACAGCAAACGTGGTTTCTCATAACACTCCCAGATTCCTCTATTATGCAAGGTGGTGCATTGATCTGCATTGATCCTAAGTCACTTCCATGTTGTGCAACCCTGCTTGTGCTCGAGCGTGAGCAACAGTACTGTTCTGGAGCCCGCCTCTTCTATTTGTACCAGGGCCAGGACGGTGTACTTAGCTTGAGCATAGTGAGGAACATGCAGAGTAGAAAAGCAAATTAGACTTTGGGGGTCACACACGTTTGGGCATGGTACTGATGTGTAACTGTACCCTTTCAAATCCTTCATAAATGATCTCTGAGGCCTCTTTGGTCGACTCATGGGAGAGGTACTGAGGTCTGATTGCATTGGATTTACAGGGATTAGATGTGAAAAGTTGTAAGTGGGAGATTTAGCTGCTATTAGCTTGATTGGCTAGGATAGAATGGTAACTAAGAGCTGTTACAGTATTTCATACCAGACTGTTACCAAGGGTATAAACATGGACAAAATAACACATCTGCTCACCATGGAAGGAGACACAATGCAGGAGGAGTTGGGGGGTTTGAACCGTCATAACCAAAAGCTGCTTCTTTCCTGCTGTTGGAGAAAAGTATACTCTCCCAAGCGTGCAGCAGACCATTGTCAGTGCTTCCACTCAGGAGGGGGGGAGTGGGGGTGGTAGACCTTTGTGCTGTCAGTAGTGGTGTGGGGGTGTTTCACCTCTGGGATGTGGACGGTGGGATGGGGGTTGTAGACCTCTGCAGAAAGGAAGCAGAGTTGCTATTCTTCTCTTCAGTGTCCCTCCTCCACTTTCTCTTTCATGGCACTGAAAACCAGGGCCTCCTCTGTTCCCTCTTGAGGCTGCAGTGTTTCCTGGGTTATATATGTATAAATATAAGATGGCAAAAAGCTGTTGTGCATAAGATTCCGATTGAAGTGGGACTTGTGGTCATTGTTTCATTCAAACAGTCAAGAAGCATCTACTTTAATTTCAAGACTCTACTCTTATGTTTATTCTTGCACTGTTTTTGTTTTTTGGAGTTGTGGGACTAAAACCCTGGCTGTGCCACGCTGCAGTCCATTATTTGGTTGAGGAGCACATCAATGACAGTGGGGATGCGTTCCCCCTTCAAACATCACTTATGTAATGATATCCTGGGACCAATATCAGTCGATGGAGAATTTTGGACCCTTCCGTTTCACCAAGGCAGGCTCTGGGCTTAGCAAAATAGGCCGTTGCCTAGGGTGCCACACTGAAGGGGTCACAGACATGTGCCCAATGAAGCACCAATGTAACAGATTGTCATCTTCTGTGCTTAAGTCCATCCTTCCTGAAAAAATCTACTTTTCCCTGAGGTAATGAAGAAGTGCTGGGGATGGAAGGCATCAAATTGTAAATGGAAATGTATTAATACAAGAACCTGTATAAAGCCAGCAAGTGTTGCTCAGCCATTAATAATCCCTCACTCATGTGTCTCCCTTTTCACTGCTTTGCCAATCAGCTGGTACGGGCGTCTACTCAAATTCTGAGCCAAATCCTTTCAGCCGAGTTTCATTGTGTGCGAGTGAGTGCTCTTTTGTTGCGTGGATCTTTGTCTCCTGTCTTGTGTGAGGGTGAGTCCTCTGTTGCTGGTGAGTGAGTGTGCTGTCTGTCGTGCGTGTGGATCTTTGGTCGTCTTCCCAGGTGGTGCTTGGGGATTGGTCGATGGAGTGGCTGCAGAGGCACACGAAGCGGCTTAGTCCCCAGCCTTTCAAACACAGCAGCCTGCGGTCGACTCGGCGGCATCTCTGACAGCAGCATCTGTTTCTTTCTAGCCTCCAAACTTTCATTATGTTGTTGAGAATTGTTTTTTGGTTATTTGGTGGTAATTTGAGAACTTTGAATCTGTTTAACTCTGATCTTGTTGAATAGTAGTGTTCTTAAATGGTATATTTTGGTAATTGTGTTTTGGGATTATTTTGATTTATCCAGTTTTTTTCATCAAAAAGCTGAATTTACCTTTTCTTGATGTTAGACATTAACACATTTATACACATTGTGCTAGAATCACGTAATCCTTCTGTCCTTGAAAGCACATAGTTCGGCTTGTTAAGTGGGCTAATTCACTTCAATACTGCAGATTTTAACACAGATTTCAACATTTAATTATTGGTTTTAAATAATATGAGCGGCTCCAAAGTTTGGGAGTGCTTTTTAATGACTTAAACAGGAGAAGTTAAAGCCAGTGAGTGTATGCTACTCCATACACTTTTTGTAAAAGCCATCAGTCCAATCGATTAGACCAGTGGTTCCCAAACTTTTTCCATAAAATATTTTCTGGCCCCTCCTAGACCTGACCATACGTATCCACTTATAAAACATATAAATCACTGATCATCAACTGGAGGCCCGGAGGCCACATCAGGCCCCCCACAGCTTCACATCCGGCCCCCAGAATCTTTGATTACATTCAGAAAAAGGGCAGAGGGAAAAAAAAAGCTGTATTTAGGGAATCTTTTCTTTCTTTCCTTTTATCATCCTTACATCTATTTAAATAACTTCAAAAATAAGTGAGAATTAAACATGTTTTTCAAAGATTGGCTTATGTTTGATCAGTTTTACAAAAATCCAACTATTATTAGCAAATAAGATGAAAAACTTACTCAGTGCATAAGTCCATTCTTGATTAAAGTAGCAGAAGTGGGGGCCAGCAAAACCATGGCCCATAGTAAAGTTAAGCTGTGGTATTTTATATTTAACCTGAAAAATAACCACTTATCAAAGAAACACAAATCTTTATAGTTCATTTGTGCTGTAAGAAGCCCTCTTAAAAATATTAATCCTTTTGTTTAAAACAGAATTAAAATACTAAAAAAAATACTAAAAATACTAAAAAATAGCTAAAACACGTTAATGGCCAAAAAAAAAAACAAAAAACAAAAAAAACACTGGGAAAGCTGGTGAAATTGGAGTTTAAAAGTAGCAGAAATGGGATAGAAGTGCCAAAAATTGGATAGAAGTAGCTAACAAAATAACCAAAAAATGGGAAAAATTTGTTAAAGTGGCAAAAATGGGCATATTAAATGATAAAGGGGATTAACAATGTGGCTGAAATGGCATTAAAGTACTGAAAATAGGTGGAATTTTTGTGAAATGAGATTAAAAATTGATATAAACTGACAGAAAAGGGTTAGCCGAGGCAGAAATAGTCGGAAATGGGTTAAACTAGCAAAAATGGGCACATTAAATTGTAAAATGTGGCATAAAAAGTGGTAAAGAGGGGTTAATAATGTCAATAATGTGTCACCAGAGCCAACAATAGGCAGGGAGAGGCAAGATTTGGTTTAGAAGTGGTAAAAACAGGCAGATAAAAAGTGGTGGAAAGTGTTTAAAACTGACAAAAAATGGGTTTTTAGTGGCAAAAGTGTGTTAAAGTTGGCAAAATTCGTGGTAAAAAAGTAATAATACTAATAATAAACTTTATTTGTATAGCACCTTTATAAACAGAGGTTTAAGTGCTTTGACAATAATCAGAATCACAGTTACGACAAAGCATCAAACACAAACATCACAAGAAAGACAAGTGATGACAACGGGTTGAAATCTGGCATAATTGGTGTAAACTGGCAACAGTGTAAATCAGGGGTCATCAAGTACATCTGCACAAGGGCCAGATTTAGTCTCAACAGAAACTCTGGGGGCCAGATTTTCAAATACAGAAAAATTAAATGAACATTTTGGTCTGACTGAAATATTACTGCAGTAGTATTTGTATTTTCCTTTAAACTACAGGACATTTTTAGTCATTACCAGTGAGATCTATCCCTATATCTATAATGCAGCAGGCCACAAGGAGACAGTCCTGACAACAGGATTGGCCGGACCCCTGAAAATCCAAGAGGATGGGCCCTCCCTAATTGTCATTTAGCACCGATATTAACCCATTTTGACACTATTAACCGTTTTGATACTTTTTGCCTCTTTACACTCAATTTTTGCATGATTTTAACACCTTTTAAACCACATTTCCTGCATGTTTTATCCCCTTTGTGCCACTCTTTTATCCATTTTTGCCACTTTTCTTCTATTTTTGCCACTTTTTAAACCCTTTTATTACATTCTTTCAACAATTTTTGCAACTTTAAAACTATTTTTCCCACTTTTAACCCATTGTTGATACTTTTTGCCCCTTTTTGCCTCATTAACCCAATTTTTTAAGATTTTAACCCCCTTAAACCAATTTTTCTGCATGTTTTATCCCTTTATGCCATTCATTATCAATTTTTGCCACTTTTCTTCAATTTTTGGTACTTTTTAACCCCTTTACTTTTTTTGCACTATTTTCTTGTCATTTGTAATTTTTGATACTTTTTTCCCCCTTTTCCTCCTTTACCAATTTATCACACATTTTAAACTTTTTTCACAACTTTTTTCTGCAAATTTTTGCAACACTTCTGCCAACCTAAACCATTTTTTTAAATATCGACTAATTTTGACAGTAAATTTCTGCAAAAACAGATCAAATGTTTAGTCGTTCCAACACTATTTCAATGTTAATTGGGATGGATATAACAGCTCCAGACATTTAAAACAAAGGGATACTCTTAACATCTTCTTTTCCTCCTTTTCTGAATTTACTGATCTTTCGGGGGCCGGACAGGAAGCTTTGGGGGGCCTGATGTGGCCCCCGGGCTGCCAGTTGATGATCAGTGGTGTAGATTAAAAAACATTCCTAGTTTTTTGAAAAGGCATCTGGTGACCCCCTCTCAGTGTCTCGCGACTCCCAATGGAGTCCTGACCCCAACGTTGAGAACCGCTGTCTTAAGGGTGAGCCTGGTACCCGTTTCCCCTATGTGCTACACCCATGGGTGGAGCAGTGACACACTGGGCAGAAAGAAGTCCCACTTCAGTATCCGGCCAATCGTGTAACTTCCTTCCTGTTTCTGCAGAGATGTTGGTGTACATCAAAGTTCTTTGGAGCACAACCAGCAGAAAATAACACCTTATTTCTCAGAGTCACCTCTTTGTCAATTACCGGCACCTGCTCTCGCTATTTGATCGCCCACCACAGTGCTCTCTCTTTGCTCGCAGCAACTTTGGATTGAAAATATCTTGAAAATCTGTTTTTCTGTCATAACTTTGGTAATTTCGGTTCTATCAGACATGAAAATGGGGAATGAAAGATGCCGACAACCAAAGAGAGAGCATCTGGTGTAAAAACAAAGAACACAAAACCTATTTCTAGCCCTCCTACACAGCAAGCAGACGCAGATATCTTGGGCCAGATATGAGAAGCAGCAAAGTGAACTTTTGTGTGCTTTTCCAATCTCAAAGGCTAATAAAGCATTAGTAGCTAATGGATCCTGAAGGATAGGGAATTAAGGCACTCGATCAATAAAAACCCAGATAAAGATAGGTTTTATATTTTATTCCAAAACCTTCAAAATAAGTTTCAAGTTCAAGAAAGTAGAATAAGCTTAGACACAATGCAAAGCATCATATACAGACGGATAAAATACATTTTATATATTGCAGACAAGCCATGGTGGGTCTTACATATGTACAGTATGTATGTAAACTTTTATTTACAATCTTTTTTACATATACAAAAAGCCATGTTTCTATTTTTCTTTGTATATATTTATATATATTTATATATTTATATATAGAGATTTTTCGTATACTCCCCACTAGCATTTGTACTACAATAATGAAAAAGAAAAACATTTACATATATGTCAATCCATTTTTTCTTTTTATATTACAAATGTATTTCCATAAAAATATATCTCTGTACAAAAAAGTGTTTATTCGTTAACATATTCTCTTTTCTTAGAGATTCTTTCCCGCTTTAAAGTTACTCTCTGTAGTTACACACAGTCTGCTGAAATCCATGTTTTGTCTTTACAGGTAACCGTTTGGTGTACAGCAAGACGTCGACTCTGAAACTTTTGCTGTGTCGCTATTTTTCGTTGAGGCGTTCGAGAGCCGGGTTGGTCTGGCTTAGGCGCTATGGGTTGTCATGGGTTCTAGTCTCATCTGGAGGCTAGCTGAGAGATCCACTGGGCATGAAATAATGTTATGGGAAAGAAAAGAAAGGCTACAATAACCTTGGCATGACGACAGAGGAATATGACATTTAGGGGTATAAAGACTGTGGTATTAAAAAGCAGCTCTCTGTAATATTTGTGATATTTTACTATAGATTAACTGGACATTCTGTTGTTAGACGGTTGACAGAGATATTTTCTACTAGTGCACACAAACAGAGGAGCAGTTGTCGGGTTACAAATATTGAACACAGAATTGACAGATAAATCCTGATGCACTCAGTGAAATAAAATACATTCAGTAGTTTTCAGTAATAACTGCACTCATCTGATAGTAAATGATGAAACGATCGCTCCACTCTTATCTCCATTTATAGAATAAAATTAATCTTAGCTCCAAAGCATTTCAAAAACACCTCTCCCATGCTTCAGTCCAGTAGACACACTGAAATGGGCTGAATAGTGAAAGCAAATTGGATGGAATGGGCCTGAAAAACACAGCAGTAAGCGTGGCTTTGTCAAAGCCGTCGATTTGCGGCGACAGTGAAAGACGGGAGATTACAGATGGTTGATGCAGAATATGTCGCACAGCATTGCTTGTTTTTTTTTTTTCAATACTTGTACACTGCGGCCTGGGCAGAAACGCGAGAGCTCTGACTGCATAAAGAAATAGGTCGTTTTTGGCCTAACCCTGGCTGAGAGAAAATTCAGTGAACTCAGTGGGGAGTGAAAGAACATAGCTGTGATGTGTTTCATAATAGAAAAGATGGCGAGCAGGAGAGAACTCAGAGCTGTGTCTGCCTGATAACGAAAATGAGCCTAGGATGAACCGTCTTAAAATATGCACAGAGAACCAGGAAGTAGCCAGCTGCTATCAAGAAAGGCTCTCCTCAAACTCCATCTAGAACTCACTGATCTTCATTTTCATAAAACTGAACTTCACTTTTCTTTGAGGAACTTTTTGGACTAACCCAGATTTGTTAAGAGGAGAAAATCCCCATGCAAGTAGCACCCATTAACTGAAAACTTTTACTTCACAATTAAAAGCATTCACTTTTGAAAATATCTTGGTTAGAAAATACTCAGAGTGAGGAAAAAAGGGACAGCATTTATCTTGATTTGGCCATTATAAGTCAAATTTGGCTGAACTGTCTTTGGTTAAAGGGCAACTTTTAAACTCGCTAAATCACACAAAACACTCAGGCATTCACATAAAATCCATGACATTAATCTCTGCGCACTGGAATAAAGGACTAATGAGCTCAGATCTGAGTCGAGACGGGCAGAAATTCTTTCTCTGACATGATCCTAACAAGCTCAGTTTTCTGCAAAAAGATCACAAACACAGGCGCAAAGTTCATGTCGTTTCTTTGCTAGGTGCATCTCTGAGTGTGTCTGGGTTTTTACATGCAGAGATTATTACAGAGACTAGACTGAAAACCAGAAAAAAAAGACGTTCTTATTTTCTATCTGACACAAAAACCTCCCAATAACCCCACTGCCTGCAAAGAAATGATGAGGCTTGGAATTCCTTAACACAAAAGTAGAGCCACTCGAGTCGTCTCATCATATCACAGGGCTGTACCAAGGCACTGTAATGAATGTAAAGTGCTTATTGGAGACTGGAGGAGGTAAAAAACATGGGGGGGGAGGGGGGGACTATGATTCTGGTCCTTTGAAACCAGTGGATTTTGTTGAGCTGAGCCCTTGTTGGTAGAAACAATCAAAGTTGTGTTAGCTTATGCTTCTGTGAGATGTTTGTCCAGATTTACAGCTAAATCAAATAGAGCAGGTTTTCAGCTAATCATATTTGTATGGAAGCACATTTCTGCTATTTAAAAAACAAAAAAGGTGAAAGTTAGGCAATTCCAAGCAAATAAAAATATAAAAGATATCCTAAGCCATAACTATTGAGATGGCAAATAATAATTGTGTGATAAAGGTCAAAATAATGAGATAAAGTCATATCATAATTTCATCTTTTTATCTCATAATTTCAACTTTTAATCTCATAATTTTAACTTTTTATATCAGAATTCTGAGATGAAACATCGAAATAATGAGATAAAGTCATATCATAAATTCAAATTTTATCATCTAATAAATAAGGACTATTAACCTCGTGATGACTCTTTATCTCCTGATTTCAACTTTTTATCCCGTCATTATGACTTTTTATCTCATAATTTTGACTTTTATCTCATAATTTTGACTTTTAAAAAGTCAAAACTAAGGGATGAAAGGTCATCTAATGAGTTCAACTTTTTATCTCATAACTATGATTTCCTACCTCATAATTATGATTTTTTTATCCCATAATTTTGACTAATTAACTCATAATTTTGAGATAAAACATTCAAATAATGAGATGAAAAGTCATATCATAATTTCAACTTTTTATCATTTAATAAACTAGGACTCTTTACCTCAGATTTTGACTTTTCATCTCAGAAAAATGACTCTTTATCTCATGATTTCAAGTTTGCATTCCATCATTATGATTTCCTATCTCATAATTTTGACTTTATTTCTCATAATTATGATTTTTATCTCATAATTTTGAGATAAAACATCGAAATAATAAGATTAAAAGTCATATCATAATTTCAACTTTTTATCATTTAATAAATTAGGACTCTTTATCTCCAAATTTTGACTTTTCATCTCAGAAAAATGACTCTTTATCTCATGATTTCAGCTTTTTATCCCATCATTATAACTTTTCAAGTCATAATTTCAACTTTTTATCTTATAAACAAGATGTCCTGTTTTAAAATTTTGAATTTTCATCTCATAATTATGATTTTTTTATCTCATAATTTTGACTAATTAACTCGTAATTTTGCGATAAAACACCAAAATAATGATATAAAAAGTCATATCATAATTTCAATTTCAATTTTTATCAATTATTAAATCAGGACTTTCTACCTTTAAATTTTGACTTTTTATCTCAGAATAATACTCTTTATCTCATGATTTCAACTTTTTATCTCATAATTCTGACTTTAAATCTCAAATTATGACCTTTTAATCCATGATTATGACTTTTAATCTAAAATTATGACTTTTTAATCCATAATTATGACTTTTAATCTTGGATAAAAAGTCAAAACTAGGAGACAAAGTCATTTCATTATTTTACCATTTTATCTCACAATTGTAACGTTTTATCTCATAATTACAAATTTTTGTCATAATTTCAATGTTTTATATCATAATTTCAACTTTTTATCCCATAATTTTAACTTTTAATCTGAGATTAAAGTCAAAACTATGAGTTAAAAAGAAATCTCATGATTTTGCCTTTTAACTCATTATTTCAACTTTTAATCACATAAATATGAGGTTTATCTCTTATTTGATTTTTAATCCCATAGTTATGACTTTTTAATCTTATGATTTCGATTTTTACTTCATAATTCTGAGATAAAAGTCGACATCATGAGATACAAAGTCATTATTATGAGACAAAAACTCATAATATGAGATAAAAAGTCATAATTGTGAGATAAAAAGTCTTCTTATAATTTAAATTTTTAATCCCACAATTATAAATTTTTTCCATCAAAATAGTGAGATAAAAAGTTGAAATTATGAGATTAAAGACATAATTAAAACATATATAGTTGAAATTATGAGATGACTTATCTCATAATTATGACTCAGGATTTGTTTATTATTATTCCTATTATTTATTTTTTTTTTTTTAATTGCCTATTTTTCCCATTTTCCTTTTTTAAATGGCAGAAGTGGGCTTCCATATATTTGTCTAATTCTTAACACAGCGTTATAATTTGTAGTTGAATACATCTCAAATGTGTACGTGGGAGGAATGAATGAAGGGAAAACCTCACATCAAAGTGACCTTAACACAAATGAAAGGGAATTCGAGGAAACAAAAGAAGTGTTTTTCAGAATAAAAGAAATGAGATGCACAACACAACAGCAGCACAAAACTATGAGAACAATGTCTTCACGATAATGTGAGTGCAACTGCTCCTCTCCCATGAAATCTCTGGGGTAATTCAATCGTTTCCTTTTCCATCAATTCAGGACCAGAGCAGGCAAGGGGCAATATTCTATCTGTGCCGTGGAGATAAGCGAGAGCTTTAAAAGTAATAAAATTGTAAAAGCAATTACCAACCCACAGCGAAACTGATTGAAGACACAATACAGTGATTGGTTTCAAAGGCCTGGGCTTCTGATGGAAATTATGTACTGTAGGTGACTTAAAGACTTTATTAAAGAAGAGAAGAAACTGCTGGCTGGAAGGTTGTGAGGCTGCATTTTCATATCTAACGTTTAAATTATAACAATAAAGAAAGAAAACAAATCCATGCAAGTCTAATTCCCATGTTTCTAGGACTTTAAAGAATGATGGGAAAAGAGAACAAAGAAAATTAAATAAAACCTGTTGCTTTTTTTTAATTCAATTGAATGACTTGTGTGTCAGCGGTACTGGTGAGATGAATTCAGGATTTGATATGGGTTCTACTGTGAAGCTGGGCTAAATTAAACCAAATTGCAGGTAATGGCTCAATTTGCTGCTGTAAAATTTGGGCACTATTCACCCCACTCAGCATCCACAGGATACACACGGAAAGTGGTAAATAGCTGGAAGCAGGGTGTCTGAGATCCACTCTGTTTCCTGTCTTTCTGCTACTCATACACTTTGTACACACGCACCATGAGGTTCACAAAAGCATTCAAGTCTTGATCTCTTCCTCCACGTCATTCCAAGCTGTTGTCCTGTTGTTAAATCTGGTGTTAGATCCCTCCTGTGCCACCATTTCTAAACTGTATTTTCTGTATTTCTGTGCCACAGATTTGAGGAGAGTCAGCATCACAAGCATAAACACCTTTTCCCCCCCGTATCATATTCATCATTTCCAATTTAATGCATGGGTGTAATCAGTATGCCTGCAGCTCCCCTGCTGTCACGGCTCTGAGGAAGCCTTCTGCAACATTTTCATGATGAGTGAAAAGCAAAACAAAGCTACGCTTCTCCTTTTCAAAAGAATGGAACTGTCAGAAGTTAACTTGGAGGAAAAGACCTGAATGTAATCCAGAGGGAGCAGATCACTGACTCATCCATTCTTCAGACTCCGGCGCCCTCAGTGGAACATTTTTGTGGGAGTTTAAACATGACCACACTTTGATCTTTGTTTTCCTAAGGCCAAGTTCAGGGAGCCTATACTGCATCTCAAACTCAGGGGGAATACAGTACATACCACCTTCAAGCTCTAGAAGCGTGTGGATCCGGGATTAAAGAGAAAGTTGAAAGTCGAGGGTTTGACATCAAACTTGCGGCCTTTTCCGAGGAGAGTGCGCCGCTTTTTGCTCCGACTTGGTGCTACAGCTTGTTCTGGCTTTTGGTAATGAAGACAAAACAAAAGATATGGTCCAAAGGCATGTATAGATCCATGGAAATATACTCCACCACAGTTTCTACCCTTTCTTTGATGCAGTCAGTGATGCCTCAGTGTGACTGGTAGGAGCACCGACTCTTATTTTGAAGTAAATGCATCAGTCTGACGTAGATCCATTTGTTCTTTCTAGTCCATCCCTGACACAAAAAGCTAAAAGGGGATGAATCACCCCCAAAAAAATAGAACCAGACACTGCCTTTTATGTTGTTTTCTCAGCTGATCTTAGCATTGCCAGTGTCCAGAGCGTCCAAGTACAAAAAAAATCAAAAGTACGTGGGAAATCAATGATTTGTTTGGTGAATTCTTTGGGGCCAAACAGACAGCACGTATTTTGCAGGTGCTGCCATTACAAACGTGTTCACTCTCTCTCTCACTCACATGCTTACACACCTTCAAGTGCTTTTTCAGCAGCCGTAACTATCTATAAACTCCTGCTCTGGACACAGCTGCCTCGGCAAGCAGAGGTTCATCTCTGCTCCAAAAAAAAAAAAAGAAGTAAAAACTAATGGTAAAATGTGTCTCCAACATGGCCTTCAAAAGTAAATTTTAATTCATCCTCAGCCAGAAGCTCAATCCTCCAGTCAGCTGCAGGAGCAGACCATTTGAAAAACATGGTTTCCATATAGAGAAAGCAAGCAGTATGCAGAGAAGAAAAGGCCCAAAAACAGAGGAAACAAAAAAAACAGTCCAGACTGTCTCTCTTTGACTCGCATAGGCCAACGGGGCTGTCTGCAGTACAGTTCACTCGCACAGAAATCTCTGTAAGCTACTGGTCAATTCCTTCACTTAGAGTTGACCGTTAAATTCCCTTTGGGTTTAGGCGGAGGGCGGTGAGAAAATCACAGCTTTGCTTCGAGCATCTCTCCTGCCGGCTGCAGTGTCAGGTGAAATATTTTCCTTTCAACATGGAAAATGATCAAGAAACCATGTCAAGTGACAAAAGCATGTTGTAGTTGGAATTAGGTACAGTCGCTGTCTTCACATGGTTTCTTTTTTTTGTTTTTTCTTGTCTCCTGCAGGTGAGAGCCGCAATTCCACCGGAGATGTTTCTTGAATGTGTTTCAGTGAATAAAATAATCTTTGTCTTGCCCTCTGCTTCAGGAACAATGGATGTCCTTTGTTGGCAGGCGAAGATGTGGCGCACTCCTCCCCTAACTGGATCGAGGGTAGACGCATGAGGATGGAGAGGTAGACATTCAAAGAAAGGAGACAGAGCAAGCAGATAAAAGGATGATAAAGAGAATCATGGAAATGAACATGAAAGGAATCACAGAGAAGAGAAAATGTACAACAATTAATAAAAAAAAAACCCTCATCAGTTAGCTAAAGCATTCTAGCATTTTCAATTAAGTATAAACAAACCAAAAGAAATCCACATAGGAGAAAGAGATCAAAGCAGCTACAGAGGCAGAAAAACATCTAATAAGAGATGTTTCTGTCCTCAGGAAAGTGCACAAGATTTAGGATGAAACTGGATGCTGAATCTGTGTCTGGTTGCTTCAGCAGTTCTGATGCCTTGAAAGTGTGATTAGCGTGAGCTAGCCACGAGCTTATAACTCCATCTACGTTCAGAGGAATGTGCATCCGAGGATGTCTGCTACTCTCAGCGCTTACTTCATTAAAAAGCAGGACGAGCGTGTGGAACTCACCTCAGGAGGAAGCGGTTGCTATACTGCCGTGCACACTGTGCTGACTGTGAACTCTGTCTCGTTGGGCATGATATCAGTCGGTTGGATGTTGCGGTCGTACATAGGGTTCTCGAATGTAGCTCGTCCGTTGGTGTTCTCGTGGCCCACGTAACCGTTGAAGGGGACTTTGGGTCTTCTTCTAAAATGAAATGACTTACATTAGAGTCTGAAAACACAGAATGGCATTTATGTGGCAAAGATACAAGCCATAATACAAATCCTGCCTGAAATAAATAACCCGAGTTTTGCCCTCAACTGAAGCACTAATAATTTCTCTTTGTCTTACTGTTATAAACCATCAAGTTTTCAACGCAGGGAAGGAAGTTTCCTCCCAATTTCATATACAGTATGTTGACCAATGTGTTTTGACGGATGGATTTTTAAATTAGTTGGAAACATCCAAATTATGTAAAGCAGGGGTGTCAAACTCAAGGCCTGGGGGCCAGATCGGGCCCGTGGTGCAGTTGCACCCGAATATGATATTTTAATTATAACTGGCCCACTGGTATGAGGTCTGCAGATTTCCTCCAATTAAAAAGTTTAGATTGAACCTTGAAGATTTCAAGAATCCTTGCAAAGTCACAGAAATTTAAAAAAGTAAAGAGTTAAAAAAAAGTAGATAAAAAAGTCAGGAATGTGGGGAAATTTTTAATTCTACATGTGACGATAATGACTTAAACTTGTGATTTTGACTTATTTCATATTTTGACCTTTTTGATTCTAAATTTTAAGTCATATTTTGACCATTTAAACTAAAGATTTGAATTTTATTTCATGTTTTGACCTTTTCAACTCCTCACTTTGACTTTTAATCAAATATCTTGACCTTTTAGACTCATTACTTTGGCATTATTGTCATGGTTTGGGTTTAGTTATGTTAATTTTTTAGTTACTTGGGTTCTGGTGCTCCTTATGTTTGTTTTTCTACCTCCTGGGTTCCCTTGTCTTTAGTTTCAAGTTGTGTCAGTTACCCTCCATGTGTTCCACATGCTCCTGTTCGGTGTTTCCTGTTTTATTTTGTAGTTTTCTTCTCCTCGTGTGTGTCCTCTGGCTTTCTTCCTGCCCTTGTGTTTTTTTTCTCCACCCTGATTGCCTTCACCTGTGTCTTGTTCTCCCTCACCTGTGTCATTGGCCTCACCTGTCTCCCAGTGTCTAATCACCCCCTGTCTATTTAGTTTCTGGGTCGCCCTGTGTCTGTGTCAGTTCGTCTGCATATCCTGCCTGTGACTCCCCTGCGTGTAACCTCTTGTGATTTTCAAACAGTGTTCCCTCGTGTTCTTTTGGTGATCTTTAGGTTTAGTATTTTGGCCTTTTTGTGCATTTTGATTTTGTTAGCACCTTTGTTGTAGTTTTTGCATTTTTAGTTAATTAAAGAGTTTTTTTGTGCCTTTGCAATTGAGTCCTTCTCTTTTGAGTTTTTACCAATCCTGACAGAACGAACTGACCAGATAATGGACTCAGCAGGCACACTAATTAGTGAAGAGCTTTTTCAGTTAATAGATTTTTTAGTTCCTTATTTTGGGCTGTGGAAGGACAAGGCGACACACCCATGGTTTAAAGGGGCAGCACTAAAAAGGTCAAAGGAAGAAGTGCTAAAGAAACCATGGCTCAAGAGTTCCCTTCCTGGGTGGTTGCTGGATTTTGTTAATTCACCAGAGCCAGGGCCACCACTCCTGGAGCTTCATCTGTCTGCCTTCAAGCTCAAACCTCAGCATCCAGCTTCCAGTGCCCCAAAGACCCCAGCCTTCAGTGCCCCAGAGACCCCGGCTTCCAGTGCCCCAGAGACCCAAGCTTCCAGTGCCCCAGAGACCCCGGCTTCCAGTGCCCCAGAGACCCCGGCTTCCAGTGCCCCAGAGACCCCGGCTTCCAGTGCCCCAGAGCCTCAGCCATGCGTCTTCAGCGCCCCAGAGCCTCAGCCACGCGTCTTCAGCGCCCCAGAGCCTCAGCCACGCGTCTTCAGAGCCCCAGAGCCTCAGCCACCCGTCTTCAGAGCCCCAGAGCCTCAGCCACGCGTCTTCAGAGCCCCAGAGCCTCAGCCCCGCGTCTTCAGGGCCTCAGAGCGCCGTCTGCCCCCAGTCCCGGCAGAGCGCCGTCTGCCCCCAGTCCCGGCAGAGCGCCGTCTGCCCCCAGTCCCGGCAGAGCGCCGTCTGCCCCCAGTCCCGGCAGAGCGCCTTCTGCCTAGTTCTCCAGAGGCTCCACTGGAGGCTATCCTGCCTCCACCTCCTGGCTCTACATCGCCTGAGGTTGCCCAGACCCCCGCACCTGGCTCGACGTCGGAGGCTGCCCGGCCCCCTGCTCCTGGCTCAACGTCGGAGGCTGCTCGGACCCCCGCTCCTGGCTCAATGTTGGGGGCCGTCCCGGCCCCAGTTCCTGACCCCATGTTGGAGGCCCTGACCCTCACCTCTGTCCCTGGTCTGCTACCCGGCCACCCTCCTGAACCCCTGGTCCCCTCTGGGCTGCTGCCGGGCCGCCCACCAGAACCCTCGTGCCCCTCTGGGCTGCTGCCTGGCCGCCCACCAGAACCCTCGTGCCCCTCTGGGCTGCTACCTGGCCGCCCTCCTGAACCCCTGTTCCCCTCTGGGCTGCTGCCGGGCCGCCCACCAGAACCCTCGTGCCCCTCTGGGCTGCTGCCGGGCCGCCCACCAGAACCCTCGTGCCCCTCTGGGCTTTCGCCTGGCCGCCCCCCTGAACTTTGATTTTTGGGTCCCTCCTCCAGCGCCCCCTCCACCTACCCTGCTCCTTTAGTTATGTTTAAGAGTCTAGATTTTGGGATGTCTGGGAGCCATCCCTTAGAGGGGGGGTACTGTCATGGTTTGGGTTTAGTTATGTTAATTTTTTAGTTACTTGGGTTTCTGGTGCTCCTTTTGTTTGTTTTTCTACCTCCTGGGTTCCCTTGTCTTTAGTTTCAAGTTGTGTCAGTTACCCTCCATGTGTTCCACATGCTCCTGTTCGGTGTTTCCTGTTTTATTTTGTAGTTTTCTTCTCCCCGTGTGTGTCCTCTGGCTTTCTTCCTGCCCTTGTGTTTTTTTTCTCCACCCTGATTGCCTTCACCTGTGTCTTGTTCTCCCTCACCTGTGTCATTGGCCTCACCTGTCTCCCAGTGTCTAATCACCCCCTGTCTATTTAGTTTCTGGGTCGCCCTGTGTCTGTGTCAGTTCGTCTGCATATCCTGCCTGTGACTCCCCTGCGTGTAACCTCTTGTGATTTTCAAACAGTGTTCCCTCATGTTCTTTTGGTGATCTTTAGGTTTAGTATTTTGGCCTTTTTGTGCATTTTGATTTTGTTAGCACCTTTGTTGTAGTTTTTGCATTTTTAGTTAATTAAAGAGTTTTTTTGTGCCTTTGCAATTGAGTCCTTCCCTTTTGAGTTTTTACCAATCCTGACAATTATCTAACATTTTGACATTTAGAGTTCATGCTTAACTTTTTCTTCAAAATTTTAAATTTTACTTCATATTCTGATCATTTAAACTCATTACTTTGACTTTTGTCTCACATTTTGACCTTTAGAACTCATGATTTTATATCACTATCACATATTTTGAACTTTTATATTCAACATTTTAAATTTTCTTTATATCTGACCATTTAAACTCATTATTTTGAATTTTCTCTCACATTTTGACCTTTAGATTTCAAGATTTTAAATTTCTATCACATATTTTTTAACTTTTCATTCAAAATTTAAATTTCTCTTTTTATTTTGACCATTAAAACTCATTATTTTGAATTTTATCTCATATTTTGACCTTTAAATCTAATGTCTTTGAATTTTATCTCACATTTTGACCATTAAAACTCATAATTTTAAAATTCCTTTCACATATTTTTACCTTTTGATTTAGAATTCTACATTTGAAGTTATGTTTTGACCATTTAAACTCCTGATTTTTAATTTTATCTCAAGTTTTGACCTTTTCAACTCCTTAATTTGACTTTAATCCCATATTTTGACTTTTAAGACTCACGATTAAAAATTTTAACTCATATATTGACCCTTCAAACTTGTTATTTTGACATTTTCAATCTCAGTTTTTTTAATCCAAGATTGATAACAGTTGAAAATGAGGTTGACAGTTTATGGTTAAATGTTGACCCCGTTAGGCTCTCAGGTTTAACCTAATTTCAGAATCTGGCTCCTGCTGTGATTGAGTTTGACACCGCTGACATGAAGCATCTATTGGTGACTGTCGTCTTATTTATTTAGATTTATCCCTCAGGACAAATCAAGCAATGTTCTGATAAGGAAAGACTTATCTTGTGGAGGTGAATTAAACCTTGACATTAATTCCTCAAATGGAAACTCGGGGGTAATATACCCGCACAATAATTGTGTTTTAGTGTGCACTTCTGATGACTAGTAGGCCAGCATGCAGAAAACAACTGGTGTGAAACATACCTATGTTTGTAGAGATACAGGGCGAAGCCTGCGATGATCATTGCTATAAAAGGCACTAGGATGGCTGCCGCCACTGAACTGCTGTTGGATGCAAAGTTGTAGCCTTGGTTCTCTCTGCCTGGATCTAAACCCTCTGAAAGAAAAACAGAGAACAGTCAGATATTATAAGCATGAAGAGAAGAGTCCAAGTTCAGCAATCAACATGAGCAAAAGAGTATAGACATGGTACTCTGGTGAAAGTGCAGTTATTTGAAATTTACTGAAGTAGAAATAAAACTGAATGTCCTTAATTCTACTCAAATAAAAAGCAGACCATTTAAAGTTTCTCAAAGTTCTGAGTACAATGAAAAGTAACAAACACTTTTCATAACAAATGTGATCTTGCCCTGACATGCAGGGCAACAACAACAAGAGAAGATGAATCTCCAGCCTGATTCCTTTATTAAAGGAACACATTTACAACAAAATACAATGAAAATCAGGGCTGTAAATCACCAGATTCATCAAGATACAATACAGACTATAGTTTTAGATAACAATGACATTTGCAATATCACAAAGTCATTCAAGTCTCTTCAAGTCAAGAGGAATCATTCTCTCCAATCTACTGACCATCACAGGAGCACGAAAATACTGGAGAGTTTCCAGTTTCATGTTGCTGACAGAAATCTTGGACCTGATCTTTGGTCACTTACTTTTCTTTTTTTCTTTAAATTCTGTGAAAAAAAACTGTTTGAAATGTAGTGAAGTACAATAAGTCTCCAGAAACATACTTAAAGAAAAGTATAGCTATTAATCTGAAAAAGTGGCGTTCCAGCTCTCTAGAAACACCACAATTAGATTAAACAAGGAAAATGATCATGGTTCTACGTGCCAAGGATAAACAATAAAAATAAAAGACCAACAAGAAAAAATAGATTTTGTATAAGTGAAGATATCTGAATAGATTGAGACGGCAGTAACTTTATTGCAATGCTTTATTTTCATATTTACCCTCTGGGATTTTCATTATCCTAACAATGACTCTTAATTACTGACATTAAAAGTCGACGGCTATTAAATCACTTCAGATTCACTGTAAAATTTATGGAGGTGTGTGTCTGTAGCACCAGTGGAGGAACGACAGCCCACCTGTTTGCCACAGAGCGCCAAAAATCCTCCAATAAAGGACGAGTGATAAACAAGAAGGAATTCAATTAGTTGGTTCTGTTGTGTTTGCCAATCAACCCCCTGTTGCATGTGTGCGAGGACACAAAACAAACACACACACACACACACACACACACACTCACTCACGCAGACAAAGTGCAGTTGCCGTTACACCACCGCTGAGCTCAAACAAAAACACAAAAACCTCAACAAATTGAGTAGGTTAAGTTCCAAGACGCCCAACACACCTCCAAGGTTCTTCTTCTGGTGCACACTTAAACACACATACACATGAGCGCTCTGGCACCGGCCCCGGTCCTCTGTATTAATAAAGAGCTGTTTGCTCAATCAGGGTGTGCTGAGGCAGGACGGTGGGGGGAGAGGATTCTGCACCTGCTGTTCAAGCATCTCTCTCATTACAGCAGATTTTCATATCCACTTTAACCATGTCCACAGAATCATCTCTGTACATACACATGCTTAATCTGTGTTAACACCACATTCACATTGGTCAATTTCACATTCCTACTCAGATCTGATTGATTTTTTAAAATATTTAACCATACTCTGGCTCTAAAGGCCACCTCTCTGCCAGTGTGAAAGAAAAACCAATCTGAACTCTGCTCTTTTGATCTGTCATTATCAATAGTATCAGCACAGAGAAAACAGCAAGAAACCAGCCTCTTTGTTGTTATCTGCTCTTAAAATGAATTCAATTACAAAGAGTCTGTCACAAATAAGGAACACAAATATAGAACATTTTAAAGTCATTTCACTGAATTTGCACAGAAACAACTCTTTATTTCTGTCATGTTTAGGCACCATGCTGAAGACAGCCTCAGGAGTTTCAGTGACAGGCCAGTTCTGGTAAAAACACTTGAAATCACTTTCTTTTAGTGAAATACCATTGCAGGGAGATGGAGGCCTTCATAATCAAATAAATGCATTTATATCTAATTATCTGATTCCTTTTTTAGTTTTGTCCATCCATTGCGCAGAGGTTGCCAACTTTCTGCAGAATCAATCACTACGGACCTCCAAACTTCATGTGGCCTTCAGATTAGCTCAAGAACAGTGTGTAGAGAGCTCCATGGAAAGGGTTTCCATGGCTGAGCAGCTGCATCCAAGCGTAATGCAATGCGTCGGATGCAGTGGTGTAAAGCACTCCGCTACTGGACCCTAGAGCAGTGGAGACGCGCTCTCTGGAGTGACGAATGGCGCTTCTCCATCTGACAATCTGATGGACGAGTCTGGCTCTGGTGGTTGCCAGGAGAACGATATTTTATTATATTATTATTTTTATTATTATAATAATTAACATAATATTATATTTTTGCATTTACTATTATATCAATCTCAGTTTCTTACAACACTTGACTGGAGTGTGTCTGGAAAAATATCCGTTTACAGGGCCATGTAGCCCTATCAATCAATCAATCAGTCAATCAATCATTGTTTGAATAACGCCAATTCATAACTGAAATTGTCCCAGGGCACTTTACAAGGAAGGCAGGTCTAGACCATACTCTCTGATGTGGCCTATTATAAAAAGATCAGCAATAATTTATCATAGCAGTGACGTCGTATTGCTGTAGGATTCAATGAAACTGTTTTAGTTATGATTATAGATGTAAGTATGATGTTAAGAGATGAAGCAAATAACACTACAACAATAGCATTAGCAAAAATAATGTCTGTGAAGAGAACGATGTATAACATCCAACTGCTGCATTCCAATAGAATTGGAACTCCCTACACCTAGATGTGGATGCATAAAGCACGGGGGTAGGCCAGAGTGGCAGGGGCAAGAATACTATGAGGTACCTGTAAAGTGGGTCACAATGGCTGGCCATGACCCGACTACAGCCCGACCAGCTGCTCCCGACTGATCGGATGGATTTCTAATGACACTTTGGTCATACAACTTCTCATACTCCCACACTGAGAGCAGAGCCATGAGCAGAATCCTCAACTTTGGGGCCTTTTCTATTTTTTAATCGTCAGACATCTCAAATCACCATGAAAACAGCAGGGGTGACTTTCTTATGCCCTGCTGGATGGCAATGCTGTTTTTGTTTTGGTAGTCTGTCCCGACTTGACTAGTGTGGTGCACGGCTATCATACGGTCTGATGGAATAGCCGACATTGCACCATGACTAACATAGAGTCGGCTTGAAATCACATAGTGCACGCCTGACTTAAAACAACTGGCCAGATGATGAGCGTAGAGCTAGTTTTTTACTCAGTAACTGATGTGATTTAAAATGTAGTGAAGTAAAATACTTCCCTGAATGTTTAGTTGTGTAAAAACAAAAATACTGATATAAAAACTACTCAAACAAAACTTACAGTAACATGATTGATTGATATTAGTTACTTTCCAACTCTGTCTGTCACCATGCATTTCTAATTTGAAGAAAATTTTAACAATGTTTTTATCATTATATTTAACTGGATTGTATGAGTGGGTGGCAGCGGAAAACCGGTGTTGTGAACAGCCAAAACAGCTCCAGAGTCAATTTAAAATACAGCAATTAAAATTCATATCTGCAGACAAATTCCTACTCATTCTACCTTCCTCTTCCGTACGTGCCTTATTTAGCTCACACAGAAGAGCAGGGAGTGTTTGCAGTTGCAAGGCATGAAACCATGGGGAAAACAGCAGGAGAAACATCTCCAACAAACACAGCTGCTCGACTGCAGCAGCAATTCACCTCCATGGAGTGTTGATGTAAGGATTTGCTGTATACAAAATGAAACAAAACTCCCAGTGTGGAGGATCACATGCGTTGGATTTCTAGGTCACAAACATGAAGCAGAATATATGGATATCTGCAGCCTTAAAAAAAAAAAGAATGTTCTATACAGGTGTCAGCAGAGTTGAGGCTGCAGAAGAAAACAAAAATAAAAGTCACACAGCAGACAGAGGAACATGTCTACCGTATCAAACTCAGAAATGTGAGGTTACTTGATATGGCGATGACTCCACAGGCATCAACACACTACCCACAAACTCCCAGAGGAAAGATTCTGTGAAGCTGTGCTGTGTGTGTGCATGACTATTAATCATGCTTGTGAACTGTGCTTGAGATTCACACAGCTACTTTTTCAGATAATGTTTTCATATTTTGAAAGTAAATAAGTGATAAATCCAGCACAGCAAATTGCACACAGTGATGAAACTTGCAGAGAAGCTTAAGGACATTGCACACATTTTAAGTGATTCATTTAATGATAAGATTTCGCAGTGAAAAAAAAGGCCGTTATCCCCCAGAGGGGCATTTAGTTACACTGGTTTCTATGACCAAGTGGTCAGCTCACTTACCTAGTCTCTGGAGACCAAATTGGCCAAAGCCTTTTCCTCTGACAAATCCCTGGTACACAAAAGAGTTGGATGAAGAGATGTAGGACACCTAGAGAGAGAGAGGGAGAGAGAGAAAGAGAATGAGAATTGGAAGACAGACACTTTATGTGTCACATCCAGGCATTACAAAGGAGCGTATCATCAAAGTGTCAGCAGCTGGTGCACGCTGAAAATGAAATATCATGTCAAAGGAGCTGAGAGGCGCTCTTATGGTTGACATTTAATATGACGTTTTTCTGCTCAAGAGGACAAACATAAACACACTATGACACGCCACACGCGCAAGCATGCTACAGGAGGGGAAACTCACTGCAGGGATGTAAACACACATATGCTGTCGGGCTTGAGAAACATAAAGAACCACACACAGCAGCCCGTACACTGTAACCTGCTTTTTTTAATTATATCTGGAGTGAGTGAGCCTTAGAGGTGCCTGGGGTTGGGGGATAATGTGGGAGAGAGGAGTGGAGGGTGGAGGGGGGGGTCTGTCGAGTCCTGATTACCAGGCAATGATTTAACTGACATTTTAATTAAAGAGAAAACTCTGGGTGGGCCCTCCATCTCCCCAGGGTGACAAGGTTAGAGTGTATGTGTGCTCGAGCATATTTCACAATAAAGGCCTGCGTGTCTGTGCTGTAACACCTTTACAGCAACAAAGGAGGGGGGGGTCCAAGTATTGAACCTGACCCCAGACTTGCACTTACATGTCCGTCTAAGGCCCAGTTGTCTATTTTGAACTTGTTGACAAAGATCTCCACAGGGCCTCTGATCTGGTGGACCTGTAGCAGCAGCTGTGCTTCCTCCCTCTTGTATGTGCCTGGGAGATAGAAGAAACACCCACCGTTACTTTTGAAATAAAATCCACATTGCATTAATAAATATAATGCAATCACATGTAAAAGTGCATTATAATTTAAAACCTGTGTTCACACTTTACTACAAAGTCTACTTTTGTTATCTATGTCAATGAGATACCACACTAACTTAAAAAATGCGTACAGGTACTATGTTCATTTCTTTGTCAATCAATATAATAGCCATGATTACAGGTTCAAAATTCATCCTGCAAAACACCAGAATTCTGTTTGCTCAAGATATCCAATAAGACTAGAGATACACAGATGCATCAGTTTAACATCAGCCCTTTTGACTAACATTGGCCATCTCCAAATGATGTTGGAATGAACCGATGTCAGAAGCAGATGTGTATCTAGTGTGTCATATCAGTTTAATGCTAGTATTTATCAGACTTAATGACTCTTCAGAGCAGATGAATTATTGTGCAGAAGATGTGATCTGCTGAATTTCCGAGACTTCAAACTAAAAGTGATCGAGCATCCTTGACTTTGGAACAACCTACCTGAGAAGATAAGGCATGAAGAATCAGTCTTGCTTTTATGTGATGTTGTTTTATTTTTCTTTCAAAAGATTTATTTCTTTTTTTATTCTTATTTTTATTTTTCCAACTTTATCCCTTTAATGCTTCTGTCTTTTTTTTTTTTTTGGTTTCATTTTTTTCTACCTGTGCAATTAAATGTGTCAATTTTGACACCTTATATTTATAAAACTTTATCTTACTTAGATTTTTACCCTTTCATTGCAATTTTTACTTTGTCTCTGTCTTTACTGGCTCTTGTTCTGCTTCTATTATCATGTCTAAGTGCTTTTACCCTTTTTTACTCTTTATTTCTCTCATTTTGACCTCTTTATGTCTCTTTTAACTGCACACTTCCTCTTACATTTTGGTCCTCTTGGTCTCATCCTGTGTAGCTGGGTTCCTGTGTTGCTTGGGTTCCTGTGTTGCCTGGGTACTTACTGTTTTTATGTTTTTTTTTTTTTTATGGTAGCTACGATGTCATGTGATGTCTGAGCTAGGGTTGAGCGATTTGGGAAAATAATCTACTTGCTTTTTTTTTTCCCCAATATTGCGATTGTGATATAATATGCAATTATTTGTTAAGTTCCTCATCTCATGTATTTTCTGTAAAACACAAGCAGTAAATCATTCTATATTATAACCAACACAATATTAGATTGAGCAAGGGCTGAACAATTTTGAAAAAAAAAATCTAATTGTAATGATTTTGACTCATATTGCAAATTAAAGATGATTTTTTTGTATTGAAGGGAGGGTGATAATTTCTATTTAATTCTCATATTTAATAAGAAAAGTTTACAAAAGTTGAGGAACTGGGATTTTTTTTACAAGGCCTTTCCAAATAATGACACATGAATGATTGCATGATATGTAATGCATGACATCTCTGCTGGAAAAAAAGAAGTTTTAAACTGGCATTTTGTCACAAGTATCAGGTAAAAGAAATATTGCAGCTTCTGCAATTTGAAAACTGCAGCAGGCCTGGTCTAAAACCTACTGTCTTAGTTTGCATGGCGTCTTATGATGCCTGTGCTCTAATCATTTCTAAAATATTATAGTTTGCTAGGTATGTGTGACATTTAGGATCTGGTTTCTGATGCTGTTAGTTTATTGTCTTGATCATGTTTTTTTGTTCAGGTTCTTGAGCGGCTTGGGTTCTGCTGATGTTTCTGTGCTTCATTGTTCTGTTGTCTCTGTCTGTTGTTTGGGTTTAGTTGCTTGTTCTTGCTGCTACACATGCCAAAGTACTTTATAAACCCTTGTTTTTAAAAGAGCTGTACAAATAAAGTTATTAAATTGTTATTTAAACACTGGTATCCCCAAACACGGCATAAATCTATCATTTAAAAAACGTCAAAAATACAAGCATTTATATGTATAAACAGTCCGAGTATTATGTATAAAAATATGTTTGAGTACAGTACTTAAACATAAATAATTCCTTTACTTGAGAGTAGGGATGTGCCCTGGTTAATTTGTTTCTCAAATTAGCCAGTGCAAGATTTATGAGTCAGCCAAATTAATTACCTGTCATTTTTTTATAAACAGTGGGTTGAAATCCCGGTCTATAATGCTTTTTTTATACGCTGATGAACCTCCCACCACTAGAGGGCGCTGTAGCTCAGTTAATGGTCGCTGCCTTCCTGTCTGAGCTTTCCCCCGGCACTTCACCGGATGTAAATATGAGATGCTCAGCGGTAGCTTAGCGGTAATCGTGCAGTAGGAACAGCCAGGTATGACAGTTTTTCAAGTAGTGAATGGAAATAAAGTGGTATGTAGGCTGCCGAGGTTTGAACTCACATACTCAGCCGAAGTGAAAAGAGGCCACCTATCACACAATCTGCAGAGAGGAATGACAGCTGGTGCAGCGAGACAAATCAGTTAAACGAAATTTGAATGAGCTTTTAGCTGAATGGGGAAATAGATGCTTGGGAACATCCTTACACGAGAGGCCTCTTAGTTTTTTAAAAAACAAAAAAGGCAAGTCCCTTTGAAAAAAATAATAGCATAATATCTCAACAGTTTTCTTTTACATGAGAAAAATAAAACCAGAAAATGAAGGTAGGAAGGAAGGATATTCTCTGCTGACCCCTAAAAAGGTTTGAATTATATGTGAAGATTTGCACTGAATGATTTGCCAAAAACAGAGGGTTGATAGTTTGTTCTTAAAAGCCTGTCAACTTCATTTGAGATAGTGGCAATCTGTAGCTGTAGAAACTAATTTAGCCTACACTGTGACAAAAACTGATAGCACAAAGGTACTGAGCAAAGCCATTACTGATTCTAAGTCTTAATGACCACAGCTGTGCAATCATCATCACAAGGGGAAAAAAAAAACATAATTGTGCTCCATTATGGACTAGTAGCAATCAACCACTCCATGCAGGTACCACACAGACGTTTTTCCTACATATTTTCCTCTTATATGATATTTTGGAGTTCTCAGATGTGTGTGTGCATGTTTTTTTTTCAAATATCTGTCGACCAACCAGCTAGTTTGAGTTCCACGCCGCTGTGGTCGATGAGTGTCCCGTTAACCCGATTGCTGAAGGGTTCAAAGGCAGTGATGCTCAGCATAGCCGGCTGCTTCTTCCCCAGGTATTCGTAGGATCCCCTCCAGAGAGAGTTCTTGGCAAAGACGCCACCTGGGACTGAAAGAGGCAAAAAGGGTCAGCAATGGAGGCCAAGAAAAGTAGGCTTTTTGTTAACAGCAAACTATGCTGGTAAAATTATTCTTTCAGGCCGAACATTTGGGGGTTACCCAGCAAAACACCAGAATTCTGTTATGCTTAAGAAATCTAATGAAAGAGTAGAGATGCACAGATGCATCGGTTTAATATCGACCTTTTTGACTAACATCTGCCGTCTCCAAATGATGTGGGCATGAACTGATGTTTATCTAGCACGTCATATCAGTTAAAGGCTAGCACACTTAGTAGCTCTTCAGAGCAGATGAATTATTGTGTAGAAGATGTGATCTGTTAGGCATTTGTCGGCACTTTGTCATCGGCTTAATTTCCAAAGTCGAGACCTTAAACTAAAGGCGACTGAGCATCCTCGACTTTGGAACAACCTACCTGAGAAGACAAGGCATGCAGAATGAGTCACTTCCTTCAAACCACTTCTTAAAACTAATTTCTGCAAACTTGCTTTTATGTGATGTCGTCTTCTTCTTAATGTTTTTTAATCTTTCAACAGATTTATTTATATTTTTACTCTTGATTTTATTTTGAGTGAGTTAGCAGTTGTGAGAGAAAAATCTCACTTTTTGTTAGGATAATTTTGAGCAATCTGATACCAGATATTCCATCTTGGATTAATAAAGTCATCTCTTTTCTCAAATTTGCACAGAGACTCATTTTTGTATTACTTTTTAATGAAAACACTGCAGAATATAAGGACGGCCTGTTTACCTGGTAATTTGGAAGGTGGCTCCTGCACAGTCCCCACAGGACTCTTACCACTTGGGCGGTTATCAGCTGAAGAAAGAAGAAAAAAAAAAAACACGATTTAGAAGTTTGTCCTGTAAACAGGTAAAGTGCAAGCCTTAAGAAGTGATAATAAAAGATACAATTTCCTCCTTTAACACAAGAGCTCAGAGGTAATTGCAGTGGGAGGATATCACCATCAGCACTTCGTGTCTCCCTCCACCACTCATAACCCCTGCGGTGGCCTGAGTGAGAGCTGCCAGCGACAGGACTTGACTCATGCGTCAAAGAGCAGTTCAGTTGTCCCCGTGGGGCTGCGGCTGTGTCAGAGACACAGTTTCTCTGCTTCAGGGGGGAAGCACTTTAATAATGCCTTACTGCTCACACGGGGCCTCAGGACTACACCACAGTAGTAAACATACACCCACACAGGCAAACAGAGCGAGCAGGGCTTTACACCAATATAAAGACAGGTATACTAATGGTAGTTTATGGGTGCAGACGAAACCTCGGATAAATGCATACAGACACAAGCAAACACATGCGCACGCACACTCACACAGTCCACACTTTATTAGCTGCCAGTCTTTTGAGCCGCCCTTCCATCACTGCACCCACAGGCGCTGTTAATATCCTGTGTGCGCTGAGGCCAGTTCTCTCTCTTTCCTTCACCCTTAATGGCATGGCCTTAAAAATACCCATCACCCTTGATATTTCAGCAGCAGCTCGGCATGGAATCCATCAAACGGATATCCCTCTTTAGTACTTCTTCCTCGTTAACCCATTAGCATTCATCTATCCCAGGTAATTGTGAGCCGATGACTCTATTTTTTTCCTGTATGTATTTAGGCCAATGCTTGGGGCTGTCTTAATGGCAGTCTATTTGTCTGCAAGACCTTGTTAACACTGCCTCACCATTTATAAGAGGTACTTCTGCTAACCTAATCAATGGCAAGCATTGGCCTAATCAGGTTTTGCACCCTCGTTAATGCGTCCAAGCTTGTGTGTCTGCATATGTGTGTGTGTGTAATTCCATGCTGTGTAATTGTGTGATGGATGGGCCATCTAAGCCTGGCATGTGTCTTAGAATAAGCAAGCGTTAACAGAGCTATTCATCAACATTAGCTGAATGCCCAGTTTCCTAACCTGAGTCACCGCTGAATACCGCACCATCACAAAGCCCTGTGGTTTCAATAAAGGCTAGTAATGGAAACAGCACATTATCAACATGAGGTGAAGTGGTGTTAAGTGTCATACATGTGTGTAGTTGTGAGTTTGTCATGTCTGACATCTGTTGTCTCTTAGGGTGCTTTCACATTAGGCACATCAGCCTCTCCCCCGCTGGTATGCTTTCACAAAATTAACATACTATTATACCCAAGCACGCTTGTGCACAATCGAACACAGAAGCTGGTGGTATGCATGTGGCTAGTTTTCAAAACAGGTAAGAAGGAGAAGCAACCATGCCAACCACAAGCCTCCTTCCACATCTACCATAAAGCTCAGAGAGTGACATGGGCGTACTGTGTGATACGACAGTTTCTAAAGAGACAGGAGATGTTTAGAATTCCTTTTTAGCACAGTGGGATGACTGACTCAGTAGGGAGAGTTGGTCATTTTGTAATTTGAAGGTTGAGTGTTTGCTACAGTAGCCACAGTCATATTTTGATGTGTCCTTGGGAACGACACTTAACCCCAATTTGCTTTAACCTTGCAAAGCAGATGGATTCACCCGTTTCCGTGTTTCTCACTGGTTAATCCATCTTGCAAAGCTCCCGTCTGAACCGTTTGGGCCCGGTTAGAAAGTGACAGGACCAATCATCTTTGAGGCATGGCGGAGTCATGACATAAGCAAGCAGCAACAAGAGGCCGGTGCAATTGTGGCGGAAGAGCTTAGCATGGATGCTGCTAAAGCGCCAGTTTTATGAGATCTTGATGACATTTTTTCGTTAAAAAAAGAACAAAGAACAGCAGTGAGTTGTTTTCTTTTCAAAAGTGACAAAAGTCGTGTACTGACATGTCTAGTTGCCATGGTTCACGTTATTCCTCGGTAGCTGCGCACCTGGATCGCGGCTGTGTCACGTGTTTTGTTGTTCTGATTGGCCCACAAAGATGTGACAGACAGAACGTTCATCCAATCACACTCTGAGTTTTTTTCGAATTCTCTGCCCCTTTCCCAAACGGTTAGTATTGAAGGTTTTCCAGATGGATGTGTGAAACAAATCCATCTGGCGTGTCAGGTTAAATTTGCTGCCAGTGCTTCTGTAAATATGTATAGATGTGTTTGAATGGGATCAGCTAATACTGATGGCCAGCTGTCCCTAGCAACCTCTGCTGCTGGAGTGAAAAGGTGTGAATGGGTAGGTGTAACCTGTGGTGTTAAAGTTTTTAAAATCACTACTTTTACTTATTTTGGGTGAAGTATTGCACTGAATTACATTTTAAAAAGTATCAAGTGCTGAGTAAAAACTTAAGCACTAAAATCCATGACAAGGAGGTCCAAGCTTTCTGCCAGCAACATAAAAACAAAAAAAATCTTTTGGCTTTCACAACACATGGCCATCAGCACATGCACAGAGAGAGAATTATTCCAAATTTCTTTCTAAAACAGCTGTAGCATTGCACTTTAAGTTAGGTCACATCTTAAAATACACAACCCGGTTGGAGGTCCATATTTAGGGCCCAAGCATTGACCTTGGAGCGAGTACCCTATTGTATCTGAGGTCGTTCTGAGATATTATTTTCCCAACACTTTGTGGCTTGTTTTTGGGGCCTTGACATGCCCCCAAAAAGTCCCAAAAACCCTCCAGAAAATTGTTCCCAAGTGGAAATTTTTGTGTTTTGGTTAAATCATGCAAGTCCATTGCACATAGACCCCACAAGTGTGACATGGAGGACTGGGTTAGAGCAACATGCATGAAAATCGGTACACATAAGCATCAGATCTAGACAAAATAAAAAGTGATCTGGGACATTCCTCTAATATATATACAAAACACACAACAAACTGTCAAAGGTTATATTTTGGCTGTTACTGGTTGTTTTTGGCAGCATCACTGTTGTCACATCTGAAAGATCTCCACCTACAGATTTCATCAGATTGTCCTCACATTTATTGTGCTTATTCTAGACAAGATGGACATCTGGAGTTGCACAAACTGTGAGTTGTCACCATAGGGCTGGGAAGTGAACAGGGCCCAAAGTTGGAAAACCTTTTCCCATATTTTTGGAAGTGTGCCCACTATTTTGATTCTATATAACTCTACAGTGCTTCTGTCAATAATCACCAAAGTTATCAGGGATGATCACACTTTAACTCTGAATACATTTATGCATCAGTTTCATCACTATGTCTCAGCACCCCCCTCTGCTAATTGATCATTTCCTCCTCTGAATGTTTTTTCATTTACACTTACAACTCCATTTGTTGACTACAACTTACTGTCATCTAAAAGGTAAATCAGAAGAGGCCATTTGTTGACTAATTTTAATGATTTCAACGGTGCATTTTGAAAAGTGACCAGAAACTGCCGAACTGCTTAAAGAAGTTTTGTAGTTATAATGACGTCAATTGCTGCTGCAACTCTGCCCCCTATTGGGGCACAGTTTTGCACGTAAAATCTGTCACCTCTCAAAGCGGACGAAGGCAAAGTGCCTTACTGTGATACATTTGAATTCACACTGAAGAAAACAGAACTAGACTTTGGGCTAAAGGTTGCCAGTGTCCCAATATGTAAGCACCCTACATTTAAAGAAAGCTTCTTCGTGTGACTTTGCCTTTACATTTTCATATAATGTTCCCCAATGGTTGTTATGTAGCCATGTTTATACCTGCACAGAGGGGTGGTTTTCCAGTCCAGCTCCCATCAGACCTGCATGTCCTATGCTCTGATCCTCCAGCCAAGTAGAAGCCAGGCTGACATGTATAGATCAGCGTGTAGCCAAGGGATGGCAGTTCAATGGCTCTCACATCAGACTGGGCTGGCAGCTCTGGTTGGCTGCAATGGTGGGCTGCAATAAAAAGGGGAAGGGAAGATTAAAGACAGCAAAGAAGAGGGGATTTTAGGCAAACAGTTGAAAGAAAGGATGAGGAGATGTATCTAGAGAGGGAGAGGAGTTATTACAAAGGAAAAATGAGGCAGGGGAGAATTATTGAATTAGGTTGAGAGAGTACATGAAGTACACATTCACTTCTGCACTGGTGGTTATGTTTCCACTTACACTATACATATATTTTCTGCAACATAGGAGGTCTGCACTTACCAATGCACTCAGGCTGAAAACCACTCCAAGTAAGGTTGGGGAGACAGGTGCGAGAAATGGAGCCCTGAAGTAAGTAGCCCTTTCTGCAGCTGAAGAACACGGTGCTGCTGATCTGTAAGGACAAACATCAGCGCGTGAGGACAACGAGCACTCACATTTGACACAACAGCAACAACACCTTGCACATGTTTGAAGAGGGATCTATTCTTATTCAGCTGTTAAACTTGTTTTCTCACTTGATAGCCTTGGCTGTTGTTCTGATTTCCAAAGAGAGGAGTTCCAGGGTCACCACAAGTAGTGTGGGTGGGATCTGAAAAACACACACGGCCTATCTGTGATTTCTTCTCCACAGTTAAAGTAGGATCCGTTCAATAAACATGGAACACACAACAAATTAAATATCACCTTAGAGACACTGTAGGGGAAATTGCTTTTTAACAGATAGTGTAAAACATTGACTATAAGAGCAAAAACCACAAATAACTGTATGCAGACAAACATGCACAGCATACACATGCAAGCCAGCAAGCACTTACAACCACGTAAACAAATCTAAGTATTTCATTGGAAATCTGAATGCACTCTCTCTCTTTGCTGAGGGGAGATTATAGCACAATGACAAACTCTCTTATCAGTCCTCAAACTATGTTAATCAGAAGAAAAAAAAATCAGAAAGTCAGTAGTACATTCTTGATTCTGTTGCTTTTATGTGCTCATTTTGTTTTAAGACTAAGATGAGAAGAACTCTTATTAAGAATCACGTTTAATTAATGCCAAAAAGCACACATTAACCACCTCTATCAAGTCCTTGCTCTGACATCAGCCCAAAAGTACAGCGCAGGCTACGAGATGAAATTTCACTACATCTTTTTGACCTTTCCCACATGCCAGCCACTATTTTTTCAAACCATTATGAAACAAAGTGACTGATAAATTATTCACACAGAGTAGATCTGGGAGACATTTTGTTATAAAAAATTGATGCACAAACTGCTGTTGGATCATTTGTTAGCATGTGTACATATTTTAAAGTACATTTAGCATCACAATAGACCTGCACACCTGAACAAGTAACTCTATTTTATTCATACATTTTTAAGATCATACAGATTGAGTGAGCACTATAGGCTCTTTCTGATGTTTTGGGTTGTATTGCGTGGGCTCTAACAATGCTGCACATTAGTAATTAAGGGAACTGATCAAAAAGTTTTGGTGTGCATGATTCCTGTTAAACAAATTAAAAGATGGCTAGAGGTTGAGCCAAAAACTGACCTGGGTTGGGCAATCTGCATAATATTTTACATGCTATTGGTTTAGTTGAACATATATGGGCATAAAAATGCCCTAATTTAGGCAACTTTAGCTTTGTTCATTAATTAACATCTATTAAATTATGTTTTTAATAAGCCAATTAATCAACAATCATTTTGGCATGTGCATATCAAACTTACCGTTAGGCTCTAAACAGAAAGTTAAAGATAAATGAATACAAACTAAGGCAAGTCTTGGTGTGTCGTGGGAATATGCACAGCTATGCACAATTCCTGCAATTATAAAATAACTGAAGTTCAGTCAGGCCCACACATGATGAGTGGTTATGAATAGTTTTTCTTTATTATTATAAAGTCACAGGCAGAATAAAGGAGGTGCTGGGGTGGAGGAGGGCTGTCAAAAGAGGCTTGCAGAGGGAGCAGCAACGCATAGCAAGCAAGAGCAGTTTAAGGGTGCGTTCTGATTAGGCCCAGTTGTTTCAAACCACGCTGCAGCAAAATTCCTCCCCCTCCCCCTATCCCTCTGCTGGCTTGCTTTCACACTAGCAGCATCAATCTGTGCTCGGGTCAACTTGCGTATGTACTAGGTCTAAAACAGCAGGTGGCGGTATGCACATAGCAGGTTCACAAATCTGCCAAGGAGGAGAAAGAAGAAGAAGCTACCATGGCAACCACTCAGGTCATGACCTGAGCAAGGTTTGTTTTTGTTTTAACCCAGCAAAAAGTCCATCCTGCAGCCATGGATGATTTAAAATCACTTTCTAAGATGCCAGGAACACCACTCTTTGTATCTGCACATCTACATGCCGCTCAGAGGATTAAATGGGCTTGCGCTGCGCAAATGCAGTGGTTTTTGAGGGCACAGGAGACTTTTATTGCCTTTGCATCTCACAGACTCCAACTTCAGTTCATCTGTAAGGTGAGTCACAATAGACCATGTATTGACTTAATGATTTCTGCCTTTTATTGAGGAAAAATGTTAATGAACTGCCACGCTGTGGGAAGAACTTTAGTTTTTACGAACTTTAGTTTTTACAATGATGTCATAAAGCAGATACAGCTCTCTGTCCCATATCTGGGCGCTGTTTATTTCATATCTTATCTAAACTGTGCTAGAGTCCACTAGAATCGCACCTGAGACCACCTCCCCAAGTGGGCCTGGGCCCGGTGTCCGGGCGTGGTTCGTTTGCATTCTCACTAACCCAAAACGCTGAAAGATTCAGGCTCAAGTGCACTCGGACCGGGCCCCTAGTGTGAAAGCCACCTAAATACAGCAGCATGAGTGCCAGCAGTGTGCTTAGAAATAATTAGCTCGCTGTCATCTGATGATTAGCTCTAGCAAGCCCATCTTCAGTGGTTATGACAATATGGCTAATGAAATCTGAAAATCCACTGAATGATGTTGTGGCTGATAGGAACAGTAGGACGAGCGGAGTGGATGTGTCTTAACCCCCTCCCTCCCAGCTCCATCTATGATTTTCTGAGGGCATTTTTTGAAATTCTCAGTGATCTTTAAATATGTTCTAATAAACATTGGTGTAAATAAAAAAAAAGTGGCACCAAATTTAGGGTCTTACAACAAAATGTTTACACTCTAGTGGTCTACTTTCCCACTGGCTGGCCATATTTTTATGGAGAATGTAGTTTTGCATGCTCATGGATTGCTCAAATAGGTGGGGTTGGGATGGTTTTAAAATCAAAGTAAGAGAGACTAGGTTTAAAGTTGCCAATCACAGCCTGCCTGATGAACATTTGGTTAATCTGACCATTAATAAAAAGACTCCTGAGTCGTGCACTGACAGCCCAACATTTTCTCAATTTATGTTTTCACTCTTCTGAATGATTTGACTGAACCTGGAGCTACTCTTTTAAGCTGAAAACAATGCTCTAGGCTGCTTTAATTAATTAAACAATTAAAAAGTGAAATACAAAATCAATATAGCTTATTAGCTGGGTCAAACAGTTTTGCATGCATTATCTGTTGGATATAGAGGGCAATCACAACTCATGTGCACTCTCCTCCAATGATGGAGCAGAGTGCAAGGCAGCCAATGCAGGACTCTAAGTTCAACTAATGCCAACAACCACTTTAACCCTATGAGCATGCACTACAAATATTACATCAAGCACTGGATTTAAACAATTTTACACATTGTTCTGTAAATTAAACTAGTAGCTTACCAATGCAAGAGGGTTGTGTGCCACTCCAGGTGCCATCATACTGACAGTACCTCCTGGCAGAGCCCACCAGGACGAGGGGAGGGTAGCAGGAGAAGGACACAGAGGAGAGATAGGTGAATCCTCGGTCCTCCCTCCTTCCTTTGGCCGGTATGCCCGGGTCTCCACAGAACACGGCTGCATAGATGAAGAAGGACAGACGAAAGAAAGAACATGGGAAATGTGAGGTGACACACTAATGAAGTTGTGTCTCAATTTAATATTTTCCAAGGGGGGGTGAAATGTCACACAAGGGGACACACGTACTGTACATGTGTGAGAGAAATGTCAGAAGAATACCAATGACGTGTATTGCAATTAGGCATTCCAGTGTGGTGCCACTTACGGAAGCACTGGGGTTTCTCTCCGCTCCAGTTGCCATTTCCCTGGCATGTTAACACAGTGGGAAGGGACAGCTGGTAACCTTGGTTACAAGAGTAGCTGATGCTAGAGCCCCAGGTGAAGTCTGTGCCGACAACCTGTCCTTGAGGGATGTTAGGAGGTGGACCACACACGATCGCTACAAGCAGACAAAGAGACAGGAACTTGTAGGGCTCTGCGTGTTGGTTTAAACGATAACAAACACTCACTGACCTCTTTATTAGGTACACCGATTCATCTGCTCATTAATGCAAATCTAATCAGGAAATCACATGGGCACCATGAGCAGTTGAAAAGGTGTAGCTGATACTGTGATTGCTGAGTGAATTGTGCATTCATCATCCATGTTTTTGGTAACAACTTTACCTTTACAGAGGGGTTTAGAGCCATTCCAGGTACGGTCCTTTGTGCAGATAAGAGTTGAAGCTCTGTCGGCATCCATGGTGAACCCAGGAGAGCACTGGAAGCTGACTGTATGGTTGTAAGTGAAATCACTGCCCAGCCTCAACCCGTTGGCTGGTACTCCAGGGTCACCACAGTTGATTACTAAAGGATCAAATCAGGATAAAAAAGTATGAGCTCTGTCAAAATAACTTGTCTATTTCAGTTATTCATTATGGAAAAAATGTTTCAAAAATGAGCCCAGAGTTCAAGTTGTATAATTTTACCATCTATGAAAAATACCTGCTGCACTCATTGAATAAGTCCTCTAAAGTCAAGCTTATAGAGAGAGACGTGCTCAGATAGGTGTAAACTGTAAATGCATCAACTGAAGAAATACCCTTTTCTATTAAATCCACCTTTGCTGATGTTTTAATCTTATAAAAAGCTGCAATGTCATTCAGAGCCATGTTTGCTGAACCGTGTCTGTATGCCAACATCACCATCCTTGCGTTTTAATGACTTTCTGAAACATCCAGCTGTGGAGACAGTCAACAGTACAGACTCATCTGTGCCGCTAAACTACTTCAGACAAGCCACTGGAAAACCTAATTAAATTAAAGTAGTTTATGAGGTGAAGAATGGAGTACAATTAATATTTAGAAAGTCAGAAATAACTAGCCCAAAATAGCATCATGCAGTAAGTCCGCCAGCAGGGGACTGTTTCTTAAATTTTTGATACATGCAATTTATCATAAGTATTTAATCACAAAGCCTGTAATTAATTATATATGTATAGTCTTTTAATTGCTTGAAAGCATATCGTAAAAACAGTGTTTTATTTTATACAACATGCATGGTAGAACCCAAAGACACAGATAGGAAGAGTATTTATCAGGATTAAGTAAGAAGGACATTTTAAAAGAGAAGTTGACCAAGTCCACAACCACATCAAATGTGAGTCATTAAGGCCAGTGGTTCTCTAACTTTTCAGCCCACGGCCCCCAAAATAAAGATCCTACAGACCGGGACCCCCACTGTACCTGCAGGTGGCTGAACAGCCATGCACATTCAAGAATAGTCATGTGCAGACAAGGCCGTCCATAAGGGGGATAAAGAGGAGAGCTTTCTGGGACCCAGCCAAACTGGGGGTCCATGGAGGTCAGAAAAATCACGGTCAATTGTAAAGTTAATATGCGATAATCATATTTTATATTTAACCTGAAAAATAACTACTTTTATCAAAGAAAAAAATGTATTCATTTGTGCCAGAGTATAAAGCCCCCTTAAAAATGTAAGTCTCTTTTCTTAAAAACAGCATTAAATGGGTTAAAATCTACAGAAAGTGGTGAAATGGGATTTTAAAAGTAGTGGAAATGGGTTAGAAGCAGCAAAAAAGCCAAAAAAATGGGTATAACAAATAGTGAAATGTGGTTAAAATGGGCAAAAACAGGAATTCAACACAGTGGGGGAAAGGAGTTTATAATGGCAATAGTGGGTCAGCTGAGGCAACAATAGGCGTAATGCAAAAACGGGTAGAAAAAAGTGGTGGAAAGGGTTGACAATGGACAAAAATGTTAAAATTGGCAAAAAATTGTGGGAAAAAGTGAAGATAACGGGTTGAAATTTGACAAAATTGATGTAAAGTGGGAAGAAAAGGGAAAAATTGACCCAAATTGGCCAGATTGGGTGGTAAAAGTTGTTTAAAAATAAATACTTCCAGCATTGGAGCCCAGTAACAGTTTGACACATTTTTCAGCTCTATAATGAGGAAACTGTTAGCCAGGATGCTAGCATCAATGCTACTGATCCAACACAAATGCATTAACATCATCAATAAATAAAAACTGGGGAGGCTCCATTCTCTGGGATTTTCAGGGGCAGACCTACTCTAACCATGACCATGCTTTTACTTTGCATTTAACAAATTTTATGCATATATTTTCATGAAAATTGGTAAAATATCCATTTTGAAATCACTGAAAAAATATTTATATTTTTTTACAAGGCATCTGGCGACCCCCTCTCAGCGTCTCATGACCCCAAAGAGAGTCCGGATCCCACGTTGAGAACCACTGATTTAGGCATCTGATCAAGATGCCTCCAGACTGCCTCTCTGTGGAGGTCTTAAGGGCATATCCAACAGGGAGGAGACCTCAGGGCAGACCTAGAACTCACGGGAAGGATTATACATCCCAACCCGCCTGGGAATGCCTCAGGAGGAGCTGGAAAATGTTGTTGAGAGAGGAATGTCTGGGGAGATGTTCGCCATGACCCAGCCCCGGGTAAGCAGCAGAAAATGAAAGGATGGATGCTTCCATTTGCTTTATATCTGATAATATGCTATAAAGCAGGATGTCAATATCACACACTTAGGGTGAATTAGTGACAAGTGGAAAAACAAACATTTTAAAATTGTATGATTAGCTAAGGCTCAGAGTTAATGAACTGTTTTATGTAATTGACCCAGGCAGTTAACCTTGTAATCAATACTTAACAATCTGAGATGCAAAATAGTTGGTGTCTCCTCTTTGGCAATAAAACATTGGTTAATTTAAGGAAAAAAATGCTTTGGGATGATATAGTGATACTGTTTATGTGCTTGAAAAATGAGTGTTTATGGAAGTAAGACGTCCGCCAGCATCATTGGCAGTGTCTTCTCTGTAGAGCTTTTAGGTAAGGAGTCTTGTACAGTAGTGCCCTAAGGTCCACAATGAAAGACATTTCTCCTTGATTATACTTTTACAGGGGGGGGGGGCAGTGTGATTGAGTAACAACAGAGAGAATTTCACAGTGTGACTCAACAGCATCAGAGCTTCAACAGGGCACAGACGGACAGCATGCACTGTCCAGTTGCTACCAGACAGAAAATAAATAAATAAAGAAAGGCATTAGTAAATGCATATGACCAACATTCCTACAAAATTCCCACCAGGGCAAGGAAACAGTGCCTCTTGGAGGAGTAGTGTCTCCCCTTGACTGAGCAAGCACATTACATTTCCCACCGGGCTGGTGGGAGTGTGCTGCCTGCAGCTACAATGTCTATCTAGGATGGTGTGCCCTGAAAAACAACCTACAGAGCAGAGATATAGTGACGTAATTCTTCCTCTTGCTTAACATCAGTCTGGGTAAACAAGGGTAAACAGCAGGGCTGGGAAATTCATCGCAAATGAGATTTAATCGCATTATGGCATGCTGCAATTTACAAATTGCAGATGTTGCAATATTGATTTAACTTGAAATATATCAAAATATCAGTTTAATACATTCATTTTTGCAGCAGCAGAAATTTATGCATATTCTGCAAACATACAAGTGTCTTTTTTCAGGTGATATCAAATTTGCAATATGAGCAACAATAATTGCAATTAGATATATCCTTTTAATCGTTCTGCCATAGTTCATTCTAATATTGGTGAAACTTAGTTCATGTAATACCCCTAGCCACAATTGGCTAACAGCCAGCTCCCACAGCCAATCACAGCTCTTCCTGTCAACACAGCAGTCCATTTAAATATGACAAACTTCTCACCAATCCCTGCTTGCATTAATGCTGATGTATCACGCTGCTGGCAAAGCTTCACCTCCTCCACCCCAGCCTCCTCCTTTATAGCTTAAAGCTTGTTGCCCCCTCCTACTCAGATTCATGCTACTATGAATTAATTGAATTCAATGCACATTGTCATAAATGCATCTACCCATATGGGGGTTTATTGCTATTCACTCCCTGGAAAGGCAGAGCATGCTGCTGATTAACCCTGGGAGCGTCTCTAGATTAGAGCTTTCACCGCCAAGTAAAACTGTAGTAGATCCATTTTGCAATAAAACAGTTAGATGTATTATGAGAGTGTTCCTCACTAAATGTAGGTTTTAATATAAAATGATTTATTGCTTGAATTTGTTGAAAAGTACACAACATGGGAAACCTAATAATAATAATCACATATCAAATTGCAATCACAAACTGGGGGGAAAAAAACACAATTAAATTATTTTTGCAAATCTTCAGCCTAAGAAAGCATTCCACTGCTCTGGAATGAAGTGTTATTCATTAATATATTTGAGCTGGTTTACATTTCATTCAAAGGTAATGAAATAAAGATTCCACTGTTAAACTTTAACTAGAAATGTCTGCCAGCATCTATCAAAGTGAAAAAAACATTCAATACTGTGCTCCGATTCCCATAGCTCTGTTGCTGTGTATTTCGTCAACATGCACCCTTTCACTCCGATGGATTACCCAGTCCTGAAATCCACGATGGAGCTGCTCAGAGTTTATCCTCTCTATTCACAAGAAACTGGTTCTCTGAGTGACCTCTATTTGTCAGGGTCTCTGAGCTGTGTACAGCATCAGTGTGTCTTTTGTGGGGCATAATGATAAAGGGGTGTCTTTTGAGTGGAACATGCCTCAAACCAATTTCCTCCTTCTGAGCCAGGGATCAGACATAGAGAAAATGAACACAAATCTAACACTACGAGAAATACATATTTCTAACATACTCTTCAGTGTTCTGGCACTAGATAACCTTTCACAGCTGCCCTTCTCCATGCCTCCTGCTGGTTTTAATACTTTCTACTGAATGCTTAGAGTAAACCAAATTTCTACAGTAAATAAACTTGAGAGACCTCTGCTAGTGAGAGTTCGTAATTACCAGAGCACTCAGGCATGTTCCCGGTCCAGGTCCCGTTTACTGTGCAGTGTCGGGTGAGCAGGCCGGTAGAGTAGTAGCCCTCCCTGCAAGTGTAGGTGATGGATCTGGAGAACGTTAGGCCGTCGTGGATCAAGATCTGGGCATTCCTTGGGGTTCCTGGGTTTCCACAGGAGATCACTGAGAAAGAAGAGAAGGATTTGGTATGATTATAAATTTACAGACTGAATAAAGAGAGACCAAGGGACTGTGTTTCAGCAAGAGATGTCTGTGTAAGTTGGATTAGAAAGACGGATGAAGGACGAGGAATGTGATTCTTAACAGCCTGAAATACAGAACAAACATTTTCCACACCATTGCATCTGTTTTTTGAGTTGCAAATATCTAACTATGACCCAAAAACCCGCAACTGTTTTTGTTTTTGCAATTTGGTTGTAAAGAAATCAATAAACTGATCTGGATAAATAGAATTCAAATAAATGATCACCTGCAGCCAACCCTCCACCTTATACATTTTAGTAAGGTATCAAAAGCTGTCTTTTCTGCTCTTTGCATTCTTCCCTTGGTTTGTTTGCCTTTATTCCTGGTCCTCATCCACCCACCCAAACGCCCCACTCATCATCTCCACATGCGTCCAACTTCATAAGTTACTTTGATGGACATACTCTTTGCTCAGAAAGTCCCTTGGTGTCTGCCCGCCCAGCACCAATGCTTCTGTTCATTACAGTCTCCAGCTTGCCCCGGGCCCTTAGAGCCCCGTGGGCTTCACCCTCCCCTAATGACCAGATGTGGCCTGGCCCTTGAAGTCTGTGCCAACAGAGAACAGGTGGGCAACCTCAGCTAGTGGGCATACCACACACCAGAAAGGGAATAAGACAGCATGAGGCGAGGTACAGAGGTGGTGTATGTGAGTGCAGAGGGGGTGTTGAGCATAAAAAAGCAGAGTTGAAAACAGCTTGAGAAACAGGATGGAAATTCTCAAGCAGCACACTGTGTAAGAAGATAAGAAGAAAAAAGCAGTGTGTTCATGGAGAGTAAGTAAAGGGCAGGGGAAGAATACAGTATAACTTCAGACGGAACTTGCCAGCTTGGAGGTGGAGAAGTGTGACTGTGAGTTTATGGATGGTTTTTGTTATTCTAATATCACTGGAAGATGACTAAAAACCCTTGGACAGATATGCAGGCTAACCACACACTCCCAAATATGAGGGTAAAACAGAAAACCTCAAAAAGAACTAGTTGAAATCTACTCAAGTACAAATAAAATTAAATCATCTGAAATGTACTTAAAGAACTGAGTAGACACTTTTGATATCCAAGGGGCTTTCAAAATGAAATACGACCTGTCCTTAATGAGCAATAACAACAACAAACTAGCATCCCAGGACATGTCAAGAGGGGTTTTTTTTGTAGGTCTGGTGATGATCCATATGCAGATAAAAAAATCATAAGCCTAGTTTGAAAGGTGTGCGAGGGCTGAATGTTTAAAGGTGTTTTGGAGGACAAAATCAAAATTCAAAAGGAGGAAATGATCAATTAGCAGAGGGGGTGCTGGGACATAGTGATGAAATTGATGCATAAATGTATTCAGAGTCAAAGTGTGATCATCCCTGTAAAGTTTGGTGATGATTGACAGAAGCACTGTAGAGTTATATAGAATCAAAATAGTTGGCACACTTCAAGAAATATGGAAAAAAGTTTTCCAACTTTGGGCAGCGTTCACAGCCCAGCCCTATGGTGAAAACTCACAGTTTGCACAACTTAAAATCTCCATCTTTTCCAGAATAGGTGCAAAAAATATCGAGACAATCCAATGAAATCTGTGGGTAGAGCTCCTTTAGATGTGACATCAGTGATGCTGCCCAAAACAGCCAAAATATGACCTTTACCTGTTAGTGCGTTTCCTGTGTATGTTAGAGAAATGTCCCAGGTGACTTTTTTATTTTGTCTAGATCTGATGCATATGTGTACTGATTTTCATGCATGTTGCTCTTACCCAGTCCCCTATGTCACACTTGAGAGGTCCATGTGCAATTTACTTGCACAATTCCACCTTAACACAAAAATTTACCCTTGGGAACAATTTTCTGGAAGGTTTTGGGGACGTTTTAGGCATGTCAATGCTTCAATAACAAGCCACAAAGTGTTGGGAAAAAAATATTTCAGAACGGTCACATATGCAGTAGGGCCCTCGCTCCAAGGTCAGTGCTCGGGCCCTAAATATGGACCTCCTACGGGGTCGTTTAGTATAAGGTTTGGCCTAACCCAAAGTACAATGCAACAGCTGTTTTGGGAGGATCGCGATGTGCATGTACTGACTGGTATGTGTTGTGAAAGCCAAATGACAGGTTGTTTTCATGTTGCAGGCAGAAAGTTTGGACCTCCTTGTCATGGATTTTAGAGCTTATTTTTTTACTCACTACTTGATGCTTTGTAAAATGTAATTAGGTGCAATACTTCATCCAATATATATTTAAGTAAAAGTTAAAGTAGTGATTTGAAAACTACTCAACAAAGTACAAGGAAAAAAAATCACACCAGCTGTTGCTGCAGGAATGTATCTATAAAAACATAGATCCCATTGATGGTGACTGATAAATATGATCAAAAGTCTTTAAACTTGGGTGTTTGCAAAGTATCAGCCTTTGAGATCATCTTTAACCGTCTCATTCTATTTTACTTCTGCTGTGGCAAGCAAGATGTTTGGCACTCTGCACAGTTTTTCATTGCAATGTCTACGTCCTGTCTCAGCAATACTAATGGACAGTGTAGGGCCTTAAGACCTATATTGATTGGATGCACGGACTACTACACATTCAGAGAGTGTGCTTCTTCAGGTGCTGGCAGCAAAAAGGATGAACGCTGCAGCAGGGCAAAAATGAAAAGCCTTATGGTGTTTGATCAATAGAGATTGTCACCCATTCTCTCCTGCTCAATCACTCTTTAACATTTTTGCAAACACATGCAAATTTGTGATGAGTCTTTCATTCACTTTGCAAAGCCAGCAGCTAATTACACAGTCAGTGAATGTTACATGGGTAATAGCCACAAGCTTTCCAGTTAAGGCAAACTCAATAGTTCAGCTCAGTGGTGGGATTTGTTGAGATCAGTTTGCTTTGACAAGATTTCAGAATCTAAAGGAGATAAAAGATAAACACCCATTAGCAGAAAAGTGCTTATACTCTCTAAAAACATTCATTAAGGCTACAATTTACTCAAGCTGAGTTTGGTTTTCAACAAATGTTTGCTTATCTAATGCTTTTGCAATCATCAAATTAACATTCTGTAACTTTTAAGTACATCAGAAGTTGGGTGAACAAGCTTTAATTCAGTTATCCACCACTGTAACTTCACAGCTGGCTTGCTGTACATCTCTTAAAGCCTGCATGTGTGTCCATCCACCACTTCTCCTGCAGATGCCAATCAAACCATCCATCCATTTTCCACCGGTCGTCCTGGTTCAGGTCGAAGAGGTAGCAACATCATCTGTTGCCCACACATGGTTGTCCCCGGCGATGTCCTCTCGCTCATCTCGAAGAATCCCAAGGGCTTTCCCTGGCCAGATGGGATGTGTTATACCTCCATAGTCTTTGAGGTCTGCTCCAGGGTCTCCAGTTGTACGTGTCGAGAATACTTCCAAATGCACGATTCCTGAATCACCTCAACTGACTGCTTTCAATGCAGAAGAGCAGCTGTCCTACTCCAAGCTCTTGCTTGATGTCCAAGCTGTTCACTGTGTCCCTGAATAGTTTCACTCTTTAGGTCATCTCCTAGAGCTGAAAGCTACTGGGGAGATTGTAAACTAAAAACACAAACTTCCAAATCAAGAGCTTTGGGTAGAACTCAGCCAGTCTTTCAAATAAAAAAAGGTAGTACTTACCAATTCCCACTACTGCTGCATAGTTTAGTTATAATGAGTGATTGTGATTATAGAGGATAATATTGTCTACTTGCTTGTTTAGTGTATATTACTCAACTCAAAACACACAAATATAAAGTAGCAGAACAAATACAAAACCTGAAGCTGTTGTTGTTAAAACACCCTACATAATCTCACATAAAACATGAAAGTTTTTTCAGCCTTTCAGCCAAGTTACTTCTAAAAAATGCAAATGCAGTGGCACTATTATAAACTCTAAGGCCTGTTTTGTAAACCTTTCAAGTACCACTTAATACAAAAGTAATATCCACTTTCTCAACAAGAGCAGCAACCTTGTATCCTGTGTCAAAATCCTAAACACAAATGCTGATATCACTCAGAGTTTAAGGAGTAAATAAACTAACAGTGAACATGGTTATGATCAGGGCTGAGTGAATAGTTATAAATTAGATTTTATAGCAATATGGCCTGCTGTGATTTTCAAATTGCAGAAGTTGCAATATTTCTTTTCTAGAATGGTTTTACAAATCCTCATTTCTTGAGAAAAAAAATAATTGCAATTAGATATTTTTTTTAATCATTCTGCCCTAGTTCATTCAATCTAATATTGAAGAAACCCAGTGTTAGTTCACTGAAAGTCATACCCCCAGCCATGACCACCTGATAGGAACTAATTTTCTGTTTTGTGTAAAGCACTTTGTGCTACATTGCATTGAATGAAAAGTGCTACACAAATAACGATTGATTGATTGATTGATAAATCACAATCACAGCATTGGGGGAAAATTGCAATTACATTATTTTTGCAAATTGTTCAGCCCTAGTTATGATCATGAAGCACCAGAGCCAAGAATAATGATCCTACTTTTTCATTTTCCTAAAGATACAGATGCCAGACTTCTTTTGACCACACTGAGATTGGAGGAACAACCTTGAAGACCTCTTCAGTACCAGTTGAGTATAAGACATGGCGAGACAAGGACACTTTGGTCTGCCTGCAAGCACAATCTGACAAATGGCTGGAGTTTCCTTACTTGCACTCTAAAAATCTTTTTGAACAATGTGACTCAGCTGCAAAATACTGAGTATAGTTTTCCTTCAACCAGCCCAAGTAAAGCCACAGTGAATGCGTACATATTCCTTACCATGACACTCAGGCTGGGTGCCGAGCCAGGTCCCATTAGAAAGGCACGTTCTCTCTGGTGAACCCTTGAGTGTGTACCCAGGCTCACAGCTGAAGCGGACAACACTGTTGACTGTAAACTCTTCACCTAGACGGATACCGTGCACAGGAACGCCTGGATCTCCACACAGTCCTGCAGAATCGCCTGGAAAAAGAGTAAAGTACAAATAAAAAATGATAACACTAAACTGTCAGTTGTGAAGATCACATGTTGGGATTTCTTGTCCACATGACTGCTGCTTCATATTAAAAACACAGTTAAACAATAGTAGATAAGACATGAGCAGACTCCCACCCCACTGACACGTAATGGGAAACTAGAATTCCCTTCTCTCCCTGTGGAGCGACTAGCTTCCTAATCCCATTATGCTTTATTGTGTCCATTCATTTAACATGCAGAAAATGTGTTACAGGATGTGACTTTTCTTTTAAAAATACTTGAAGCTTGTGCTCTAATTTCATACAATCACCAGCCGTTTAGTGCTGTATACTGCTCTCATTCATCAATTAACAAGCAGGTGGTCAACATCGCTTTTACAGTGCGTTGTTGAGAAAGTAAAGCATTACCATTATTCTCCAGCTGGCCTGTTTTACACGTTACTAAGCGGTCAGATAGTGTTCATTCATCACTGCCCCTGCACAAGTCCATAAAAGCATCCATCCATTCAATTCTAACTGGTTAACCAGGTTCATGTTTCACTGCAAGCTATTTAATCAGTAGACCCTGCTTTATTTTCCCCAGTGATGTCCTTCAGCTCCTCATAAAAAATCCCATGGTGTTCCCTAGACAGATGGGATTTCTTATCCTTCCATGGCCTTTGAGGTCTGCTTCAGGTTCTCCAGTTGGACGTGTCCAGAATACTTCCACAGCAAACAGGGGAAAATATCCTTATGTAATTCCTGAGTTACCTGCTTCCAATGCAAAACAGTAGCTGTCCTACGCCAAGGCTTCCTTGATGTCCAAGCTGTTCGCTGCGTCCCTGAGGGGTTTCATTCTTAAGGTCACTTCCCAAAGCTCAAAGCTACAGGCTGAAATCCAACTAAATCAAGAGCTTCCCCTGAGCAATTAAACTGCCAATAATATAAAACTTGTCTGCCACTTCCTCTAAGATTATAAGTGTATAGCTTGTGCTCTCAAAAGACACAAAATTACCAACAGTTACAAATAAATTTGACAAATTTTGTTTCCCTACGAAATAAAATAACTGAAATTTGACAGTCATCAAAAACAGAGATGGTCAAAAAAAAAAAAGTGTTGGCAGAGTCACACTCAACACATGTCGACACATACGTGTCATTTAGCAGCCAAGGTCAAGCTCGATGGCATCTTTTTTGTCTGAGGCATTTCACTAGAGTTGTTCCGATTCCGATACCAGTGTCAGAAATATGTCCGATACTGCTTAAAATGCAGGTACTGGGATCAGCAAGTGCACGGGTTCAATACCGTTTGGATCAACTTTACATTTTGCGTCATTTAGCCATGCTAAATGTTAGCGTTTGAACTGAAAATCCATTCGTCTTTGCTGCCGGAAAACACCCCCTGCACGAGCTACCGTTTTCAGAGCAGTGAAGAAGAACCAGAGGACCCGCTGCAGCAGCAGAGAAGGGTGGCTGTGTTACAGTTTTTCTCTGAATGTGATCTTTAACATGCCTTCCAGACCGGCGCTGTTGTACACAACAAGAAGTGACACAGTTTATCAAAAGTTAAAAAACTTTTCAACCATATATCGTTGCCTCTTTCTTGTTTTTCCTCTTGAAGCTAGCCGTTGTGCCTTCCTGTTGATGCTTTTGATGCCTTTGAATCCCTTGCAGCAGCATTTTTAGCGAGCCTGGAACTCCTGTGACTTTTCAAGACTTTAATTACACCCGTAAACCTGATATTGAGCGACTTTTTATCCATTTTAATCAAATTATGACCATTTATTACAGCTAGCTTGAATGCTGTCACATTGTTAACCCTTTGTGAGGGTCTGTCAGCCAATGGCAGGCTGTTCCGTCATCACGTCACACTGCATGAATACAGCATAATGAAGAGATAGAGAGAGGCTGTGATGCAGACCCCTGTATTACTGTTATTTTAATATTTAGCAGTAAAACTCAATAACCTGCAGAAAAACAACTTCAGGGTCACAGAGATGCTGTACATTATGATTCTATTTGTTGAGCCATGTTCTGAGTCAAATATAGGTCTAAAAAAATTTGCTAGTCTGCACTGTCAGTCCAGAAAGTTCCCACTGGTATTGGATCTCGGTATTGCCCCATACCCAACACCTTGGTATTGGAATCAGTATTGGGAAGGATGAAATGGTATTGGAAAATCTCTACTTTTCAACCCTGCTTATTTTGGACACTGAGGACATCCACAGCACGACCAGGGGCTTGTGTCAGTCCACCTTCCCACACAATGGTGCCTTCAGTTGGGCTTATTAGCTACGTCAATTTTGGCCCCAAAAGTATCAGCATGTCAGCATGCTATACATGTTTTTGGTTATTGTAGTTTTTGTGTTTCTGTCAGTTTAATTTGGGCAGTATTTTTGAGAAATCTTTGAGGTTTTGTCTGTATTGCACATGTGCATGTTTGGAAACCCTCATGGCATTTCTTATTTATTGGAGAACGGAGGCCCTTTTCTTCATAGTGCTTTCTAGACCAGCTGAGGTGCAGGCATCCCTGTTCCTTTGCATGGTATGAGCTGATTAAAGCAGTTTTATAAGGACACTCTTTTTGCCCTTGAGGCCTGTGGAGCAGGCCGGCAGCTCCATCTATGTTCCATCTACTCTGCTCATTACCTGCTAACAGCTGCCACCCAAACTTTATTTGTTAGCCTAGCATTATGAAGGTGACTGAGGACTAAAATAACATCAAAAACAGAGCGTTTAAAAACAGCTAAGAGAAAGTGCTATACCTGGTATACATGGTTTCAGAGCCTGAATATGATGTTGTTCTAGCCATGTAATTTTTAAGTCAAACCATTCAGCTGTCAGTAAACAGAGACAAGCTGTATACTCCAGACTCCCTGTTGATCTAAGTGGGATCCATACCAGAGCAGTGTGGCGGTGAGCTGCTCCACTGGCCGTCCAGCTGGCACATACGGGTCGTGTTTCCGATGATGGTGCGCTGGCCGATGCAGCTGTAGCGTATAACTGAGCCGACCGTCCGACGGTCGCCTGAGATCTGGGCATAGGGAGGTACGCTGGGGCGATCACACAGCACCACTGTCCAATGAGAGCACAGGATTAGAGAATAACAATCAACAGGTTGCACTGAAGTTAAACATGTTGGACGCTGGATTTGTGTTTGTATATATGTAACAGTTTTTAAAATGTCCAACCAATCAGTAGATTTTGTTCCATCAGAAAGCTTTGCCAGTAACTACACTTAGTCTGTTGATACAGAATGACACCTCTCTTTAGATGGAAGCAAACCCAAATGGATGTGTGAAAGGAAAAAACTTCTCATTTGCAGTTTCTTTTTCTTAAACTGGGGCAGTTCTCTACTTTTTGGTTGTATATTGTTCTTTCAAAATCTTCAGGTCTTGGTAAATCATCTAAATAAAATCCTTTAAAATAGAAATATCATATAGAAATATAATAATCGAAACAAACATGAAAGCTAAGGGTAGCCGTCTTTGCACAATAACATTGTAAATCAAGCAGCAGTAATTCCCATAAAGCCCTGAGGTACTCACATAGACACTTGGGTAGAGAGCGATCCCAGGTACCGTCCCCCTGACAGGAAATAGAGCTGGTGCCCAGCAGGTAGTACCCTGGGTTACAGCGGTAGGACACAGTGGTCTGGAAGCTGTAGCGATGTGGTCCACTGGGTAGTATCTGCCTGATGCTGTTGTCAACATGGCCTGGCTCTGTGCAGTTCACAACTGGAGAGAGGGATGAAGAGGTGGAAATGGATTAGGAAACCATGACATATTGTAAAAGAAATTTAAGGTTTGACTAAACAAATAATTTAACCTTCATTTATCTGATAAGTCTAAATGGATTCACATGGATCAAAAATGAAAACAAAGCAAATACAGACACATGTAAAAATACAGAATATCAAGTAGTTCACTTTTTCGCTGTGATTGACTTCAGGCAAATTCATCAGATTCATCATATACAAATTGAAACATTTCAAGATTTTTTGTTTTAATCTTCATGATTACAGCTTATGGAAATTTTTACAAAAATTAAATTTTGGAACATTGTGAGAAAGGGGCTGCACAGCAATGCAGAGGTTAGCACTGTTGCCTCACAGCAAGAAGGTCCCTGGTTCGCTTCCCGGTCAAGGCCTTTCTGTGCAGAGTTTGCATGTTCTCCCCAAGCACGCGTGGGTTTTTTACGGGTTCTACTGATATTGGGGGCTAAAAAAAAGGCTGATATCTGATATATTGGCCGATAACCGATATATCGGCCGATATATGAAATGAAAACATTGATATACACAGGATATATACTGTACATGAACACAGATGTGGACGTGTGAATTGACAGTTGCATTTATCATTGTTTATTTCACAAAGATGCAACTTAGACGACATTAAAACCCTGTAATACACTCTCTAAAACGTATGTGAAAAAACTGGCATGCTCTCCTTGACGTGCCCTAACAGTGTGTTTCCGTGAGGACGCTGTTGTCATGGGGCATGAAAGTGTAGTGTTATATTGTTTTATAAAGTCACAGCTTACGATGGAGTAAAGAAAAAAATGCAGTTTCTCTTGCCGTTTCTCTGGTCTTAGACCTCTTCTCCACTGCAGCCACATGAGTCCGACTGCAGCTGAGAGGGACTGCTGCGCAAGGACTGGGCTGCCTGTGAGTGCTTAGGGACGGGGAGGGACCCACGGCAGCACCCGCTGCTCACTGAGAAGAGCAACAACGGTACGTGCTTTCACATCAGAGTCTCTAAAACTCTCCAACAATACCAGAAAAAGTTGCTAGATTTGTCGCTAGTCGCTTTTTTGAAAAAGAGTCGCTAGAGGGGTCTGAAAACGTGTTAATTATTAAGCTGGCAACACTGAGTGGGGGAGAGCTGCTGCTGCACTCTTGTGTGTGAGCGGAAGGGGGCAGGCACTGGGCTGAGTTCAGCATGGACACACAGGAGCAGAGCGACAGAATCCCTGCGCAGAAAAAAGTTAATATGTATCAGCTACATATTGGCCGATGTTGATTAATTTGTGATATGCTATAATCGACCCGCCGATCAATCGGTCGGGCTCCACTGGTGACCAGTCCAAGGTGTGCACTGCCTCTCGCCGAATGCCAGCTGGCTCCAGCCCCCCCTGCAGCCCCTAACGGAGTAGTAAAGAAAATGGATGGACGGATGGGACACCTATGTCCATGTACGATTCACACAGGGAACATTGCAAGGAATTTCTTCCTCTTGTGTTTCAATCTCTCTGTCTGTTCTGCTCCCCGTCTACAACTTCTACCCATCCAGAATCCATCCATCCATTCACCCCAATCTAAATGAAGTAGGAGGCGGACTCCGGAAATAAACATTTGCTTCATTAGAGCCAGTCTCCTGCTGGCCGCTGTGGTGCAGAGTCTGTGATGGATGGGGAGCTCACAGGAGAAGAGGCACCATGTCAGTTTAGCACCAGATGGAGGGAGTTAGGGAAGGGGAGAATGAGGGATGAGTGAGGAACGAGGGACAGCGAGGGGGGGTGCTGTACAGAGTTAGAGAGGAAGGGGCCCTGATGGTGCAGAAAATATTAAAATTCATGACAGAATGTCAGGCTACGACTGCAACCAGCAGAGATTCATCTCGAGTGTCTCAGATACAAGACGCAAACTGAAACCTTACACTGCCTCGACAGAGTCAGAGCACAGTAAATAACACTCAGAGAATCACAACTAAACCTGTTCTATGATGCCAAAACTGTAATGGCTTCTAAAACACTGTGTAGGAGTGCCCATGCAGCCATAATGCCTCCGTTTGCTTTGCCAGTCACTCCCAATGAGCATGCCTTTACCACAGCCAAAATGAACCCATTGTATGCTAATGTACCTAAAAGCTTGCTCATTTCCATGCTCCTAAGCTGGCCAGCACAGCTAAATCACCCCAAAATACCTATTATAATGTATTCCTTCCAGTGGAGCGCTGACCCACGGTGCCATCATTTACAACTTACCGCGTAATGACACTACAAAGCGTATTTGAAGCAGTGGAGCCGTTGCAGCACAAGACTTTCCAAGCTTGGAATCTAGCTTTGAAAAGAATGTGCTCAGGCAACGTGGGCTCAAAAGCGATCCAACAGTCATCTAAAACGTCTGACCTCCTGGTAAATTTTTGTGTGCGGCCCAGTAGGCAGCAAGAGAGGAAGCGAAAGGATGAAAGGAAGAGAAGAATAAACGTGAAAGGGGAAGAAGGGCCGAGGTAATTCATCTCTGTTCCACTCAGGAGTGTGGACCCTGGTCGCCCTCTCCTCCTACTGGACTACAGCCAAGTTCCAGCACCTTGCATGGCGTGTCAGAGTGGGATTTTTCCTGTCTCGTTTCTGCCTTTTATCGCACAACAAACACACACAAGTCATCCAAAGAAGGCGGTGCTGTGGCTCAGTTACTGAGACTCAAATTGGTGTTGATTGGAAAGAGATAGGAGACTGGCGGTGCTCTCCTGCTCCCCGCATCATTGATGAAACCAACAGACTCTTAGTTAAAACTGGACCTGGCCAATCATTACCTTTGTCCTGTTTGACCCCCTCCATTTTCATCCACCCACTACTTTCTCTCCCTTTAAAAAAGAGGAAGATGATTTGGCTTAGCTAAGGCTGAGGTGAGATGGATGAAGCGGATGTCATCGCAGCACTTCTTCCCACTCGAGGGAGGAAGCACATGGCAGAGAAGAGAGCATGCCTCACCAAAGATGTCTCGAATGCTGTAATTAAGGTGATAAATCTGATTGACAAAAAGACCCCTAAGCTACTTATGTCTCCACATCATCAGTGAGGATAATGCGCGATCCAAACAGACGCCCACATCCGCACACCAAGTCTGACACAGAATGCATCTCACACGCAGCATCTGCATGGAAACAAGGCCAATGCTAATATGATGTCACAACTAAAGCGGGGAGATTTAAGGCGTATGTCTGTGAGAAAATCTCGCCTGCTTATGCATGCAGCAGTCAAATACTCTTCTCTCTTATTTTAACAACTGAAGAAGGATTCCTGGGAGACTTGCAGCCTCCTCATCCCTTCATAAATGTCTTAAAAAAAGGCCAAATCCTTTCTCCCCTCATTTAAAACAAACTCATAAGTCAATCTGCCACTAGTCCTGTCACTGCCTTGTCATATTCATGGCTCGACCTTGTGAGCGCCCTTTCTATGCCTGTCACAGAGCCCTCAGTTAGTGGGGACTTAGAGACAGACGTGGGTGCCAAGATACATTGCTTGTCACAAAAACACAGGCAAATTAAAAATCTCTGCCTTGCTCATTCGTAACAGAACAGGGTACTTCTTATTCAGAGCAAAACACAGGATGCGGGTCTCCAAAGGCTGCTGTCTTTCATCCAAGCTCAAGGATCTTGTGATTGTTTTCTGCTCTCTTTGAATTGTTATTAACTAAGTTTGTTTCTCTGACAGACAGGTAAGCCTTGGGGTGTAACAAAGGGAACTAAGCTAAGAGGAAATAACATCAAATGTAAATATTATCTGGAACCTCCAAGGACAACGTGGCTGAGACCATGGTAATTAAATAATCCAGGCCTCTCTTTGGTTTTCATTTCAATTTCCCCTAATATGCAGCGTTTAAACTCATTCTCCCTCCGGGTGTCTCTGTGCTTCACCTCCGCTCTCTCTGTGATTGGGGTCATCTGTGGTCATGGAAGATATGAACCTGCACATTACAATAGGTAATTTAATACCTTCCCACACAAACGGATGAGAACACAAGGAAAATAGAGCCGTGCCCCTTTGGGCATAGATGAGGAACTGAGCACAATTTTTGACAATGTCCTCATTTTAGGCCTTAAATATGCACAGAGCTGATACCGGTGGCTTTATTAGCTCCAAAATTATTCCAAAGGATGATGCAAATATCCCGATGTAAGAGTGCCTTTGCAACACATATGGCTGTTTTTAACTGTGCCGTTATAGAATATGTGCACGCAGATTTAAAAGAGGTTAAACGAAAACAATTTTAAAAACATTGAGAGAATATTCAACTGCATATAGGATCCAGAGGCAGACACGGGGAGGCCTTACCTTCCATATCTGTAAGCTAAAATCCTCTTTGCAGGTTTAATACTTACTTTTACACCTGGGGAGGGCGTTGCTCCACTGCCCGTTGGCGTTGCAGGTTGATTTTATAGCTCCTTGGAGAACGTACCCAGTGTTGCAGACAAAGCGCACGACATCGTTCAAGTTGAACTGGGTTCCTTGGGTCAAACCAAAGGTGGGATTTCCAGGATGACCACAAGTGATGGCTGAGAAAGACCAGAAAAAAGCAGAGGTGAATGAAAATCACACATGCATCCAGGATGCAGAGCTTTGTTTTGGTGAAAAAATAATGTTTGAAAAGACTTGGAAGAGAGAAGTGAATGTCACCAAAGCTAGACTGGCACAAAGCAAAAGCTGGAGTGTTGAATTTTCAGTGTTAAACATTTCAGAGTTGATTTTAACCCAGAAGTGTAATTTTAACTCTGCTCAGAGTTAAATGGCCTTCAGTGTTGGAGTTATTTGATAGTTGCTGTGTTTCCATTAGTTTTTTGCAAAATAAAAGAGATATTTCTAAAATTTCTACAAAGTGAAATTGAGCTTTGAATGTGTTTCCATTGAAGAGAGTTTTAGGCATAAAATCTCATCTCGCGAGACCTCACTACAAGGAAGCTGGACGCTCAAAACCAGTTGCGTGTTGGTACGGTTATAATTACATCTACAGCGGTTGCCTTCACAATTCTGAACAAAATACGAAGGCAACGGATGATAGTTCAGAGGCAAAGTCCATATGAATGGCAAAAGCCACCTTTAAGGGTATAAGTATGATGTTAAGAAAAGTCTTGTCTCCTCTTCTGTCCACACGTACCACCCCACGTTTTCTCGGAGTAAACTGGTCATATGACACTGTACATCACGTCATACGATGTGTAAATGCGGAAAAAGTGTTTCCATTGCACTTTTGTGATATACTTCTATATTGAAACATCTGAAAAACCTCCTCATGAGAGCGTAAAAACGTTTAAGCGTTATTTGAGAGGCTTTTTGAAATTCAGGTGTTTTCATTTTCAGTTTTTTATTGCAATGTAGATTTCGTGCATTTTGTAAGGGTAATGGAAAAACAGTTACTGCTAATACATCCAGAGTTGATTCAAATCTGTAGAGCAGGGCTATTCAATTACAAATTCAACTAGGCCAAATTTTAAAATCAAGATATGTAGCCAGTCCAGACATGTTTGACGCCCAGTAAGCAGCTGCTAATGTCAAATTCCAAACCAATATAGATCAATTTGATAAAAATAGGCACTTTTTAGTCATAGTCTCATTTTTAAATTTGGCAACATGGCAAAAGCCCATCAAAAAGTGCATAAAACACAACAACAGAGCTGTATTTGAAAATAACTTAAGTGTTGCAGAGTGATGCGGAGTGTTGCATTCATGGTCTGAAATACTGTGGGAATTTATTAAAACTTGCAAAACAGGTTGCCTTCTGCAATTGGTCTAAGCCCTGCCCGCTGCCGTTTCAAATCTTGGGGATGGAGTTTTCCAGGGCAGAGTATTTACATGTGTTTAGTTGCATTTAATATGTGTGTGGATATGTTGAGATATAGGTTGTCCAGCGATCACTACTGGGATTCCTTTGCTTTTGTTTCTGGAGGATTATTTCTTTTGATGTCATTGGTCGCTTCCTGGTTGTAGAGGGGGATGGTCTATATTAGATGCAGGAGTGCTGACTTGCACTTCTGCCCATATTCTAATCTCTTTGCACCTTGTTTGTCATAAGACACCTGATTTTGTATCAGGTATTCCATATGAAGTGGAACTTTTTTATCTAGTATAAAAGGCGCATTGCTTCATGTTAACAATTTAAGTGGTAAATACCACAAATTAACACTTTGCAAAGTGTAGTTTTAAATTGAAACCTGTGAGAATTATATGAACTCCGAAAAGTGTATGGGAGTTAAATTAACACTGGTGATTTTGCTGTGCACAATGAATGTTACTGTGAGTAGTGATGCTAACTTTAAAGCTAAATGTGCATCTAAAGATGTTCTGGTTTATGGTCTATTTTTCTCATTTAGTGTCAGTTAAGAGTCTCTTGTTAAAATATAGGCATTACAGAATACAACAGTAAGATTGCAGTTTGCGCCATCCATAAACTAGTGCAGTGGTTTTCACACTTTATTTGCCCAAGGCACGTCTAAGATGAAGCCAAGGCACAGCATATTCATCTCTATGTAAAATAGCCTCTTTAATGGATGTTACAGTTTCATTAGATGTTGCATAGTTGTAGTAATAACATATGGTTGTGCAAACTCCCACAGCACCTAAACTTGCCCTGAGGGACACAAGAGTGCCTTGCCACACCATTTTAGAAGCACTTTACCATTTATTTCATAACAAACAGAAATCAGTGAACACTTACGGACGCAGACTGGAGCGCGTCCTGACCAACGGTGATCTTGTTCACAGATTCGCACAGAAACCCCAATAAGACGAAATCCGGGGTTACACTGATACACGACGCTGCCTCGATAGTTATAATTCTCCCCGATGATCTGTCCGTTCACTATCGGCTCTGGGGTGCCACAGTGACCGGCTATGAAAGAGCAAAAGAGAAAGACACACCGGAATATTTCCATTACCTATTGTTGTTATTTATTATTTTTCCAATTCTTTTGTTGATATGAAAGATCTCACCTAGACACTGGACCTGTGTTCCACTCCACAGTCCGTTGGACATACACTCTCGTACCCGAGAGCCCACCAAGGTATATCCGGTGTTGCAGGAAAAAATGGCAGTGGCTCCATAAACAGTTAGGGTGCCAATCTTGTGTCCATTTGGTGGAGTCCCAAGATCCCCACAGGAAATAACTGAAATGAGAAATAAATGAAAAACCAGTGTTTTAATTTCTATTTGGAAAAACTTGTTTTGGTTAGAGAAAACATGAATGTCATGTATTCTAATTTCGTAATATCACTGCAGAATAAGACACATCCATCCATCCATCCATTTTCTACATGGCTTATCCCATTGGTGGTCATGGGGAGGCTGGAGCCTATCCAAGCTGTCACTGGGCAAGAGGCAAAGCACACCCTGGACCGGCAATCACATGGCTGACATATAGAGACAGACGACCATGCATGCTCACTTTCACACCTACAACCAATTTAGAGTCACCAATGAACCTAACAAGCACGTCTTGGGTGGTGGGAGGAAGCCGGAGTACTTGGAAGGAACCCACACATGCACAAGGAGAACATGCAAACTCCACACAGAAAGGTCCTGACTAGGAAGTGAACCAGGATGCTTCTTGCTGTGAGGCAACAGCGCTAACCCCTGCACCGCCGTACAGATTTTTACTCACGTTAATGCCAAAGTTGATGTAAGAAATTGTAGAAGAATTAGAGGCATACAGTTTACACTTACTATCGCAGACTGGCCGTGGGTCAGGATAGTTCCAGGTGCCATTGGCCTGGCAACGAATGACTCTTTGACCTCGGTAGTAATATCCTGGGTCACATGTGAGCATCAGTATGGCATCATACTGGTTTTGAGTTCCATAGATCAGTCTCCATCTTCCATGCTCCACAGCAGAGTGGCCAATGTCAGGGCAGGTCACCGCTGCAGGTTGAAAGGGCGAACACATAATTAACTTTCATAGGCTTCAAATTGTTTCTGGTTTAGTCTTAAAGCTGCTATGATGAGTTGAAACTCACTTCAAATTTGCCCAAATTAAAGAGGCGGATAAAAAATACTTACGAAGACATCTGGGTGGGGCCTCAATGGTACTCCACCTGCCAGATTCCTGGCAGATCACTGAGGTAGTGATGGGCCCAGAGAGACGAAATCCAGGGTTACACTGGTATGTAGCTCTGGCTCCTAAAGAGAAATCCTGGCCCACAATGCTGCCGTTAACCGGAGGCACTGGCATCCCACAGGACATGACTGGAAGAAAAAGAGATTTGGCAAAAAGGAAGGATGAAAGAAAAACATTAGGTTGGTAAAATGAAAGCTCAGAGAGCAAAGTAAATTTTAATAATCATCTCTGTATGCAGAATGCTTAGCCAACAACAGGCTTCCTGTACAAACACACTTGCAAGCATCGATGTGTGGTAAACATTAGCTCGGGCCGCCATCTGCTCAATAGTAAACAATCAAGTCCTGAGAGAGCACATGCAATTCATGGGAAGATTACACCTGGTGCAGACTTGACCAGACACTGAATGAGAGTCCTGCTGTTCTGTTTTTGTTTTTCTGGTGATATGATTTTATAAATGTGTTTGAAAACCAAACTCCGCAAGAGGAGCTTTGGATTTCAGGCTTTTTCATCAAGAATAAAAAAACACATCTGAACACAGATGAAAGGACTCACTGGCAATGGAAATCATTGAAAATCCCACCATGGCCACAGATTCATCAAAAAATGAACTGGTTGGACTTGTTATGCATTCACATTAGCAATTTTTCCATTTCAAACAGATTTATGTTGTCTAAATTACTCTGACTCTGTTTATACTATCTATTAGGTTAGTCGTTCTCAACTGGTCTTACCTCGGGACCCACCATTACCTCCTAAATGAGGAATCGCAACCCAGATTTTGGACCAAATAATTTATTCAACAAAGAATATTAAATGTATCAAATCTGGAACAAAATGTAACTGAGCAAAGAAACAGAGCAACCCTTATACAACCCAACTCATATGCATGCAATAGTGCCGCACAATTTGATAAAAATGTGCTGTTGTAGTCATACTGGACATTATATAAATTAAAAACTGCAGACAGTTTTGCAGTGAATTGCTACTTAATACAAAAATATTTGCACCACCCGCAGGTAGCCTAGTGGTTTGAGGAGTGTCACATGTATCCGGCTGGCCTGGTTTCAGATCCATCCTTTGGCACTTTGTTGCCTGCCAGCTCTCCCATCCCTGCTTCAGATTTCTATCCACTGTCCTCCGCTGTCAATAAAGGCATAAAATGCCCAAAAATAATTAAAAAAAAAAAAAACAAAAATGAGCCAGACAAAATTGTTAGCACCCTCAACTTAAAATTTGGTTGCACACCCTTGGGAAAAAACAACTGAAACCAATCACTTCCTGTAACCATGAACAAGCTTCTTACACCTCTCAACTGGAATTTTGGACCACTCTTCTTTTGCAAACTGCTCCAGGACTCAGATTTGAAGGGTTCCTTCTTGCACCAGCAGGTTTGAGATCTCTTCATAGGTGTTCAATGGGATTTAGATCCAGACTCATTGCTGGCCACTTCAGAACTCTCCAACTTTGTTTCCAACCATTTCTTTGTGCTTTTTGAGGTATGTTTGGGGTCATTGTCCTGCTGGAACACCAATGACCTCTAGATTGGGAGCACCTGTAACTTGCCACAGGTGAGTTTAAATGAGCATCACATGCTTGAATTAAAATGATTAACCCACAGTTTTAAAAGGGTGCCAATAATTTTGTCCAGCCCGTTTTTGAGTTTTGGGTAAAATTATGTCAATTTTGGCTTTTTTCTTCTTCTTTTTTGTGTTGTTCCAATGCACACAAAGGAAATAAACACATGTATACCAGAAATATTTGTAAATGCAACGATTTCTGGGAGAAATGTAATTTCTGAAAAAATTCCAGGGGTTCAAACACTTTTGTCCATGACTGTTTGCAATTGCAATAGGATTAATTGCGAAGCACTAGGCTGCAAGCGTACATTGAATTGTCCTACATTTCTTTATGATAGGGTCTAAATGTTGGTTTTCTTGAGATTTTAAGATACTACATAATCAAAATAAAGAAAACCAGATTTGTTTTCCTCGGTGAAGCTTGTTTAGATCTAAAAAAAATAACCAAAATTAACTTTTATTATACGACTTATTAACCACAGTTTTTCCAGGCACACCTTTGTGACCCACTGAAAACAGATGTGTGACCCACTTTTGGGTCCCGATCCACTAGTTGCGAATCACTCATATAGGTGATTCTGAAAGAAAACTCTTATGGTTAGTCTTTGTTAAAGATAGGTTCTATTGTTGATTTAGCATTAAAATAACACAGTGAAAGGCAGAAATTACCGACTATCATGCAGAAGACTGACATATCAAACAATTCAGCTTATGTGAAGCAAATATCATTAATCTGACACTGTTCTAACTTCAAAGCAGCACTGAGGCGAGGTAAAGTGAGCTTCCTTGAAGCATGCCTAAGGCTGGGGAGCTGCTGGTGATGTCACACTGTCAGCTAAAATCATACTTTGATCCATGCAAATGGATTCAATGATTTAAAAAAAAATCATCTTAGATCAGAATGACTACACTTATAAAGTACATTTGCGACAAAAATGTCGTCTTTAACTCGGCACGCCAGCTAGACTGCGAATGTTGAAATCACTCCTTCTTTGCACAGTTTGAGGTTCATTTCATCACTTCTGAAAAGTGGGGCTGAGTGGGAAAATAACATTCTTATGTAACCAAGCCAAAGAACAAAGTTAAGGAGAAGCTGCATGAGCGGTTTAGAATAATCCTACCCTGGCTCAATTTGCAGGACAAGTAAAATAAATGTATGATATGACAGTCTTTATCTGTGTTATCTTATCTTATTTGTGCATGCCTCCTTAAGACTTACGACTATGCTTGCATCCTCACCTTGGCACAGAGGCACTGGTGCATTCCACTGGAAGGTCCCCTGTGCAGTCCGGGTGCAGGTAGCACTGCTCTGGCCAATAAGCCTGAAGCCTTGGTCACAGCTGAAACGTAGGGTGCTGCCCAGTTTAGTCCCTGTTAGACTGTGCACTGTGCCATTTATAGGGTTACTTGGTGGGCTGCAGTACGCCGCTATGGAAAGAAAATCACACACAAATAGGTAAATATTAGCTTTTGAAAAAATATTAAGTGCAACAACCATAAAAACCCCAGTAATGATGCAAGATGATGCAAGTTGTTGTGGAGGAGGTAAAGGATTAATATGCCTCCGATAGCACAGAGCCCAGGATCTCTTTTGCATCTGTCGTCTCTGCCTAGCCTGCTGAAGGAGGATATTTATTAATACAAGCACCACTATGCAATCTCTTAAAGGCAAAAGCTGCAGACGAGAGACAAGGGAAATTGATTAGAGGAAACTTATTTTTTCTGCAAAGCGTAACAGCAGTTTGTCAGCCGCGGCAGAGGAAGATCATAAAATTGATGGATGCTTATTAACAGACAGGAAGTATCTGTTTTTGTTTGTTGGCTAAATTGGATGCTGCAATCATCATTCGTCTATCCAAATGGTTCCAGCAACAGGTCTATAGATCCTCAAAAATGAAGGCCAAAAACAACACCTAACTGCACACGAAGTAGAGAAAAAAAGACGTTAGAAATGGCTGTGATACTGCACAACATGGTTATGTGACCCAGAAAACAGTGTTCATTGTGGAGAGAGATTAGGATGGAAGTGGACCACGGACACCAAAAATGCGTATTATCCATTACACTTAATCACTGTGACCACTTTACAGCTCCATAAAAATGCTAATTCTGACTCAAACCGCTCACACGTGGCAGTGCAAATGGCCTCTCTCTCAAGTCGGTGGGAATTTTTAGTACCATGCAATCAGATAAAACTCTCTTACAGTATAAAAACTTAAGGTCGTATCAGCAGGGCCCTCTTTATTCAGCCTTTTGTTAGATGGTGGTGTCTCAGAATCTTCGAGTGAGAAAGAGAATGTGAGACTTTGAGGGATGTGAAAAGACTGCAGAAAAAAAAACCTTTATTTGGAATTTGACAGTGAAGTCCATCGAGAATGCTACACTTGTAAGGCGATCTATAAGGTGTTACAACATACTTTGCAAGTACAGCAATAGATTGGAACAATAATATACTTTAAAGGTGACACTGATAGGGAAAAAAACAAATGAACACCTGCTTCAGTTAAATGCTTTGTAGACGGTGCAACTATACAGCATGCTCCTGTGCAAGGCTTTGTCCTATAAGTTACACTGACTCTGATGCTTGTACAGCTGATTGCATGTAAACACTCAGTAAGTCGCACAGCTTAGAAGAATCACAGCCACCCTGAATGACACTGGATTAGTTCTAGGTAATACAGAGCAGAGGTTCTCTAAAGCCGTGTTTCCATCAGGGGGTCCGGTTCGATTTAGTTCGGTTTGTTATGGTTTGGTATGCTAAACCCCAAAATAGTTTGCGTTTCCACAGACACCAGTGCTCTCACTTGGTGGTCGGACTGTAAAGGTGATGAATGTGAAGTCACAGTCAGCGTGAGTCAGCTGTTCCAGCAACAGAGAGATAGAAAGGATGAGTGACAGAAATCAGTCAGGAATAAGCAGTAAACAGCTTTATTTCAGCTGAAAGTGCTTTTTTAAAAAAAATAACTTCATTTTAATGATGTTAACCGCTGTCAGTACAGATCCTCAGCTGATGGAATATGTGTACAGAGACAGTTTAACTTGCAACGCTATGTTAATATGTGAACATATCTAGTCTGTAACAGTTTATATGACAAAACATGAAAGTTTAGAGCTGTACTGTGACAATTCGCCGCATTAAAAATAAAGGAAAAGTTCAGCTGGCGTTAAAATCAAGCTAGATTAAGTCAGAAATCTGGAGTGTGCTTATCTAGTAGTAAAATAGCCTGCAGCCTTAAGTTTTACAAACATGTTCAGCAACCACAGAGCGATGTTTTCACAGGTTACCTAATGTAAGAAATAGATTAATAACTAGTTACAGAAGAGAATTAACTGTTCAAAGGCTTCGTATTCACAAAACTTCTGCATTAATTTAGTTTCTCATCCATCACAGATGGATCAGGCTGATGTGAGCCTTTGGGCTTTGCTTTGTGTTCTTAAAATCAGGTCCAGATAAACGTCAGGAAACTTGATTTGTGGCTGGATATCAATATCCATGGACTAGACAGTGTGGATCTCCGTTGAGTCCAATTATTTCCCATTTAGGCAGATATTAGTCCATTTTTTCTCCCATTTTCGCCCGCTCCTCACAGAGCAGACTTCCGTGTTTTGAAGCCCAGAGGCGAGCAGCTGAGTCGCACGCTGGCGTGACGTCATTGCAGCCCCTATTGTTGTGTGTGTAGCTCCACCTTTTTGGTACAGATAGGTAAAATTGGCACCCCTACGGAAGGGTGCTGGAAAGTGGGACGGTACGGTTTTTGAGACCCTTTCCAACTTTTGCTCTATGGAAACGCAAAAAAATGTGTGCTGTTCCGCACCTAACTGAGCCGGACCGCTTGGTGGAAATGACTTAAAAGGTCTTGCCTGAAGACCCACCATCATCTCCTAAATAAGCAATCGCAACCAAAATTTTGGAATAATTTAAATTTATTTTATCAATAAATACTAAAGTTAGTATTTTATTTAGAACAGAGTGTGACTGAGCAAAGACTCAGTCACATTCCTTAACCATAATAGTGCTGCAAGATTTTATATTAATTCAGTTGCAATCATACAGGTCAACATTACAATTACAATATAATTCATAAATTGTTTCACATGTCTTCATCTTTGGTTATCAAGGAAAATATTAATGATTGCTCTGAAGTGTGTATGTCTGAGCTCAAAGGAGACCTTAAGATTTTGCAGAACTGCTTTCAAAATAAGTTTATATTTTCCAAGAAATTCATTTTTCCATCTTTGAAAATAAAGGTACTTCTTAAAAGTGTAATAGAGGAATTATTGTTAACTTGAAGGTCTTTCTGCAGACATTTTTGCACTGAAGTGCTACTTAAAAGAAAGAAATGCACCCTTTTTTGCAGTTAGGATATTGCACAGCCTGACATTGCATTGTAATAGCATTAGGATTAATTGTGCGGCAGTAGCTTGCATGCCTTGTATTTTCTTCCATTTTCACATAATAACATCCAAATTTTTTAAACTTGCAAAGCAGATTGATTTGCCCATGATGTGTTTCTTACGGGCGAATCCATCGTACAAAGATCCCACCTAAACTGTTTTGCCTGGTTGCAAAGTGACAGGACCAATCAGCATGGAGGGGCAGTACCTTCAGGTGCAGCAGAGTTGTGACGTAAGCAAGCAGCGACAAGAGGCCAGAAGACTTTAGCATGGATGCTGCTAAAGTGTCAGTTTTATCAGAACTTGACAAAATTTCTTCGATAAAAAAAGAACAAAGAACAGCAGTGAGTTGTTTTCTTTTCAAAAACGACAAAAGTCAAGTACTGACATGAATACAGTCGCCATGGTTCGCGTTATGCAGCTCTCTGTGGAGTTTACTTGTTAGGTGCAGCGCACCTCAGTTTGGGGAAATGATGTCACATGTTTTGCTGCTCGTAAAGATGTCATCCAAACATCCTCTGAGTTTTTTATTTCAAGGTTCTGCTCTTTCCCAAACACCGTCTATGGAAGGTTTACCAGATGGATGTGTCAAACAAATCCATCTAGCATGTTGGGTTACAAATTTATTTCTTTCTTTATTTATTTTGAGATTTTAAAATACAAAAACATCAAAAGGAAAAAACAGTGTTATTTCCTCAGTGAAACAGGTTTAGATCTAAATAAAATAACCAAAATTAACTTATTATCATGACTATTATAAAATGGACAGATGTATTTAAGCTTACACCTACATCACAGACGTTTTACCAAGGTTTTTTTCAGGCACACCTTCATGACCCATTTGAACAGCTGAGCAACCCACAGTTAGACCTGGGCACCCAGTATGCAGTGAGCTGGAAAGTGTGCAAGGTGCTTGTAAAAGTGAAGCTGCCGTTCCCATATCAAGCAAAATCTGTTTGCATTGGATAAAATCAAACTGAATCAATTTGAATTAGGTCAGAATGGACCAGTTTGGTCAGTGATTTTCAATTTATTTTTTCTTCCCAAGGCACACCATCCTCATATCCATGCAAAATCTTGTGTTTAGTTCATGTTAAGTTGAAGTGCGATAACCTGGCACACCAGATGGATTTGTTTCACACATTCATCCGGTAAACCATCCAGAGATGGTGTTTGGGAAAGGGCAGAGCCTTTGAAAAAAAAAAACTCGGAGGGTGGTTGGATGAACGTTCTGTCTGTCACATCTTTACGGGCTAATCAGAGCAACAAAACATGATGAAGGCTCGGTTTTGGGTATGGAAAGTAGGCCAGTGTCTGAAGACTGGAGGTGGTGTATGTGGATGGAGGATATCAGAGAAGTATTGAGGAGCCAGGGCATGGAGAGATTTGTACATGAGGAGGAGGATTTTGTAGTTGATGTGGGACCTGAAGCCACTGAAGGTGGATGAGGGTCATGATGTGCTGCCAGGGTCTGGTGTGGGTGAGAACTCTAGCAGCACAGATACGAGGTTTGGACATGGACAGGACTCCATTGCAGTAGTCCAAGCGGGAGATTATGAAGGCATGAATGAGAGTTTCTGCCACAGGGTCTTGAAGTTATGGTTGGAGTCTAGAGATGTTACTGAGGCGATGGAAAGCGGATCTGGTAAAAGATTTTATGTGGGACTGGAAGGAGAGGGTGGAGTCCAGGATGACGCCCAGGTTTCGGACCTCGGAGAATGGACGGATAGAGGTGCTGTCCACATCGAGCACGAGATCTCCAACCTTCCGCAGCAGTGCTTTAGGGGCCACAACCATGAACCATTCATCGTCAATGAATCTAATGGGAGCCTGTGAATCAAGATTTGAATTGAATTGTTTGAGAGAGAAATATTCACACCCCTTATGTCTCCACTGTGTGCTTTTTGCAACTCAGAACCTGAAACTGCAGAGACCTGCACTGACTGCCATCGCATGCCCACCCTCTATAAAGAAGAGACAAGATGAAGGAAGACATTGACACACAGAGCGGTACATCAGAAGACAATAGAGGCAATAGAATATGTGAGTAGAATTTGCACAAAATGTTATCTGGTTAAGGTGTTCAAGAGGAGAGAAATAATGGAAGACAAGGCTGCATCAAAGGATGTAGTCAAGGCAATAGCTGGATTGATGAAGAACACAGTCAGAACCTCTGGATCTTCCCATGACATCTGCTTCTTCCTTCCCACCAAGGTACTACAGAAAGTGACCCCATATTGACCATGGTAACTCCTCAGCCATCACTTAGTCCTTCTGTCACTCTGCCTGCTCTAGCAAAATCAGTCATAGCTGGGAAAAAATATAAAAGGGGCAAGGGAAAAAAAGGGAAACGACAGAACATCCGGTTGGGGAGACGGAGGGCTCCACAGAGAGGAGGAGGGAGCCGATTAGTCAATCTGGCTGAGTGGTGTTGATACAAAACAGAGGGAGCCTTTTAAATATTTAAACAGTCATAATTCACAGCGACTTACGCAGGTGCCGTATACCAACAGATCCTTCATGGTAGGTAGATACAATCGAGCTATAATAAACAATACACCAAACAGCATTTGCTAATTCCCAGGCTCATGGAGAGTAACAAGGAGTGCTGCAGATGCCTGCCGCCCCCGCTATGTTGTCATGGAGATGGACCAAATCTCTAGTTTTTTCAGCTGTAGTTGGTTGCTGAAATCCTGGCCTTACTGACACAGTAAACCCAAGGCACTTCTGATGAGACTGACAACATTGTTCTGAGGTATAAAAGTGAAACATCAGTTTCTTTTGACATATTATTTAATGGGAAAAAAGTCATAGAACTTCATGACCGTGACATCCCTGTCAGACTCACCTGAGTAGCGAATACGAAAGCCTTTGTGGCTGGTGGTGTGATCGAAAGACCAGTGCAGGTAGACTTTGTTATTGGAGCTGGTGATGCTCAGTGGACTGGAGTAGTTTCCACTCAGGGTTATCAGGAGAGGGCTTTGTCTCGATGGGCCTGAGCGGAGAGAAAATTCAATAAGATATAAAACATTTTTGAAAGTCTCATAACTCTGCTTAATAAAAGAACAGAGCTCCAATACTTTCATGTAAGCACACTTTGGTTTTAAAAATAAAGCTTTGTGTTCCCTAATGTAATCCCTTAAATCTAAAGAATAATTTGAACAGCATTTCACTTGCAAATGTAGAGTGATAGAACAGAGAATATGATTAATACAAATCCACAATTTGCACGGATTTAATAATTTAAAAGTCTGAATTTGGATAGGAATAAAGTCTTCCTGACTCATGGCTTGGGATGGATTGTGCATTTTTAACACTCCTGGTGAAAATAAATTTATGCAGTTTTCCATTTAAAGAGAAAGACTTCTTTCCATAATTGGCTTGGCAGGCTAAGAGTCACTGCATGGATGTTTCCCTCCACCCCAGAGATGATAAAAGTGCTAATCAGAAACACGACTTTGTACAATTCCCACTTTCTTATGGCCTGCTGACTGAGCTGCTGACTGTACCCACAACACACACAAATGCACAAGCCAGTCCTGGATATAACAACATGAAAACAAATAATCCATCCATCACCTAGACCAGTAGTTCTCAACTGGTCTAGTCAACCACCAGCCTAACATCCAAATTCCACATACAGTGACTGCGCCGTGATCCGCTGGCGAATCGTTTTGCAGAGCACATCGCTCCATCTTTAGTCTATAAGAGCATTTCCACAGCTGGTGCTCCAGTTTCAGAAGCAGCACTTCACTTCGCTCCACTTCGTTCGAGATACGCTGCAGGTCTATTTTCAGCACCGGCCGCTGCCAAACAGCGTCAATACCGGTCGATCAGAAAGCTCCTTAAGGAAGTCACAAGCATAGAATATCCTGTTCATATTATCAACATTACGTCTCATCCTGCAGCGAGAGTTAAGGGTCACAGAGAGGTCAGTGGGTCACAGAGCTACAACAGCGCCATTGAAGAAGAAAGGTTAACTTTTGAGGACATTTAGCCAAAGAATTTTACATAAAACCACAGATCCTTTAAGCAAACACTAACCTCTTAACTTCCTAATTCACTCACCCAATGGCTGAAGCAATAGTATCATGGACTTACACCTGAATGAATGATAAATTAACCCCAAAAGGTAAAATAGTCTTCTGTTGACATACTATTCCTGTGTGAACTTGCAGTCCTCCCATGATCTCTGCCCACTGATCAGGGCTGCTCGCCACGGCGCAGCGCTCTAGACACTCTTCCAGTGGGAGAGGTCACTCGCCTTCAGTCAGTGCAAACCTGCGGCGCTTTTGTCCTATGTGGAAACTGCGGGTTACACCTAATGACTTTTCCTCCAATTTCAAAGCTGCTGACAAAATTCCAAAGTCGGAATAAAGTCACAGGAGTCTTGCTAAAGTTGCAGCACACTCCTGTTGTCTCAGTCGTTGGGTGTAAAGTGGTGATAAGACTTAATCTGAGCATTTTTAAGGTAGTCTTTCTTCAGTCTTGACATCGTAAGTCTTTCGTCTGGTCTTGTGCTCTCACTGCAGGATGAGATGTAATGTTGGTATAGTGATGGTTTATGATCTAGAGTCTGTTCATTGTGTTATGGTTAGAAAAAATTGATTTTCTACGCTTTTGACTTCGCGTTTGGATCTTTCTAATCGACGGTATTTGATGCACTGAAAATAGACCTGCAGTGTATCTCCAGCTAAGTGTAGCAGAGTGGCAACTCGGGGACGGGCTGTTGGACTGGAGCGCTGGCAGTGGAACTGCTCTGATTGACAAGACAGGAAGCAATTTGCCCCGCAGTACGATTCACTGGCAGATCACAGCATAGCCGCTGTATGTGGAAACTGCAGGTTGGTCTCATCTTTCTCATGGAAAAAAAGGTAGATGACAAACAACAAATGCTACATAATATACACCGTGTTCCAAATTATTATGCAAATTGGATTTTAGCATCATAAACATTCAGTTTTTTGTATTCCAATGAAACTCATGGATGGTATTATGTCTCAGGGCTCTTTGGATCACTGAAATCAATCTCAGACACCTGTGATCATTAGTTTGCCAGGAAAGCCCAATTAAGGGAAAACTACTTAAGGAGGACATTCCATATTATTAAGCAGGCCACAGGTTTCAGCAATAAGGGAAAGAAAACAATCTCTCTGCTGCTGAAAAGCCTCAAATAGTGCAATGCCTTGGATAAGATATGCAAACATTTTATTTAATATTTAATCAAAACTTAAGCTTGATGAAGCGTGATACTGTGAAGAAATTTGTGGCTGATTCAGAGCACAGACGGGTTTGTGCAGATAAAGGCATAATGAGGAAGGTTTCTGCCAGACAAATAAATCGGATTAAGAGAGCAGCTGCTAAAATACCATTACAGAGCAGCAAACAGGTATTTGAAGCTGCTGGTGCCTCTGTAGTCCCACCAACCTCAAGGTGTAGGATCCTCCAGAGGCTTGCAGTCGTGCATAAACCTACTGTTCAGCCCCCCTAACCAATGCTCACAAGTAGAAATGGTTGCAGTGGGCCCAGAAATAAATGAAGACTCATTTTCAGTCTTGTTTACTGATGAGGGCCGTGCAACCCTGGATGATCTAGATGGAGGAGTAGTGGATGGTTGGTGGATGGTCAACATGTCCCAGTAAGGCTGCGACATCAGCAAGGAGTGGGCGGAGTCATGTTGTGGGTTGGAATCATGGGGAGAGAGCAGGTAGGCCCCTTAAGGGTCCCTGAAGGTGTGGAAATGGCCCCTGCAAAGTATATAGAGTTTCTGACTGACCGCTTTCTTCCACGGTACAAAAAGAAGAACAGTGCCTTTCGTGGCAAAATTATATTCATGCATGACAATGCACCATATCATGATGATCTCATGATTTCAGTAAATATGACCTCCCAATCCTGCAAATTCATCAAATGAGCATTTTCAGTTCTTTACAACCAAAAAATGTCACAAAACTCTTTTTCTGATTGTCATTTGCATCGACTCTTAAGGAAAATCAGAGAAAAATATAATTTGTGTAATAATTCAGAACGTGGTGTATACCCACTGAAACAGTCATATGACCCACTCTCGAGTCCACCAGTTGAAAATCAGTACACCATATATATTTAGATACTCACCATCAAAGATCTCAAGCTCGTCAAACTGACGACTGGTCTGGAAGTGTTCAATAGTAAAGGTGATGTTATAGCCCGGTTCTACTTTCACCACCCAGGAGCAGGACTCAAAATGAGGGAACCCGCTGCCAGGAGACTGGCTCATGATGACCCCCGTAGAAGCCGTCAGCACCTCGTTCATGGGGCAAGTCACTGTCGAGAGAAACAAAAAACAGACATGGAAATTCAATTCATCTGATTGCAGGAATATTAGTTTGTTTTTATTTCTGTTTTATAATTGCAGCTTACTTGTAATGGTATTTGCTTTCTAGTAAATTAAATTCTCCCTGAAGCACAAATTGGATCTGTTAAATCCACATTGTTGTTGGAGGGCAACTCAATGTGACTAAAGGCATAAGCTAAGTTAATTGTCATTCTGCTGCTGACGCTGTTGAAAGGAACAAAGCTGTCTGTGCTAAGTCAGTCCAGGAAAAAGATTATATAATGTCGCTTAATTCCCATGAACATATTCTCTGCTCTCTGCCCATTGTCAGCGTATGACATATGGGATGCTAACTTGCCGGCTAACGCTTACATCTGCCTTAAGCCATATTACTGTGATACATCTGGGCAGACCACATCCATCCACTCATCTCCTCCCACCCTGCCATTTGTATTCTTATGGGACATCAGCTTGACATCTCTGACATTTTCTAGTGGTTTCTGTCTTTATTATCAGACGCTGCACAACCCTCCTGTCTGTAGAGTTTTTTTGCTGTGAAGTCAACCTCTTAATCTGCCGGAGCTGTCTGCATACACAGCGGAACCCCCCCTCCTCAGAACAACAAACTGCGACATAAAAGGACGTTACTGCTGCAACGAATACACAAAGCAACTGCCACAGTTTCCCTTTCTATTGTTTTTGCTGCTCACCTAATGGGGCTGAGTGCAGAGCAGGTAGAGTGTGAAATAACTTTCCACTGCAGAGAAAGATAGACACTTTTTTCTCTGCTTTCTTGTGATTGCTTTTTGGGCTAAGTCACAAACCGTAAACCTACATTCTCCATTGTAGAATCAACTGCTTCCTTCTTATATTATTGCTTCCTATATCACAAACAATTCCTTAGGGCCTATTTTGGCTTACATAATACCAACAAACTTTCTTAAGACTTTAGGCTTTCTAAAACTCAACCGAGAGCTTGGCAAGAAAAAACAGCAATTCAAACTTGCAGAAGGAAACCGTTAAATTCACCTTAAAGAGAGTGAAGGGCTTCCTCACAAAGAAAAAAGATGACGTGAGGCAGCAAATGTGGCTTGAAAATCCTTCAAAGTCAAAGTTAGCAGGTACTTTTTATGTGCATATTTTTGTGTGTGATGATATTTGTCAAAAAAAGTATGGCAGAAAACATAGCTGTGGGTGTAAATGCACATGTTGTGTGCAGCAAATTGAATAGCCAAGCCTGTTGTGCTTCAGGGTAAGGCAGCAGCACTTGGCACCAGCAGGTCCTTCATTATAGCGGTGAAACACTGAACGCTCAGAATCACATTCTAGCAGCGTCTCCTTTGTGGGACGATGTGTGTATTTGGGTATTCGCTTGTTTTTGTGTATGTGGCTGGGCCCGTGTTTGTGTCAACACGACGTTTTGTGTGTATTCGCTCTTGGCTTGTTCAACCTCCTCTCTGTGTGTTTGTGGAAGAAGAGATTATTAAATCTGCTTGGAAAAAAAAGGGATGGCAGACAGCCTGGTTTGAACAGCATTTGTAAATAATTATTTGCATTTGATTTACTATTCCTGGTGCATTAACTGGTGTTTTTTAGCCTCATTAAATCTCAGAGTATGGTAGGCTATCAATCACAGAGAGGCATCCCAAAATCCTGTCAAATAGCAGCGACTTTTTGAAAGTCACTGGAGTAGCATTTGTCAGAAACCCCGCGAAAAGAACAATAAAACAAATATCTGCTACTGTTGATAACTAGAGGTCAACAAATTGTGTTTTGGATTTTAAGCCTCTAATAATCAGCAGACAGTAGAGTGATCACCAACAGCAGAGATAAAGATGCTGGATGCAACAATCCCAAAGAAAGAGCACTTCTATTTCATGACTTTGGAAGTTAGACTGACTGAGTTTACATGGACCTCAGTATCTCGGTATACACTGTCGGAAACCGGGATATGTCAGCCATCCAGTTTTGGGAAACCTGGTTTCTGGAGAAAAGAAAAGGGGATACTGTGCCATGTATACGGCGTATCCCGTGTTCTGACAGCTGCAGACTATCTGCCCAGGCACAATCTTGATTGAAACGTTCATTTCACTTCAGATACTTTGAAATATTCCGGATGTGCGATGGAGGAACAGCTAGTTTGCTTCTGCCCAGATAGAGTGAGTCACAACCAGATTGACCTGTTGTGTCTAAACGCACACATATTAAGGTGAACTGTGAACTCGACCCTGACGAGTCTCAGTACCTGCTGCTGAAAAACACCTCCACCGCATGATGCTGCCACCCCATGCTTCACTGTAGGGATGGTAATGGCCAGGTAATGAGTGGTGCCTGGTTTCCTCCAGACACAATGCTAGGCATTCATGCCAAAGAGTTCAATCTTTGTTTCATCAGACTAAAGAATTTTGTTTCTCATGGTCTGAGAGTCCCCTGGGGGCCTGTTAGCAAACTCTAGGTGGGCTGTCATGTGCCTTATACTGAGGAGTGGCTTCTGTCTGGCCACTCTACCACACAGGCCTGATTGGAGATGGATGTCCTTCTGGAAGGTTCATCTCTCTTCACAGAGCAACACTGGAGCTCTGTCAGATTGATCATCCATCCATCCATCCATCCATCCATCCATCTTCTTCCGCTTATCCAAGGTCGAGTCGCGGGGCAGCAGCCTAAGCAGGGAAGCCCAGACCTCCCTCTCCCCGGTCACTTCGTCCAGCTCTTCTCGGGGGATCCCAAGGCGTTCCCAGGTCAGCCAAGACATAGTCTCTCCAGCGTGTCCTGGGTCTTCCCCAAAGCCTTCTCCCAGTGGGACCTGCCCGGAACACCTCACCAGGGAGGTGTCCAGGAGGTATTGACCCTGGACCAGATGCCCAAGCCACCTCATCTGGCTCTTCTCAACGCGGAGGAGCAGCAGCTCTTCTCCGAGTCTCTCCCGGATGGCCGAGCTTCTCACCCTATCTCTAAGGGAGAGCCCAGACACCCTGTGGAGGAAACTTATTTCAGCTGCCTGTATCCGTGATCTCATTCTTTCGGTCACAACCCACAGTCCGTGACCATAGGTAAATCGAGAGCTTCGCCTTTTGACTCAGCTCTTTCTTCACCACGACAGACAGATGCAGAGACCGCATCACTGCTGACGCCGCACCGATCCGTCTGTTGATCTCCCGTTCCATTCTTCCCTCACTCGTGAACAAGACCCTGAGATACTTGAACTCCTCCACTTGGGGCTGGATCTCATTCCCAACCCATGTTGTCAGATTGACCATTGGGTTATTGGTCACCTCCCTGACCAAGGCCCTTCTACCCGATCGCTCAGATTCTCCAGGTGGCCAGCCCGAGGAGGTAGTCTGGTGGTTCCAAACTTCTTATATATAACGGAGGCCACTGTCTTCAATGGGACCTCCAACGTTGCAGAAATGTTTTCTGTACCCTTCCCCAGATCTGTCCGATACAATCATGTCTTCAGAGGTCTCCTTTGATTTCATGGCTTAGTTTGCACTGTCAACTATGGGACATCATAAAGACGGGTCTGTGCCTTTCCAAATCATATCCAATCAACTTAATTAGCACACGTGGACTCCGATCAAGGGCTGCATGGTGGCACAGGGGTTAGCGCTGTTTCCTCATGGCAAGAAGGTCCCTGGTTTGCTTCCTGGTCAGGGCCTTTCTGTGCAGAGTATGCATGTTCTGCCTGTGCACGTGTGGGTTCTCTCTGGTACTCCAGCTTCCTCCCAACACCAAAGACATGCTCATTAGGTTAACTGGTGACTCTAAATTAAACACAGGGGTGAATGTGAGCATGTCTGGTTGTCTGTCTATATATGTCAGCCCTGTGATTGACTGGTGACCAGTCCAGGGTGTAGCTGGGATAGGCTCCAGCACCCCCGTGACCCCCAAAGGGAAAAGTGGTATAGAACAGTGGTTCTTAACCTTTTCAGCCTGTGACCCCCCCAAAAAAGGTGCCAGAGACCAAGGACCCCCACTGTAGCTGAAGGTAGTTGAACAGCCATGCACATTCAAGAATAGTCATGTGCAGACAGTGCTGCCCATAATGGGGATAAATGTGAGAGCTTTTTGGGACCCAGCCAGACTGGGGGCCCATGGAGGTCAGGGTACATTGTAAAGTTAGCTAGATATCCATATTCATGTTTTATATTTAACATGAATAATAACCACTCTTAACATAGCAACAGATATCTTTCTTTAAGTAATTTGTGCGTAATATATAGTCATCTTAAAAACAGAATTAAATTAGTAAAAAAAAAAAAAAAAAAAAAAAAAGTCCAAATAGGTGGTGAAAAAGGTGATTAAATGGGATTGTAGAAGTAGCAGAAATGGGTTAGAGGTGGCATAAATTTGATAACAGTGGCAAAAAGAGAAAAAACAATGGCAAAAATTGGATGAAGAAGCAAAAAACAGGCACAAAAAGTGGTAAAAGGGGATTAAAAAGTGGCAAAAATTGGTGAATTGGGATATAAAATTGTGACAACATGTTTAAAACTGGCAAAAATCGGTTAACTGGGGCAGATAAATAGGCAGAAATGGGTTGATCTGGTTAAAATAGGCAAACAGTGAAATGTGGTTGAAATGGGCAAAAATGGGCGTAAAATGGGATAAAAAGGGGTTGATAGTGGCACTAATGGGTCAACAAAGGCAGCAATATACGGAAAGTGGCAAGAATTTGTAAAGAAGTGGCAGGAAAAAGTAGTGTAAAGGGTTAGAAATTGCTAAAAATGGGTTTAGAGTGGCAAAAATGGGTTAAAATTTGTAGAAGTTGTTGGTAAAAAGGGATGAAAATGGATCCAAATTGTGCAAATGAGGAAAAATGGCAAATAATAGTGATGAAATTGGGTGAAAAAAATAATTTCAAAAGTATTCTCCATTTTTTTAAGGCATCTAACGACCCCTTCTTGGTGTTTCACGACCTCCAGTGGGGCCCCAAGTTGAGAACCACTGGTATAAAAAAATGGATGGATGGACTCCAGTCAAGTTGTAGAGACATGAAGGACGGTCAGCTGAAACAGGATGCTGAGCTCAATTTTTGAGTGTCATGGCAAAGGCTCTGAATACTTCTGTTCATGTTTTTTGTTTTTTTTCTTTTTTAATAGATCCGCAAGAGTTTCAAAGGAACTTTTTTCACTTTGTCATTATGGGGTATGGTGTGTAGAATTTTGAGGTAAAAATTGAATTAAATCCATTATGGTATAAGGCTGTAACAACAAAATGAGAAAAATTGAAGCACTGTGAATACTTGCACTGTCTGTATTATATTGTAATTGCAATATTGTCCAGTATAATTGCAATGTCACATTCATGCCAAACCCTGCGGCACTATCATTCAACCAGTCTAGAATAATTCAAACTGAAGCACCCTGTTGATGTGACTCAGAAAGGCTTAAATCCATCACTGATGGGGAAACTGATTACGCCTTCAAATGGCACATAAAATCTGAGAGTTAAGTTCATTAACCAGTCAATTCTCTGAGACTGAGACGTTTGTTGGCAGTGACATTTCAGAAAGCTCCATCATGTTTTCAAAACTGCTTTCAGCTAGTCTTGGAGCCGATGCAAAAAGACAGGCAGGAGCTCTTATCTATAGGCTGCTACTCATTAAACTAATCCACGATGAAATGAAGCATCACTCTGTCTGGCAGTAAACAAAAGGGTATTAAGGGACAAATCTGACAGATGGAAAAAGGCAGCCTCTACACACAAGGTGAGATGAACGCTGATAGGGCTCAAAATGAAATTTCACTTTAATGAGGCGCTGAATAGAATAAACCGGTAGCAGGATTGGCAATCTGCTCGACAGCCCTTCTGTTTGTGTAGAAAATGTCTGCGGTTTAAAACAGCTTCCTTATTAAAAATGTGGTGCACAGGTGCACACACATCTGCATCCATTCACATACATTTGTGCACCACAGTATGAAAGTATGGGCACACTGCATCAAGCTTGTGCTGCTGCTCAGATGCCTTTACTCATGTTGGTATTTAATTAGCATAATCTGAGGAGCGATAACAAGCTGATTGAGAGGGATGGGCCACAACATCAGCATTAGCGTGGATCAGGACCTAACAACTCTGAGAAGTCAGAGAAGACAATGAAGATGCGGAAAGCGGGGCAGCTGTAATCCATTGTGTGGGGCTAAAAGAAGGGGCGAAGGCAGAAGAGAAAAAAAAAGGTAACAAAAGGAGAGGAGGCTAGGAGGCAAGGGAGGGGAAGGGGCTGAGTGGGATGAAGACAGCGAGCTAGCTGGGATACTAATGTAATGGGTGATTATGCAGGTTTAGCCAGAATTCTGTCTGGGGGATAAACACAGGGATTTTGGATCATCAGAGCTCATTGTTTTTCAGTAATGAATTAAAGCAACACTGAACTGATGTTGTGGCTGTGTGCGCTTGTGTGTAATGTTTGGACTCCCTGTGGTCTCAGCAGACAGCGGATGAAGTAAAGGGCCAATAGAAGCCAGTTTAATCCAATAGCAGGTAAATCAAATACTCCACGAACCAACTGGTCACTCCAAAGGCAGAAAAGACTAAATAAATTAAAACTGTTTACCTGCTTGATTGGAAACAGAACTCCAGAATATAAAAAATAATCAGGCTGAGTGTGCCTGTGGCTTTTATTTACTGGCATTGATATCAGTGTTAGGCAGTGGTGTGCACGGGGGGGGGGGGCTGTTGGCCCAATTGTTGAAAAATTTACGCTAAAGTGCCCTCTTGGGAGCCAAAATGCATGTTTAAATGCCCTCAAGAGCCAAAACACATGCTAAAGTGCCCTCCTGGTTGGCAAAACACACTAAACTGCTCTCTTGGGAGAAACACACCAAACTGCCCCCTTGGCTGGTTAAAACATGATGAACTTCCCACTTGGGTGGCAAAAAGGCATGTTTAAGTACCCTCCTCACTGGCAAAACACACTAAACTGCCCCCTTGGGTGGAAAAAAACACTAAACTGCCCCCTTGGGTGAAAAAAAAACACTTAATTGCCCCCTTAGCTGGTTATAACATTATAAACTGCCCTCCTGGGTGGTAAAAATGTGTGCTTAAGTGCCCTCCCGGTTGGCAAAACACTACTGTTGCAATGACTTTTATGTTGGGCCCTTTTCTGATCTATATTGACCCAGAACTATATCTCCCAGAACCAGTTTGGATTATCTGGTGCTAATATGGTGTTAAAATGCACTAGAATACAGGAAATGACATCTACTTAATGTAAAATGTTCTGGGGAAGACCCCCAGACCCCCTAGGGATTCATTTATTTATTTCTGTGTGTTCTTCAGAGTCCAATGTTGAATCTACACAGTTCTTGTGGATGCTGATCCTAACTACAAACTTACTACAAAGTCTGTCTAGTTAGTCTGTTTTAAGGCTATATAATGTGCCATTGTATAACATATAAACATGTCTAAAGTGCTCTCAAAAACACCTGAAACTTAGTGCCCTATTCAGTGGCAAGAATGAGCTGTATGTGCCCTTTTTTTTCTTTTCGCCCCTGCCCTTGAAAAAGTCTGTGCACGCCACTGGTGTTAAGAGAGACTGAAAGACAAAGAAAGATCTGTGCAGAGATAGACACCTGTGAGTCAGTGACAACAACATTGCAGTGTTGTTGTGTTTTGAGCCAGCCTAACAGAAGGAAAAAAAAAACGAGTGAAATGGGAATAAAGGGTACATATGTTATGTAACAACACAAGTCTGATGCTGGAGAGTCAGGGGAGGGAAGAGGCGGGTGGGGGAGGAGGGAATGCAGAGGATGAGAGAGGATATTGGTGCCGAGGGGCAAGCAACACTGCAGAACCGGCTGGAGGCTCCCATGCTGCTCTCTGAGAGAATCTCACAATGACAACATTCACTGCTGTGCAACCTAGACACATGCAACACCAGCGTGTGTGTTTGTTCAGTTTAGATGCAAAGATGAGATTAAGTGCATTTTTCTGTGGGGGGGTGGGGGCAGCTAGAAGTTCAGGGAGGGTTGCGCTTGTCAGAGCTAGAAGTGGTGATTTGATAGGTGCAGCTGCAGCCGGCATGTCCCCTGCATTTCAATGAGCTTTGCACTCCGTCTCCGCTGCCCTCAAACTACGTCTTATCCTGCCTCTATTTCTCGCCTCGCTCTTTAACTCCTGTCCTCCTCTCACTTACTTGCCATCCTTCTGCTCATTTAGCGGTCTCTCCTCCATATTTCACATAAAAAGATTCCCATTTTTTTTTTTCCTCACTTGAGTTTTCTCACTGGGTGTCCTTGGTACTTTGATCCAAGCCTTCATTATTAGCCTATACATAGCTTCCTTCCTCAATCAATGCCCTCATTTTTATGCCAGAGTCTTTCATCTCCTTCTTATTTCACCTCCTGCTGAGAGCATTTGTGTATCTTTTCCTGTGTAGCACTCAAAATTTAACATTTTACTTATTTCCCCTCGCTTCTACGTCTAACTCATCGAGTAAGACAACCAGAAAGCAAAAAGTAAGAAACAACAAGAAGCTAAAGTATGAGAGATATATCTTAAAAAGTATTGAGTAACAGAGGGACCCCTCTGTGAACCCAGACTCATGCCCCGAGGAAACATATTGCACACAACATACAGTATAATGATGATATGATGTGTTGGGAACACTGCAGTTAGCTATTCTTCAGGGAGGATGAAATCTCAGCATGTAGAGAGAGCTACAGAAGCCACCCTCAGTCTCATGAGACCAAAGTATTCTCCTCAGAGATACAAAGTGCTACCAAATTTATATGTGGCTGCCGATTTATAACCACAGGCAGAAAGACATCCACGTGACGCTGGAATACAGCAAAACTCAAACTAATGCATGGGACCACGATAAAATCAGTGTTTCCTCTACGATTCATATGGAGGAGAGGTGGCCTCTGCAGCAAATCTTTAATATTGGAGTTAATATAATAATGGTCCAACATGAGCTCTGCCACTCATCAAATGTGGTTAAAATTTAAATTATAAGTGAGCATAAGTGCCTAGAACAGGTGCTGAGACTAGAACAAGTTATACTTTGAAATTTAAGCCAACAGTTTATTTCAGGTCTCCATAATAAATGACAGTGGCTGTAGCTCTGCACCTGAAACCACAAAGCAATGTTGCAAACTGCACAATTGTTAGATAAATGGAGGGGAAGTTAGTGTACCCTGGGATTCCTCTGTGTGCAGTGTTCATTTTGACAGCAATCTTTATTTTTGGCTGAATCCCAATTCTCCCCTTAACCCTCAATCTTAACCCTCAGTCTCAAAATACGTGTTCCCACGAAGTGCGAGGGCTGTCCCAATTCTTCTGAGAGTTGAGTTGAGGGGCGAGTTTGAGGGCTTTATCTCCCTCAACTTTGAGGAGCTCCCTTGGTGTTGAGGGTTATCACTCAAAGAAAGATGGCGGCGAATGCAGGGGAGAAATCGAGCTACAAATGTAAATATCCTTGTTAATAGAGATCTAAAAATGACATAAACCACTCCAATATCTTAGTTTAAGGTTATTTTATGGATTATTTGCCTTTTTGCAGTGTAACATTTACATTTATTTTTACAATGGTAAGCCGGTAAATGTGCCGTCGTGGACAAGCCTACGAGTTACAACTGGTGTTTCATGTCAGCTAATGGCCGTGTTATACGGTGACTTTCAGCTGAATATGTCCGCGGTTTTGGTGTTTATACATGTTATTTGGATGAATATTAACACATTCTTGTTCTTCTTCCTCTGAATCAAGAGACTACACAGTTTTGGCACATTACTGCCCTCTACAGTCTGAGATCGTAGCTGCTATTAAAGGCTGTCCCATTTCTAAGTCCCGAGATGGCCCTTACACTTGGTTTTGAGGGGGGAGTTAAGACTGAGGGTTGAGCTTGAGGGTAAGATTGAGGGTTAAGGGGAGAATTGGGATTCAGCCAAAGTATCAGTTTTAGTCTTTACATAAAATGCCTTTTAGTTTTAGTCACATTTTAGTCATTTCTATGATCATTTTATAATATGGCTACTACATTTTGGAAGCTCATGATGCAACTAGTGATTTTTGGTTACTTCTATATCTAATTGTTGTATTTTATGCATTATTTAATGCTGTTATTATGTATTGGCCATATCTATTGCCTTTCTGTATTTCTATATTGCTGCTATTGTAGCTATTGTAACTTCATGATAATGCTGTGCACTTCATATCTCACATAGAATAGGGTTTATCTATGGTTTTATTTATCTTAGCCTTTAAAATACATTTGTGAAAATTTTAGACTACTTTTCACTTTTATACAATTTCTATGTAGTAGGGCTTATTTATCATCCTCTATAATGATCAACAGTATGTTTCTTGTCAGTTGTGGTCTTGTCAGGTGTCGGCCCTTATTTTTGAGGTTTTTATTAATGTTTTGTGTCAGCTTTATGTGGGACAACAGATGGAAATGAGTGACTTGCTAATCTGTTGCAACCATTTCATACTGTCCCCTTGATAAATAAACTAAACTCAACTAAACGAAACTTTTGCCCTTTATAGTTTTAGTCTAGTTTAAGTCGACCAAAACTCAAAAACATTTTAGTCTAGTTTTAATCCAAAAAAGTCCTCACATTTAGTCCTTACTTTTAGTCCAAGCATTTATTCTTTTGCCTAAATCTGGTACCAAGTCATGGTAGTGTGTTCTATGCACCCCACAAAACCTGGGATCCTGCTTCCTACAGCTGAGAGGCAGAATAGCTACAGATACACTGTATTTTGATAGATTTACCCACAGTGGAGAAACACAATGGATTTTGAATGTCTGATAAAAACATAACTACGTTTTAGTCTGGTTTTAGTCATCGTGACAAAAACTAAACTCACTTTTAGTCAGTTTTAGTCATCACTGATTTAGTTTTGAACAGACTTAGTCTAGTCCTTTCATGGAAAAAGGCCGTGGACGAACATTTTAGTCATAGTTTAAGTCGACCAAATTAGCACTGCCTGTGTGCTTCCTTTGAACCGTTACAAAGCCACAGCCAACAGCAGGAGAACAAAGCTGTATGGGTATCATAAATGATTTGCAGAAATGTCTTAATGAGGTGCCAACCTAAAGGAAACCGGTGTGTCCTAACACATGAACCAAACAAATTCACTAAGCTATCCTTTGCCTTTCATTGGTTGGCAGGGTATGAAAATGAAGTACTGATATCTGTGTTATAATTCAGTCCGGTATGTGTCAGATGTGTTGATATGGTACCATGCTGGTTTTCTACAAATGCTACAAAACGGAAATATGCAGAAACAAGCTAAAAAGCTATGGATAAGCTAGAGAAGCTCATGTCTTTACCATGTAAAAAGGAGCTTGTTATGGATTGAAAAGGAAATAAGTAGGAAGTAAAAAGTAAAAAGTCAGGGGTTCTAATGACAAAAAGGCCATAAAAACATAAAAACATTTCAAAAATCCTAACAAATCTTACATCTTTGGATAGGTCTGAAGTTGTTGAAAAGATCTGATGCAGTTTAAGTTAAGGAAAAAAATCATGTATTACACTTTTATTCCACTTTTATGAGACAGACCGTTTTTGTACACAAGGTTAAAGAGTGAAAGTCTTTTTTTAAAACTCTCATTGTGCCAAAAATAATAATGCATTAAAATCAATATTGTTATCAAGTATTGACATGGTCAAGGCTGTAATATCGTCATCACAAATATTTCAGTTTGCACCTCATTTTTGCAAATATTGCACATTTTGTTTTTTTTTCTGTTGAAAAATCAGGGGTTCTAATGACAAAAAGGCCATAAAAACATTTTTAAAAAAATTAAAAATATAATAAACTTTATATCTATAGATAGGTATGAAGTTGTTGAAGAGATCTGATGCAGTTAAAGTAAAAAAAAAAAATACATATATATATATATTTTATTTTATTGCACTTTCATGAGACAGGCCATTTGTGGACACAAGGTTTAAGAGTGTATATTAAGTTTAAGATATGCACAAGGGTTAAATGTGCTGATGACTTGACTTTTAAAGTGAAACAAGACATAACGGAGCAGTGGAATTCCTACCTTACATCATTTTACTGTAGCTGCAGGGAGACGCTGATATGTTTTAACCAAAGCAGTTTGAATGGAACAATCTAACAAGTGATTAATCATGATTAAAAATAAACAGTGCTCTAATTGTGGACATTAACTGATTGTAGTCAATGCGATTAATCATAACAGCCCTAGCCATAACTTCAGGTGTCTGTATAATATCGCCCTACCCTCAACAGGTAGCAACTGCATCTGCCCCCCAGCCCACCTCTCATAACAGATGAACCAGTGATTATTCTGCTTCCTCTAAGCCTGCTAAAAATAAACTCACAGAGGACACACTTGGCAGAGGGAGCGGTGATTCACCTGTTTAAATATATTTGTAAGATGTGGTGCTTTGCCAGGATCTTCTTTAAAAATGAGATGACGCATCTCAAGGGGCTTCTTAAAAAAATCAGACTTATTCAATAATTATTCAACTTGCTGAGCTTCTTGCACAGAGCAGAGCTTCCTAGCGTTAATGAATGTGAGAATGAACAGAGAGCATGCCTCTGCAGAGTTTTCCCCTCACTCACCATCACACGAGGGCGGAGGACCCTCAAACTCCAGATGAGTTCCCAGGCGGCAAGTCTGGATGCTGTTTCCACTTAACTGGTAGCCTGGGAGGCACCTGTAGCGGACTATATCACCTGAACAGAGAGATGGAGGAGGGACATTAAGTCAATTACTGATCAGAGATGGAGGCAACAACCAGCATTTCCAAATACACCAATGAGTTCTCCTAAGCCTGGTTACTGACATGGTGCAGAAATAACACTGATCTATTGTGCGTCTCAGTAAGAGCAAAAGTTGACAAAAAAAGAGCCATTAAGAAATCCCCTCTGGGAATCTGTAGTTGAAACTCTGTTATGTGCTGCTGCTCTGAATAACAAGTCAAGAAGGTTTGCAAACAAACAGAAAAAGAGAAATAATCTGCATTGTCTTGTGTGCGTTAAAACGAGGGCACCTGCCTGAATTCCCTCCGGCACTCTGATTATTTTGTCATAATCATTTATTTATACCGCTGCCTCAAAGCTGCTGTAGTGCAGTTTAGAGTGTGCACCATATACTTCTGGGATATGTAGTCAGTGAACCTCAGGTTATGTAAACTGTCAGAGTTAGGAGGTGAGCTGACAGGAGTTAAAATGCTACATCACAAGTCTGTGTGGGAACAACATGCAATACAAAAGCAAGTCGGCCGTGAATTGATAGTAGAGATTGTGTCTCTATATGTAATGGTATTTCATTTTGTGGCAGTATTTCCCACCTACCAATTTTAAACTCTTTGCTTGCCATGAGGATCTCCGCATTGGGAATGATGGACGGTGGCAGGCAGAACTGCAATCTGTAAGCTTTATTGAGAGCATCAAGGACATAAAAGGAGTCAGACGCTGAGTGTGTGTGTGTAATATTTGGCAAAAACACAGCCATGTAAAAAGACATTTTTACAGACCTTGATAGCTGATACTGAACAGTCCACCCTTCTCTGTGTTACTACGGAAACGGATCAGCACCTGATTGGAAGTGCTGCTGGGTGGTTCATTTGGCTCTCCATCTGTGAACACTCCCAGCTTCCTGGCTGTCTCCTGCGGACCGTCCCTACAGGGAGAAAAAGACCAGGGGGGTTAACTATGTCTTTAAACATAACTATACACTTGAGCACAATATTGAAAAAGAAGCATGGGGATTTTCTGTTCAGATGTTCACTTGGTATCAAACCCTAAAGCACTCTAAGGCACTGTGATGTATATCTCTGGAAAAAATCAAACAAAGCCACATGCCAGATTATCGTCAAGCAGCTTCTAGCAGCAGAAAATAAACATGCTGCTCCCTCTTCAAACACTCAAAGCTTTTACCAGTTTTTATTTAGGGGGATATAATGTTGCAGTAAGGTAAAAATTATACAGATTGAGTGACAGGTCTGGATAGCACTCTTCCTGCTAACTGCCATCCAATGTGAATGTCTCTGAAGCAGCGTCCCAGTCTTGGCAGTCCCCTGGCGTGGGCACGGCCGATTAAGCCAGCTCCCAGATTCCTGCCACAACCATTCAGCTTAAAAACCATCTGTCTTTGGCTGTCAGACTGGGCATGGGAGATTACAAGCAGCTCTGGAAACGGCTGGCTGGGGACTGCCGCCTGACAGCACTCTGGCCAAGCCGCCATTACGGGGCCCATTTCCTTGGCTCAGTAGTTCAGTGGATAGATACACAGCGGTGGTAACTGGAAACTGGGGAACATGATAGTCCCCATCTTGGCTCGGTGGGAGCTTGTTGGGAAAGATCAACACAGCGGGGGCTGTTTACAGAAGGGCAACAATATGATAGAAAGTGGACATTTTTGGCTCATTTCAGCCTCTGTGAATAGACGTCATGGAAGAAAAAGGATCTATCTTTGCTCAAATTTCTATGAGCAGCTGTCAAGCGTTTATGTCAACGTACACCATGTGGACTTTTCATGGTGCCAAGTTGGCTGGCAGTCAGATCTCCAGTCTAACTGAGAGCTTAGACCCTTCAAGCTCGTCTTTGAGAGAGGGGATCAGCTAAGACTGGCAACCATTATGCATGCAAAATGGTTTAAAATGGTATGGATGTACAGTTATGGAAAAAGGCATTACACCTTAAAACTCACAGGAAAATATATCTTTAAAAAACATAAAAACATGACTTTCTATGAGCCCACATTTACTCTATACCTCTGTTTTTAAAGGGAGACAAGCAAGGAGGAAATGACGGAAATAGAGAAAGAAGAAACAATGACAGAAAATTGGGGACACTCTAATAATCATGAAAGAGAAGTGATACACAAGTTATACACAATAAGGAAGGCAATTCTGTGGACAAGCTTCAGTTGCTAAAAGAGAATGCAGAATGAAAAAAACAGAGAGATAAGAGAATACATTAAAAAAAACAAAACAAAGAACCAGAGGTGGGAAAATCAAGGAAAATGTAATTATTAAAAGTTTAGTAAAAGTCCTGAGTAGCTTCTGAGGAACTGTACAGTAAAATGTGACCTTCTCCTATTGGCAGTAACAACACACATCAGAATACAGATCTCCAACCACGTTGGCCACTACTGGCCAGTTTCATGTCGTTGGCAGAGAGCAAAGATATTCTCATTTTGACTTGATGTTTTTGCTTTTTTTTTTTTTTTACCAAGCTACTGATGCCTTTAACCCTCAGAGCTCATGCGGCATGCAGTCACACCCTTGGTAAATTGCTGTGGGAATAATACACATGGGCCTTATATGGGCATCCTGGTGGTGTGTTTACATAGGTCACATCTTCAAGCTTTACAAAACGTGTTTTTCATCTTCTTATGTGTTGCTGAGTCAAAATTATGATTAATTTTATATTGCATACTTTTTTTGACTCTGAAAACAGCGCTGTCATATACGACAAGAACAGACACGTCTTATTCAAAGCTAAAAAATCTTCTGAACTGTTACTTGTAAGCACTTGAGGCCCTTGTACACCAGATGCGTTTTTTGTGCAAATAATTTGCACCCTTCATAGAGAGGGAGACAGGCAGCAGGCAGCCCGACATTTTCTATATGAATGTATAAGGGCTCAGCTGAAGCTGTTTCCAAACTAATATGAACTTTAGTCCAATATAATATCTAACAACAGTCTCCTGACCTCAGACATACGGCTAATAAATGCTTTGGCTCAATCAGCTCACTGAAATTACTCTGACCAGTTTGGTCAGACACAAATAGGTGAGCCAATCAATGTGCTGTGGAGGGAGTAAACACCTCTCACAGTGAACCTTAGCTTTGCACTTATTATTTTTACTGATGATATTTAACAAAGTAGAATGAAAAGTCGGTCCCTCCTCTCAGCAAACGTGGCTGGCATATTGAATGAAACAGTGAAACAAAATGACCCTAACCTCCTGGATGTGCGTAAAAGTGCCATGACGCACGGACCGGATGAGAGCGATGGAGAAACCTCCTCTTATCTTCCCATATTTCTCATTGTTTATCAGAGGATAGGAGAAACACACCACAGACTTTCACAGTGTGAATGTTTTTTAGAAAGTGAGTAATTTATTTGCAAAATTGCATCACTTCTGATGTGCATAGAAAGGGGCAACAAAATTCTCCTCCATATTATTCGCATTTTTGTGCCATTTACTTGCCTCACCCTTAATGTGTAATGACCATGCTTGTTTTTTTTACTCTGAAAGCCCTCTGATGTGCTTTTCAAATGCTGTCTTTCATGCCTTCATAGGTCCTACAGAATGTTTTCTAGCAAGCCTGGAACTTGGCTGACTTTCCAGCGTCTGTAAAGATTACATCCACATCGGTAACTCTGTTACTGGACATCTTTACCTCCGCCAAGGAGGTCATGTGATCAGGTCGGTTTGTTAGTTAGTTTGGTCGTTTGCAACATAACTCAAAAAGTTATGGATGGATTTTCATGAAATTTTCAGGAAATGTCAGAAATGGCATAAGGAGGAAATGATTAAATTTTGGGAGTGATCCGGATCAGAGATAGGGCTAATGGCAGAGGTCTGCGCTGTTACCACTTTACACAAGGACATGGCGGACATGAGTAACTTCAATCCCAGCAGCATTTTCTGTGTGTTTCTATTCAAAGTTTTGGAGTTTATAGAGTTTGAAAAACGCATGCCCAGTCGAGGTGACGAGTCGGAGCGCAACAGAGAGAAAGACAGTAAGTTGTAGTGAGAATACTCACAATGCTGGGAGGAATAGAGGAATATTCACCCTCTGCCATGACTTCCAGTTGTCTGGTGAGACCATGGATGAGACTGTCAGTGCATCTGTTGGCACGGGCAGGCAATGCTTCCACCATGGTAGTCCACCCGTAGCTAAGCCAATGCTTTGCCTCACCATGTTTCCACACCACCGGGGAGGGAGTAATCAGCGAATGCTGTGGTATTTTTTAAAGGATTCTTCACTACTGGGAGATAGGGCTAATGGTGGAGGTCTGTGCTCTTCAGGTGCTTTTCTAGTTTCATCCATGTATAATCAATTTTTCAATAATTCCTGGAAATGGCCAGTTAGTCTTCTGCAATATTGTCTGTTTATATCCCAGAATGCGTTGCAACTGGGCTGTGGTAACCTATGGGAGGCTGTTCCATCATCACATCATGCATTGCTGAACAGCACATGTGCACAGACTTTGAAACTAAAAAAAGAGAAGTCTGCATGACTCATAGCAAAGAGAAACAGACCCAAGGAAGCTTTTATGTATCCCTCAGAGTCACTGCACTCTAAATAATGGCTCAAATTCCAAAAAGCACAAGTACTTTTTTTGTAAGACTTCCTGTCACACAATTATTATTTTTTAAATCATTTAGTCCCAATTAGATGGCAAAACAAGTTTGTGCAAAAAACACCCTTAGTCAATAATGTTTACTTTGTTTAATATAGAAGAATCTTTGAGTCTTGATTTTCATTTAGTTTTTTTTTTTTTTTGTCTTTATAGTCCCATAACTTAAAGAAAAAAATCAAGTGACGTACTGGACACTTATTCTCAAAGTTGTCCTGAAAAAAGGATGTTAAGATCTTGTCTGTGCACTACAGCGCTGATGTTTTACAATCTTTTAAAAACAAAAAGTCCAGACGAGACACAATGGTTATAAATAAGTGAGAGCTCTGGAGGTTAAAATAAGGAAAAGTGCAATAAATCTCACAAAATATACTCAAGTAAAATTCCTAATTTCAGAATCCAAGAGCACAAAAAGCTAATTGATAACTATAATTTGAATAAACTTAATTTGTTGTTTCCACCCCTGAAAAAAAGGCAAACTTCATTGTTGAAACGTCTTTATTAAAGCATGTTAAAGCCGTGGCAGAGCTCAATTCAGTCTTACCAGACAGTGATGAAGTCGTGTGGCCCATGAACCTGAAGCAGGGTGAAGTTCAGCTTGACGCCAAAACCGGGGGCCACGGTGATCAGCCAGGAGCAGTCGGCCGAGCTCGGGTACTCCTCTGGGTAACCGGGGGAGAAAACGGTCCCATTTTCCGATGTGATGTTCCCACCACATGGCACTGAGGGATGGAAGAGGAAGGGAGAAAGAGAGGCATGTATAAGTATCAGGGGGGCCAGAATACAACAGCAGAGATCCACGATTCAGCTTCAATTGGTGGAAAAAGGGGATTTTTCACCCTCCTCTTCTTCTGCTTCCCTTCTCAGTGTCCCTCTCCCCCTCTCCTTCACTCTTCCTCTAGTGCCCAGGCGCTTGTCTGAGCTAAAGATTAGCCAGTAAAGCCTGTTAGCAAGTGGGGACTTGGTTGGAGTGTTTTGCTAAGATAAGGCCTCAACCCGTTCCCACTGGGGTTCAAGAGAGAGTGTGGAGATGAGGCGAGGGGTTACTGTGGACTGAGCTGTAGAGTTGTGTGTGCGTACAGTATGTGGATAAGCGTGTGTGAGTAAACTTATGTGTTTGAGTGACAAGAAAGGTTAAAACAGCATGCACTATGAACTCACAAATCACACATGCTTGGTAGAGCACACTCACCCACCGGAAATGCCATGAATACAAGCTAAAATCTGCATGCAAATATAATGTAACTATCTTTTAAACTCCTTAAGGATCACAGGAGATTCTAACCAACCTAATGTTTAGGAAGCTTAATGTTCCCATTAGTGCCCTTTAGGAAATTCTTACAGAGCAGAAGCAGAGAGAGTCAGGGAGGAAATGCAATGTCAGACTCGTTATTCACTGTAATCTTAGATGCCCATGTGTCAACGATAACTCCCAAAGCAGAGATTGCATGCTTTGTCCCTCCGTGTTCATGTCCACCACTGCCCTGTGGTGGAGAGGGCCGCTCAGCTGCTGGCTCACCTGGTAAATGAGGTATTGATCAGACTGACTGATTAAACCCTGAACACCCTCTGGAGTTACACTTCTGGTTCTCACCATCAACCGGCAGACCTAAACCTTATCCGTAAGATGGTTTTCTGCTGCTCGAAGGGATTTGAGAGAACAAGAATACTTGAGACAGCATGGCATCTGCTATTAAATTCAAGAGGAGGACAATATGCCGGATGAAAGTGCAGCGAATATAAAAAGGGACGATGAAGAAGGAAAAGATAAAACAGTCAATGCTAAGTGGAAATAAGGAAAAGTGCACAGTTTGATAAAGAAAACTTGCAGGTAAAGTCAATAAAAAGTAATAAAATCAGTGTATTCATAAATAATAATGTATTGCCTGAGACGAGATATGCTACAAATATCAATGCATTAACTCTGCTGAACATAGCGGCAGTGTGGATTTCACAATAGAGAATGGGGTCGGCAACCTCTTCTGTTGGAATTTTTACCCATAACTCCTTCCAGAGAACCTCGAAGAGCTGCAAAACACATTTGAACCTTCCAATGAAAATGATGCAGTCAATTAAGTCGTTGCCTATCAACACTACTAATTGAGCAAAGGTATGTGTGATATGTTTGATCACACTGATAATTACCCAGTTAGTCGAGTTATTTTACTCTTGGCTGGCATTTGAATCCTAATTTTCACTTTGATGCATTTATGGATTTAGAGCTACAATAGAAACAGGAATGCACAAAGCTCATTATTTTTTATCTTTGTGCTATTATCAGCCAGCGATTGTAACTTATTTTTATCCTTAATGATACTGGATAAAATCATGATCATTATGTCTTTATTTACCCACACACACACACTCATTAGACTTACTGTCAGAGTTAACCCTTAGAGCTCGCGCGGCATGGATCCGTGTCTACTACCTACGTTTGAACCGTAGGTAGACACTTAATTGTATTGTTTTTCTGTTTTTTTTTCTGAAAGCTCTCAGTTGTGCCTTTTTGATTATGTTCTCCATGCATTCGTAGCTCTTACAGAACATTCTCCTGTGAGCCTGGAACTTGGTTGACTATCTGGGGTCTCTGAAGACAGTGTTGTCATAAAAAACAAGAAGTGACAAGTTTATAAAAATGTTGATATCTTTTGAACCATACGTGATAGACACTCTTTGTTTACCCTGAAAGCTGACTTACTTGTCGTTTGTTTGCTACCCTCCATGTCTCCGTAGCCCTGAAGGATGTCGTTCTAGCGAGCCTGGAATATCAGTGATTTTTCAGGGTCTTTACAGATTGAATCCACATTGTTAGATCCGATAACAAGCGTGTTTTTTATCCATTTTTAATCCATTCTCAATCACTTACTTCGGCTTTTTGTCCAGGTCATCACCATGTCGTTTAACACAATGCATTGTGGGACTTGCGGTCGACCAGTTGCGTCTCTGACTGACTGACTGATTTGAGGAATGGCACAAATGAAGCTTACTGCAAAAAAAGTGCATGGACTTTTCTTTGTATTTATGTAGATATTTTGAAAACTGTTAGTCATAAAATGTTTATTTTTTTCACAGTTGTGTCCCCAAGAGATGAGAGAACAAGTCTGTGCAAAGAAAAGGCTTAGTCACTAATGTTTGAGTGTTTTAAATAAAAATCTCTTTTTTCTTTTGTCTTTAGAATCCAGTAACTTTTTAAAAATTCAAGTGACATTACTGTAGCAGATATATTGTTAAAACCCAGGATGTATAGAGCTTGAGTGTGAACCACAGGGTTGATGTTTTACAAGCTTTTACAGACAAAAAGTCCAGGCGGGACATGATGGTGAAAAAAATAGCAGTGAGCTCCAAGGTTTAATACAGGATATTGTAGTAGCAGACTGATCAGCTACAGATGAAAGCCTCTCTACTTCATCTCCTCTCTCCATTACATGCTCTATGTCACAAACAGCCTTGGGGCCCCTTAACTCTTCCCCTTCGTCTACCCCTTCCCCTTGCCCCTTGAAACAGAGTGGTAAGGGGTAGGGGTGAAAACCTTCCCTTAAGAAATGAGACGCCACTTGATTGCAGTTTATCATCACGTATCGCTTATAAACAGTGCGTCATTGGAGGACAATAAAGCTTCACCTATCTCATTCATACTATTGATCTCCATTTATTTATTTAGTTAATAGCCCTCATTTACACGTGCACAGACCGAAAACACAATAAACTCCAATCCCCAGTAGCTAAAGACTGAATATATGAGAAAACACAACTGTAGTCCGTTGTGCCATTTCACAATTGAGGGCCGTGCATAGAAGGAAATTCATCATACCCCTTGGTTTCCAGTGTGGTCCTGGAAAATCTTCATTTCAGGGGCTATGTAGCCCTTAGCCCTTGATTCAAAAGAGAATTGGGACATCCCTTCACCTGACGTGAATGCCCAAAACCAAGGGGAGGGGCTAAAATAAGGGCTCTAAGGGGTAGAAATGGGATTCACCCTTAGTTTCCAATCATGGGGGCGCCAGAGAAATCAGGGGGCAGTGCGAGGCTTTGTCTTCCCTGAAGTTGTTAAAAGTAGACCTGCACATAGAAACAGAAATCAAGGTAACACACTTATAAGTAATTCATTAGATTGGTTGCTGGGTAAAATAATTTGTGTTAAGGGATACTTTGTTTGGATTTGCACAAAAATTTAAGTTCATTTTGGCCACAAAGTATCACTACTTCAGTCCTGGGGGGCTGAAGTTTTCTTGGATACAAGTACAGGTGGCTCAAAGGAAAAAAAAAGTTGGGAACACACAGGAATGCATTAGAAAAGACGAGTTTTGGACCATTTAATAAACAACAACCATGATCACTGGGTAACAGATGGCATCAACAATCTGAAGGACGAAGTTGAGCAATCATGATAATCCCTCCAAATATCCACGGTGAGAGTAGAAAAAAGGCATTTACAGCCTTTCTCCCTCCTTCACTCTCTGTAAGTGACAGATGTCAGTCAGCACCATAGACAGCGCCACATGAACACACAACAAACACCAACAATATCACACAAATCCCATTCAATACATTCGTTACACAAAAAATACTTAAATCTTCATCAAATTCGTCAGTCCTCTGAATAATAATGAAAACTTCTCAGCAGCAGAGTGGACAATAACAATAAACGTGAGCTTATCTGTTTATTCAGCTCAAAAGCCCCCTATTGATCCCTCAGCCTCCTTTCTTTACCTGACTGATGCTGTTAGGTATGAAGTTGTCTTAGTTTTTCATGCTGTCGTCAACATTACCACCACTATTCCCCGCTGACACTACTTTAGTTCTCTCACCTCCAATTTCCACATACAGCACCAGTGCACCAGTGAGGCAAATCCTACTGAGGCGCACAGCGCTCCCTCTCTAGACTATCAGAGCATTTCCTCAGCCAGTGCTCTAGTCCAGCGGAGGCGCACACCTTGAGCACCGTTCCACTCCGCTTCGTTCGAGATACGTTTCAGGTCTATTTTCAGCGCTGGCCGCAGCCAAACCATGTCAATACCCATCTATCAGAAAGCTCCAAAAAGGAAGCCACAAGTGTAAAAAATCTGGTTCTTTCAAAATAAAACACAATGCACGGACTCCCGGACACAAATCATCACTATATCAACACTACGTCTCATCCTGTGGCGAGAGCAAAGGGTCACCGAGAGATCAGTGGGTCACAGAGCTACAACGGCACCACTGATGAGGAAAAGTTAACTTTTGGGGATATTTAGCCAAGGAATTTCACATAAAACCACTGATCCTAAGAGCAAACATTAACCCTTTAACTTCCTAATGTACTCATCCCATGGTGGAAGCAATTATACCATGGACTTATACCCAAATGAATGATAAATCAACCCCAAAAGGTAAAATAGTCTGCTGTTGACATATTATTCCTGTGTGAACTCGCAGTTCTCCCATGATCTTTTCCCACTGATCAGGGCTGCTCACCATGGCGTAATGCTCTTGAAACGCTTCCAGTGGTTGAGATCGCTCGCCCCTAGTTGTAGCAAACCTGCAGCGCTTCAGTGTGCAGAAATTGAGGGTTAGGGTCTGACGGACGCACCGGTTTAAAATAAAACTGATCAAAGTTGATGATTTTTGTTACATTTCCTCTTTCCCTCTTGCTGTGCTCAACCAGATAGCAGATATAAGAAAATTAACTTGATGCACATTTAAGTTGAAAAATATTTTTAAAATAAAGTTATAAGTAAATGAAAAAATCAGCACATTTTATGAATAAAATAGACAAAACTCTCGATAAAGGATTAGGAAAAATATTGTTTTATGTTTAAAAATGCCCCAAGGTTAGGGAACTGCTCATGTCTGTCACTGCGTGAGTGTGTGCAGTCATAGTTCAAAAATATCAAACATACTCCTTCAGACCAGTCAGGAGCAGCAGTCATGTCCTTCTGTACACTACACGCCATGTAGGACCAGGCTAAAAGCCGTGCAACTCAATATTCATCTGAGGGCAACAAGGGAAGAAAAGTGACTCAACTTTTACCCAGGTAACAGCCAGTCAGCTCCTTTTTATCTCCTTCATTGATCTGATCCACAGTGACTGGTGCTGCTTCTGCAGAGAGCTTCACTGTCTGGTTTCATAGCCATAAAAAAAGCATTTCATGCTGAGACCAACAAATCTGATAAAGAAACACTGAAAAGACAGGAAGCAGTGCTGGAAGATGGTGCAAGTTCTGTTATAAAATGCTGACACTGTAGAGGCAAGTTCACAAACAGCGTGCCACTGTTTCATCAAAGGCCATTGCTCAATGATGATCTTTCCCTCCCTTCACTAAATATTTGAACCAATAATAGTCCATCCAGATCATCAAAATGGAGGGATCTTATGAAACAGAACCAAACTCAATGTAATCATCGACACCATCAATACTATTTTTGAACTTCAAGAGCGACATGCTGAGGCCCACTCACATGTGCCAATTTATTGAAGTAGACAGCGAATAAAAACACTCTTAGTCTTGTTAATAATTCAGAGAGATATCTTTAAAAGAAGCTAGTGGAACATGGGTTTAGAAAAGGGAACGGTTTTGACTTCTTTAGATAAAGACTCCATCACAGACAGATTATAAAGTTAATCAAGTGCAGGAACACTGGGCTGTGCAGAGACATCACTCTGGACTGTAAAACACTCATGCTCTGCTAAAAACCTATCGTTTATACCATATGGCATTTTATGTTGTCATTTGGACTGATGGGGGGGTTCCTTTTGGGGTGGCAAATCTGTGTTTTGATTCAATTTGGTAGGTATGTGTTGGTACTGCCACCGTAATAGTACCAGATTCCTTTACACATCCCTGTTGATCCTGAAAATAAATTTACCGAGACCAGTATAATTGGTATTGTTACGTGCAAATCAGGGTCGGAAATTCATCTAGCTGCCACTGTAGCCAGTGGATTCAAAAATCTACAAGCCACAAACATTTTTTAACCAGCTACTCTAAGTATTTAATAAGGTAAAATACAATCAAGGTTTACGCTTTCAGGTTGTAGGCTATTTCATAAGAGAGAGTTGGTGCATAAATGATCCAAACGGACACTCATTTTAAACCATGGTTTTCAACCAGCTGTCCTGTATTTGACCATGCAAACATTTGCTTTGCTTCCCACCAGGGCACTGTATATTCACTGGCATGCTCCTGCTATAGTGTGTGTGATTTCTGTGGTTTCGCACCAAAAATTATGCTAGGACCAGTTGCAGCAGAGAACTACTATAGGAGGTTTAATTTACGTAATGTACTGCAGTAAATTCACTCTGTTAGGTTAGGCCACTTTCGTTTAGCCCAGTGGGGTATCCACTAAAGATTTTCTTATACAATTTTCTCCTGATAACAATTTCAAGGTGTTGGGTATCGGCTGATACCGAGTACCGATCTGATACTGGTGTGAACTTTCCAGACTGGCTATGAAGACTATTAAGTTATTTTAGACCAATATCTGACTCAGAACATGGCTCAAAAAATAGAATAAAAATGTACAGCATCTCTGTGCCCTCTGATCTGCTGATTATTGAGTTTTCTTGCTAAATATTAGAATTACAATAATACAGGGGGCTGCATCACAGGCTCTCTCTCTCCATTATGCTCTATTCAGGCAGCGTGATGTGATTACAGAACAGCCTGCAGCTGGCTGACAGGCCCTTCACAAAGGGTTAACATTCAAGCTAGTGCTAATAAATGATCATAATAGGACAAAAATCGATAAAAAGATGCTCAGTATCAAGGTCACTGGTGTGGATTTATTCATTAAAGTCCCGAAAAGTCATACAAGTTTCACGCTTACTGAAAATGCTGCTCTAAGGGATTCAAAAGCATCAATGGCATCAATGGAAAGGCCAAATGGCTAGCTTCAAGAGGAAAAACAAGAAAGAAGCAACGAATTATGGTTCAAAAGTTATTTAACTTTTGATAAACTGTGCCTCTTCTTTTTGTGTCGACAGCGTTTTAACAATCACATTCAGAGAAGCAATGTCACACAGACACCATTCTTTGCCGCTGCAGTGGGTCCTTTAGTTCTTCTTCGCTGCTCTAAAAACGGTAGCTGGTGCATGCAGTGTTTCTGGCAGTGAAGCACAATTGATTTCCAGCTTTTTTTTTCCCAGCATTTAGCAAGGATTAATGAAACAAAATATAAAGCTAAACCAGACTGTATTGGATAGATACATGAACTTGTGTGCTCGCCGATACCAATACCTGCATTTTAAGCAGTATTGGACATATTTGTGATACTGGTATCTGAATCAGAATAACTCTAAAGGCTGGTGCTTATTTCCCACCCTGGTGCACAAAACCACAAGAACTCAAAATACTGAGACATACAATAAAAGCAATCAAAAATCAGTTTGGCCAAATGGACTGCAAAAGAAATCCCATTCATGAGACACATCACAAAAAAGATATCAACTATACCAATCCTTTGCATTTGCCTTTACTAAAGTGTGTAAAGGAATGTAAAGTTGTGGTTCATGAGTGAGAGAGGAGATTTTCCTCCATTATGTGCTTATTAAATGTTAAAAATGATTTGTCTTTATTGTCTCAATACATGAAGGTTCTGCATTCAAACTGCATTGTTATTAGAGGAGGCTAGGGCATGGTGCTGCACGCCGTCACACGTCTGCACATGTTGCATCACACTCACACAGGTAATTTTCTTGGATAACAACTTTTCATCTTCAAACTTGAAGTGAATATTGAAAGGCCTCAAGAATAGAAAATAGCAGAGAGAGAAAAAACTCCATCTCACTCTGTTGCCCCGTCTTTCACTCGCATTTATCTCCTTGCTAGAGAATTCAAAGTTCCAGTGTCACGGCCATCACCTCGCTCTGTAATTGTGCCCGCTCCATTGAATAATCGACAGCCGGAGCGTGAGAATGTGGGTCAAGGACAAGGAAAAATAGAATGAGTGGCCATTACTTTTCTTTTCAATTTGGCTCCACTTTTATTCATCTTTTATTTGTCTCCATTCCTCTTCAGCAGACTATCGATTTTCATTGAAGAATACTTTGCTTCATTAATGAGGGATGATAATTCAGTTTAATAGTTTTATTCATAATAGATAATCATTACCTTCACAGCCACACTTCACACTAATGATGTAATAGCTCAATACAATCTAAACAGTGAGTTATCGTGTTATTACTCTGCTTCTGCGTTCATTAGGCAGACTCACTGGTCACTTGTTTGGAAGTTTATTTACTGTTGGGTTTAATAGATGGTCCATATCGGAGTACTATCTGCTCATTGATGAAATAAATATCAAATAACGTACCTTCACAGCGGGGGAAAGGGTGATCCCAGTTGCGGGTCGTGCCATGTTGACAGGTGAGAATGGAATGTCCCATCAGCTGGTACCCAGGGAGACACTCGAAGGAAATGGACTGGCCCACATTGAAGCCGGCACCCACCACGACTCCATACCGGAAAGGCTCCGGATCGGGGCACTCCTGAAGCTCATAAGCTGAGGAGGAGAGTAGCGCAATCATTACTCAATCAATACTATTCAATTCTTCAATAAAGTTTGAATGAAAGCAGCCAAAACGTAGAAACACTTTTCTGTGAACTCCTGTGATGAACTTAACTGTCATGGTGATTAAGGGTCATTTGCATTTGCAGGTCATTTGGATGCATCAGAATCAACTACATTACCAGATAAAAACTTCTCATGGGAACTTTAAGAGTCATATGCTGGAGCAACGTCTATTTTTATTTCCATCATTAATTCTTCTTCCTTATCTTTCTGTTGTTCTTCCTCTACTGCTTCGACCTCCCACTCATTCCTCCTCCTCCTCTTTTTTTCAGACAGGGGTTGTCAGAGAAAAGAAAAAGCCAACGGCAGGTTTAGCTCTTGCCGGAGGAGTGTGATGCAGTCATCAGAGATCGTGTGGGTAAATAATTCTTACTTTTTTTTCCCCTCAAGGATACAAAACCAAAGCAGCCAGTGAGCCTTGAACAGCCAGGATATAAATATAACTAAAGAAATTGATTTCTATGGATCACAGCTCCCCTTTGTAGGAGATGGCTCATGCAAATACTGAAATAGATGGGTATTTGCAAATATAATGCTTGATTTAAATGCTAATATACACATAATTATGGAAATGCACAATGCTACCTTTCGATTTGCCGGCTGGTTTGGTGAATCACAAAACACAAACTTTGAGTGCCTGTTGCAGACAAAGACAATTTATTCCTTGTAGTTTTGCAGTGAAGCTTTTTATTGGCAAATGGTGAAGAAATGTTTAATATACAGAGGGTTAAAGATCTGAGGAATTTACTGCCTCTGTGTTCATGATTGTGACAGTCAGTTTGACAGGCAGTAACTTTTTAGCGCTACTTCTGTCAGGTTAGACGGTGTTGCACGCAAACACCTTTAAAAAAAAGATTATGCTCCAAGAGATTATTCATCAGTCGGTTACAAGTCAATTCAAAGGATTCTGTGTTTGTGTTTCTCCAGGGACATAAATTACTGATTGGCTTGTGCCCAATCACGTTTAACCCTTAGGTATCAGGCACATTCTTTGCATTCTGTTTTGGAACCAGTTTTTGTCCTGTTGATGCGATTGGCATGAAACTGAACAAAGATGTGTAGCTTTGCTCATTTTTAATCTTTCAAGCCAAATCATTACATTGACCTGTTTGAAATTGTGCATAGGAAAAATACTCACTTATACATCCCTTGGGGAAAAAACTTGCCCATTTAAACCCATTAAGTTGCTTAATTTGCAATACCATGTATCACTGTTACCGCTATCATTTTGAATGGGGACCTTAGCCTTGCAATTTTTACTACTAAGTACTAGATGACTCCATTCACCTATTTGGGTCAAGTGTGTATCCGTAGGGCACTTAATGACACACTTACAGTGGGAATTTTTGTAGCTCTGTGAAATAAAGGCATAAAAAAGGAAATAAAAATGTCTGTGGGTGTTGATATGAATATAAACTTGGGTTTTGCATGTTAGATATGAAAAATTACATCTCTGAAGTGCCACTCCAGTGTGTTACATTCGGGATACCCTGCAGGTCTATGTTCAGTGCCGGCGCTGCCAAACCCATTGATTAGAAATCTCCAAAAAGGAAGTCCAAAGTTTAGAGTATCAGGTATTTCAAACAATGTCATGATAAGAACTGGAAATTATTACAAAAAAATCAATCAAATAAAAAAGACAAAAAAACCCCAAAAACAAATGATGAATAAAACCATGCAAAGAAGGGGTCAAAATGTTTCCTTGTGGTCCATCTTTTTGCATAATTTTTATCAATTTCTGGACACTGCATAAAAAATAAAAAATCGTAAAACTTGATGTTAGTAGTAACTGATGACTTATGACCATCCTGATGATAATTTAAAAATATCCACTTAGCATTTTTTATATGGAAAATATCTCATTCTGCTGAATTGAAAATTGAATAAACTGGCATTGAAAGGGTTAAAATCACATAAAATCATCACAACGACCAAAAACTTGCTATGGCATAATCAGAGCTGGAAGTGATAACATCAAACAAAACAAAGCATTTAAAATATATACAGTGCTTAACAAATTTATTAGACCACCACCCAAAGTAAGGTTTATGCTACAACTGCACTAAATTAACAGCATTGGTAATTACCAAAATCATTTTTTATGTTTCTGCAATGGTTAATACACCAATATGTAGAAGCTCTTTAACCCAAATGATATTTTTAATGCTAAAATATAATTATTATTATTATCCATGAGTTTTCAAATGTACTGATTTACAAAAAAACTGAAAAAAAAAATAGTGAAACACATTAATATTTCTTGATTAATATGTCAAATTAGAGTTATGGACTTACATTCCTGAACAGAAAAAATAGTTTTAGTGGTTGAATGTTATGCTTGATTCATTTCTGACTTCTCAGAGAAGCCCAGTGAGCCGGCTCAAATTTGGGTATAAAAAGGTGAATTCAGTTTGAAATTCGTCATTCCTGTTCGAAATGGTAAAACGCGGAGAGCTCACTGAAAATGAAAGAGTCCGCATTAAAGCACTTCATGATGCTGGATGGTCTCTGAGACAAATATGACAGGTGGTCTAATAAATTTGTTAAGCACTGTATATACAAATTACAAATATTAGCATTTAAAGTAGGTGCAGAAATGTCCCCTAGGGATATATATGTGTGTCATCATTTAAAGGGATGTCTAGGGACAGCAAAGGTGGTTTGAAGCAGCCAAAAAGCTCCAGCCACAGTGCAGAAATTTCCGGTTTGATCAAGCTTTGCTGAAGAAAGTAACTCGTGATAATGATACTAGCCCCGCTCTGCAATTAGCAACATTTAGTCTTGGTGATTATGCTCATAATTATAAAAATATATTATCCAGGTCTATTTTTGGCTGAGACGGTCCTCGGGCTGATCATTATTTCATGCTCCAATCTTCTGCATCTTTTACAAGGAGCAGAAACTTCCTGACACATCATCTGGTCCGGTTTCTTACCCTGGTACTCGAATCTGAACCCCAGTTTGTTCTGCGAGTGGTCGCTGTGGAAATACACCGTAGTCTCATGAGAAGTGGTGAGAAGGGACGAGGGAATATCCTGGCTGCTGAATCGGCCAATCACGGCGCTGGTGTCAAGGGGCCCGTTGCGAATCTCAAGGAAGTCATGGTTGGCCTCGGTGGAGAAGTTTAGGAACTGTATGTGGGCTCCTGGGAAATGAAGAAAAAAATGTTAGGAAAAAGGCAGAAGGAAATGCCTGCTTCAAATATTCCTCAGTTATCCAGGCTCTATAATTGGAATGAGTTTAATCATAAAACATTAAGCTCTGTTTTAGTAGGTAAACAACAAAATTATGTATGCTAACACAGTAAAAGAAGTACAAAATACTGTCAGCCCACACTCCAGCCCTTCAAGTTTTATAATTACAGCTTCTTCAGTGAGGAATGCCAAAGAGTGACATGTTGCAAGTGCTCACCATAACCAACTGGCAGGTAGATTCTCCAGGTGCAGTCACTGTTGCTAGGGTAGTTGCCAGGGAAACCGGGACTGAGAATCATGCCCTCCATCTCCTCGCGGATTCCTCCACATTGAGCTGGCAGAGGGCAGACAGAGCATTTTATTAACATCTGAAAACAGTCATTCTCATGGATTAAAAGCTCTTTGCACACACTGTATAATACAGATCTTTATTTTGTGGCAGTCTGAACAGTGGGGTGCTAAAAGAACACATTTAGCACTCTACATACTGTAATACAGCATGAGTTAGTCTCTTGTTATGCTTAAACACTGAGTCATTAAGAGCACATATCCCACAATTTGGACTCTGAACCTTCACAGAGTCTTCTAGGGGAATTTTCCTCACCTGAGGGCAAGGTGGCTTTTAATTGCCGGTTAATGTCCTTGAATCCAGTCATTGAAAAACCCTGTTGCAAGCAAAAATGAGCACATCTCCCTTCCCTGACACTTTCATCACAGTAAATGTCTCCTCTCTCAATTAATTCAATGAAGTAACAATTTTAAAACCATTGATAAATTTGCTCATACAGTGTAAAAGCCACTAACTTTGTGGAAATGATTAAATAATTCAAACTGGCACACAGAGAGCCACCGTTTCCTCAAATGGGAGAATTTATCTCTCTTTTAAGGAACTCTGGTGCTCCTTTCTTTCGACTCGAGATGTCGAGGGGCCATATACTTCATCTTTTGCTGCTCTTCATCCCTCTCCTTTTATCCTAAACGTTTGATGGATAAATACTTTCTTGTCTGAAATCCAGGACTTGGACTCAGAGGAGCTAGATAAAAGGTTAAAATGAGTTTAAAAAAATAAAGGTTTGGAATACTGAGAGAAAGTCATGATCAGATCATGAAAGATGAAAGAGCTCGAGATCCTGACAGCAAAATTAAGGCGATAAAAGGACGCTGGGATTAATGTTTAAAAGAAATGTAGCTTATTCAAGGGGGAAAAAGGTAACGGGAGGAGAAAAGCAAACACTGAGGAAGATTAAGAGTAAGTGGGACAAATAGCAGGAATAAGACAGAGGAGGAGAAACTGCAGAGTGGAATTCAAGGCTCTTCTGGGAGGAATAAGTGAGGGGTTAACTGTTTTTCTGTAGCAGCACAAAAACCTGAGGTAATCAGGAAACTGCTGATGCCTGTGAACACAATACATCTTCCCTCAACTTCAACCAATCACAGCCTGGGATAGAACTAATTAGGCAACAGTAGGTTGCTCCGGTAGGTGGAACTGGTTTGTCAAGGCACCCTCAAAGGCAGAGAAGTGCAAAATAGAGAGAAAATTAATATAGTTTCTGTTGGATTGTGCCTCCAGCCATGGAAAAATGAAATACAGAACACTTTTTAATTGTGTGGAGGGATTCCAAACCATAAGCAAGCAAAGGCTAACCTGAACATTTTAATTATATCTTCTATTACTTTACTTTTTTGTCACGGATTCAGGAGAGATTCTTCCGAGCATGAGAGGACTTAGCTTATATGCTTGTTATGGAGCTATGTATGGAGCTATTACTGTTGCAAAAGTCTTTGCAAATGCATACAAAGATCTGTGCACAAATCCACAAATGTGTGTAAACATCTGCAAATGCGTGCAAAGTTTTGCAAATTTGTACAAAGATCCACGAACGCATGCACTAATCTGCAAATATGTAGAGCAATTTGTAATTGTGGACTTAGTTCATTTTGGTTTAGAATCTGCCTCTCAGTTGGCTGTCATACACATGTGACTTTTGCAACACTGAACCAAAATGAACTAAGTCCATATTTACAAATTGGTCTACATATTTGCAGATTAGTGCACGCACTTGCAGATCTGTACATGCATTTGTGGATTTGTGCACAGATCTTTGTACGCATTTGCAAAGACTTTTGCAACAATAATGGCTCCATACTTGTCAAATTAAAGCAGGGGTGTCAAACCAAGATCAAAATAGTTTTGGATATTTCATTAAGTTTAATTTTTATTTAGTTTTTTCCTTTGAATTTCATTGTAGTTTTAATTTGTTTTTACTGCTGGTTTTTTTTTTAGTTCAGTTTAGTTTTTATTTTGCAAAATTGCTTTGTTTTAGTTAGTTTTAGTTTTGTCAGCAATGTGGGATACCTGCCAGGGGCAACACCCAAAAGGTCTCTTCACTTTTCACTGTAATTATTCAATTTTACTGTAGATATACAACTCAAGCTCCAAAATTACCATTGTGTAAAGATGTCTTCAATCAAATCAGGCAGTTTTACTCTCTCCAGGCTTGGGTGTTCATATTAGTCAGGAGATTTTCTCCCTAATTCAATTTCATTTTAGTTAGTTTTATAAGCACAACATACAGTTTAAGGTAGTTTTCGTTTTATTTCTAAAGTTTAGTTTTTATTTAGTGTAAGTTAGCTTAAATGATTTTTACATTTTAGATTTTTTAGTTAGTTTTAGTTATTTATAATAACCTTGTGTCAAACTCAAGGCCCAGGGGCCAAATGTGGCCCATAGAACAGTTAAATCCGGCTCAAAAGATCGTCTGATATTTCTGTTATAACTGGCCCATCAGTCTGAGGTCTGCAAATTTCCTCAAGTATAAAAATGTGAACCTATCCTTGATGATTTAAAATATCCTTGTTAAGTCACAAAATCTGAAAAAGTAAGGAGTAAAAATATTTAGATAAAAAGTCAGGAATGTGGGAAAAGAAATAAATGTGTGTTTTAATTTCATATTTTCAATTTTGCATCTCACAATTAGGACTCAAAATTTGGATTTTTGACTTTTTTTCATGCTTTTATCATTTCAACTCATAATTTTGACTTCTCATATAATATTTTGAGTTTTGAGATTCATAATTTAAAATTTTAAGTCATGTTTTGACCTTTTTAATAAATTGTTTCGTAATTTATCTCATTTTTTCAATTCCTTACTTTGACTTCATAATCCCATAGTTTGACCTTTCAGACTCACAATTTAAAATTTTGAATCATATTTTGACTTTTAATTTTATGATTACAAATTTCATTTCATATTTTGACCTTTTAGGTTCATGACTTTCTTTAAATAATATATTTGCCTTTAAAAAACATAATTTCTCAATTTCATGGTTTGACCTTTTTGAACTAATAAATTTACTTTCTCAGACTGTGAGCCTTTAAACTTATCTGTTTTCTTTTTTAACCTCAAAATCATTTCTCATCATTTAATTTTTTTTTTCTTTTTCATATTTTATTAATGGTGAAATGAGGTTGACAGTTTATGGTTAAAAAGGTGACCCTGTTAGGCCCTCAGGTTAGACCTGAATCCAGAATCCAGCCCCTGCTGTGATTGAGTTTGACACCCCTGAGTTAAAGGATCTCCAAATAAAACTGAAACACAGAGAAAGAAAGAGGCAGGACTTTACAAAAAGTGAAGCATTTTTTTTACCGATGCAGAGTGGAGGTGGGTAGTTCCATCGTCGGACCGTCCCAGGCATACAGGTGATATGCGAGTTCCCCTGCAAAGTGCACAGATGTGCACACACACACACACACACACACACAAAGACAAAAGCAACAAAAACCAGGAGGTGAATTAATCTGTTCTCCCCACTGTCACTCATCGCCTGCCTCAATTATTTGGACCTGCTGCCCGTCTCCACATGACTTCATGTGGCGACTAAATGACTAAATCCATCTGAAGTGACAGAGCAAAATAGATATGCGGCATCCCATGCATATGAGGTTGGTCCTTTTTGTTGTTGCACTGTCAGCACTGAAACATCTTTGTGAAAGCTCTGCAGATACGTTTCAAAGATTACTCAGCAGAGAGATACAAAAGACTGTTTCTAATAAAACATGGACTTCCAAAATAAGACTAGACTTACTAACTGCTGCTAAACTCGTTTATACTGCCATAAGATATTTCCAAAGTTTATTATACACCCTATCTTCTAACATCTTCTTTCTGAATTTAGGTCAGCAGCACCATTTGTTAGTATCCAGAGGGAAAGTGTAGGAAACATTAACATACTTGGCATAAAGGATGTGTAGGAAGAAGGACAGTCTTACTTATAAAACTGAGCACCACTGCAACATTGTTTTCTGTATTTTTATCCTCTTTCTAACAGCAGAGCTGATAAAGCTTGTCCATTTAAATGCAAATCTACAATAATTCTCACAGCTTCTTTACAAACTCTTCAACAACTTAAAAATGTAAAGCAGGACCAGTCTGAAAAATGGGGATTACATGTCAAACTTAGCATCCTGAGTGAGAACTTTGAGTGAAGGACAATGGGAACACTCATTTCTGAAGCACTTATGTGGTATAAAGTGGAGAGGAAACTTCAAACACAATTTGTTTGAACCACAGTGCTGCATCCAGCATGTCTACAGTTGCCATCTGTCCTCAGAACAGCACAGAAGCAGTGAGGAATGTGCATATACAGTCAAACTGGGACAATAAGCAGAATTCAAAGTGTTTAGACAAAGTCTACGGTCGATTCGTGGCCGCTGCCATCTTGGGTGGTCGCCATGACTGCAGTGGCGACTGCAGAGTTTCCTGCTGACTGTGACAGCAGCAGAGATGGTGTGATTAAAACTTCAGCCAAATGGTAAAAACAATCTTAATTATAGCTAGATTTGACATATTAGACATATTTTGCCCTCGTATTTTGATTTCAGATAGAGGAAAAAGCATGGCTGTACATATGTGATGAAGTACCATCTTCTGTAATTTTCTTCTGCCTGTTTTAAGCTTTGTAATTTTACAGCTGTATTTAACCATTACAGTCAAGCAGTGTTGGCAGTTATATTTATTTTATAAATGTTCATTCTTGAATATCGCTCAGAAGAATACTATACTAGATCATTTTATACATCTACAGGAGTTAAATGATAAAATGTCATCACCATATCACTCAGAGAGGCCAAAACAAAGACACTATTCTGAACAGTCCTCTAAACCAGTGGCTCTCAACCTTTTCCGCCCCCAAAATAAAGGTGTCAGAGACTGGAGACCCCCCTGTACCTGCAGGTGGTTGAACACAGCCATGCATATTCAGGAATAGCCATGTGCAGACAAGGCTATCCATAAAGGGGGATAAAGGGGAGAGCTTTCCTGGGCCCAGCCAAACTGGGGGACCATGGAGGTCAGCAAAATCATGGTCCATTGTAAAGTTAAGCTGTGATAACCAGGGCTTGACATTAACTTTTTTGCTCACCAGCCACGGTGGCTAGTGGTTCTGCAAACTTACTAGCCACTCAGTATTTCCACTAGCCACAACTTTGGTGTTTGGTAACTCTGAGCTATATGCCAAATTTGGTACAAAGGGTATGATATGACACACGTGCTCTACTTTCCCTCACCAATATGATCAATATCAGCTCTCCTCTCAATAAAGCACTTCTGCCTGTACATATGAAACAACACACTACTGAGATATGAGTCAGACTGTTAGAGACAGTCATCTAAGAGTCAAAACTCTAAGATTTTTATTTTCTTAATGGATATCAAGTTTATGCTAAAATTAAATAATCAGCTGTTTATTAGAAAAAGCTACAGCAGATTACAAGAGCATCTCTAATTTTCACTCTGACAAATCTTCACCAGGGAATATTAGCCTAAGTGTCCAACTTCTCCTGTCCTCTGCTCTATACTGTATGGAGGAAATGTTTTCATACGTGTGTCTAATACTAATTAAAATATCTCTTTAAATAAAACATGACTTACATTTGGTGGTAAAGCTCACATTTGGAGAACATTAAACAACAGATGAATAATATAAGAAGAAAAAAATCACCGTTTAGTTGAATTCTCTTGGACTCCTAAGTGATCAGTTACAGACTTTAATCCTTCTGTCTCTGTTTCTCACTGCCTCAGTGAACTGATTTAAAGTTTTGGAGTTTCACTCGTCTATTATAACCATTAATTATTTATTTATGGCAAATTTATAATTAACCCTGAATATACACACGTTGAAAAGTTTCAATAACATTCAAAGTATGTGCACCTTTGCGGAGGTTTTTATAATTTAGATCGCCCTCAAAAAACAAAGAATATAGATGGAGTATTAGTTAAACAATACTTAGACACACCGCCCGCCCTGGCTCACACGAGCAACAGAGACACACAGCTGGAGCGCGCACACACACATCAACGGCGCTGATCCTCCATGGACAGAGAGAATAGCAGAAAGAGAAAGTTCAGGTCTGAGTTTATCCTGCAAATTCTGAAACATTTTCCCTAAACAGATAGAAGCCTTCAGTCTAACCAACACGTCAGTGCGAGTGTGTGTCCGTATATGCCTGCGAGTGTCGCGTTTGTGTGTGTCATACTAAAGCATCAAAGCCCTTGGCGCTGCATAAAAACGCATGAATGGATGAAGAGATCAGCGACTTTTCAGTTATTTTGGAGGGAAATTTGAGCTTTTATGTGCCGAACAGCCTCTCTATAACAAGCCTAAATCATAAGGGCTAACAGACAAGCGCTTTCAGAGTGAAGCATAAGTTGAAACACTGATAAAATCAACCCGCCATCGTGGCTAGTTAGAGTCACGCTGCTACCCGCCAAGGCCAAAATCCACCCACATTTGGCTAGTTGGCAGGTGTCAATGTCAAGCCCTGGTGATAACCATATTTTATTTTTCTACTTGAGTAATAACCACTCTTACCAAAGCGACAGTTATCTCTTTTATTCATTTTTGCTGTAGAATACAGCCTTTTTAAAAATTTATTTTCTAAAAAGACAGAATTAAAATGGGTCTAAAAAGGGAAAAATTGGCCAAAAAGGTGGGTGAATGGGATTTTAAGAGTAGCAGAAATGTGTTAAAAATGGCAAAAACCAAAATAAAAGTGGCAAAAAACAGGCAAAATATGTCAAAATGGGTTAAAGTGGCAAAGACAGGTGAAAAAGGTAATACAACTGGATTAAAGTGTGAGAAATGGGTTACAGTGGACAAAAAGGGCATAACTTATAGTGAGATGTGGTTAAAAGAGGCAAAAATGGTCATAAAAAGTAGGGAAAATAGCTAATATTGGCAACAATAGGTGGAAAGTGGCAAGAATTGCTTGAGAAATGGGAAGATGGCACAATAAAGTGTTGGAAAGGGTTTAAAAGTGGCAGAAATAGCTTAATAGTGAATGAAATGGACAGAAAAGGTGGTGAAATCGGATTATGAAGTGGCAGAAATGGGTTAAAAAGGTGAAAAACAAAGAGTAAGATGTGGTTAAAATTGGGTAAAATGGGCTTAAAAGTGATGAGTAGCGGCAGTAATGGGTTGACAGAGGCAACATTAGGCAAAAATTGGTAGGAAATGCTTTAGATGTGGAAAAAAGGGGCAGAAAAGTGTTGGAAATGTGGAGAAAAGGTGATAAAATGGGATTAAGAAATGACAGAAATTGGTTTAAAGTGGCAAAAATTAAAATAAAAAAAAAAAACAATTACAATTTTGCAAAAATGGGTGGAAATTGCACAAAAGTGATGGAAAGAGGCAAAATCGGGTGGGAAAATTAGCTAAAAAGTGGCACAAATAAATATTTCAATTCAGAACCCAATAACAGCTGGGGAGGGTCCATTCTCAGGGTTTGGGGGGACTCTATGCATGAAAAGCACCTGATTTACAAGCCCTGTCTTGCTTTTGGCTATGTGATGGATCATTTTTAGAATAAAACATGCATGCAACAGTGTGGTTTCGGGGTTATTTGTTGGCTGAATCATGTCAGAAGCTGGGAGATGTTACCTGTAGAGTATATCCTGGTTCACACTGGAAAGACACCACGTTATTCATCTGAAGACGCTCTCCAACCTTGATACCATTCATAGGGACTACAGGCTCAGGACAGTTGGTTAGAGAGACAGCTGGGGACATTCAGGAAAAAAATACACGTTAAAATGAACAGGAGAGGAAAAAAGACTGAGGCAAGTTGATATCCGTACAAATGCAAAAGGGACAGATCCAAAAAAGGCAAGCTCAAACTCAAAATGAGACTAAAACATAGCAGGAGACACATCTGCCTCGAAGTAGAAAGCTTAAAAAGATAAGGAATGCACTCAGGGGGTGGGTACTTTAAGTGTTTTTTTTTCCCACTTACTTTTGTATTCCAGCCTGAATCCAGCCGCAGACACACTAATATCAGAGAAAAAGTGGAGGTAGAGCTGGTTGGAGGTGCTGTTGAGAAGAGCCGGGACCGTGGTGCCTGTAGGAGAAGATTAATGGCGGAGTTTAGCCGAGTTATCTCCTGCATAGAGCGACCATAACTAACTGTACAAGCCACGGGCAAAAAGCTTAAAAGGTTGTTCTCTTAACACCTCTTGACATAAGAGTACACTGTGCGTGTGTTTGTGTGTCTGCCTGTGTGTGTGTGTGCGTTAATGCAGCATGACTGTATGCATGAATAATTGTTTATAGATGCATTAGGATATTTGGGGCAGCAGATGTATAACAGTCTGACTTTAACAAGACAGACAAGGGTATTTGTTTCTTCCAGTCAGTGGGTATGCAATCAGCTAAAATCAACCAAAAGCCTTCCAAAGGGGGGGAGGGGGTAAAATCAGATGCTCTGCAGACACTGTGTGACCTACAATCGGCCGTTCAATGGCTCAGATTTGTAAGCCTGGCATTTCTCTTTCATCTCTTTACTTCAGGGTACATCTAACATTTACTCTTGGTCTGCTTCCAAACACAAACAAAAGCAGAATTCCCTGTTGCTGTATTGAGGGGAGTAGCAGAGCTACTGTAAACAAATGTTCACTTTAACTCCACACAGAAAAGGCCGACCTTTGTAGAGCTGTACCAAGATTTTGCCAGCAGACGCTCAAACAGATTGGAATTTTGAAAATATCCCATGGCTATAGCCACCCTTACACTCGGAATTTAATTAAGCGCACTTCTAATTCCAACCTTGGAAAATAAGGGCACCATCTTTATTGCTGTGTTAGGTCAGCAAATACACTGTTTGCTACGGATCATATCCTGTCCTGTGACAACTATTATTTCACAAAAAAACATGCTTTTGGTGGATACACATACATCATGTCACCTACATATCTCTCTTGATCTTTGCTGAGGTGTTTCTACTCCTTAAGTCCACCTGTCAAAAATGAAATTGATCAGTTTGGAAAGGCACACACCTCTCTGTTGAAGGCCTCACAGCTGACAAATCATATCGGAGCAAAAACCAAACCATGAGGCCAAAAGACCTGCCTTCAGAGCTCAGAGACAGCCTTGTTAACAGGCACAGATCTGGGGAAGGCTGCACAAAATGTTTGTTGCACTGAAGGTTTCCAAGAGCACACTGGTCCGCATAATTCACAAACTGTAGAAGTCTGGCGCAACCGGGACACTTCCAAGAGCTGGTCCAGACTCTTGACTTGTTTATGAGCAGCTATAAGCTAACTGAAACCGCTGCTTCACACTGTGGGCTCGCCCAGGAGGAAAGATGGGCCAGAGGGGAAAAAAAGATAAAAAAAAAAAGCCTTTAAACACTGATATACACTCCCCTCCACAAGCAGTGGAACAGTGAGGCCAATTCCTTCACTTTTGCTGTGGACCGAAAACACTTGGGTTTGACATCAAAAGATGAATATGAGACAAGACAAACATTTCAGCTTTTATTTCCAGGTATTTACATCTGGATCTGATACACAACTTAGAAGATAGTTTTATTTGTAAAGGAACACCAAATTTTTACGTGACCTATTGGAACAGATAGACTTAAACAAGATTAAAGTGATTTAGATTTAACCCTTAGAGCTCAGGTGGCATGGCAGGCACACCCCTTTGTAAATTGCTTGGTAACTTTTGAACCATAAGTCATAGACACTAGCTTATTTTTTTCTATGAAAGCTCTGTGTTGTGCCTTTCTAATCATGTCTCCCATGCATTCGTAGCTCTTACAGAACATTTTCTAGTGAGCCTGGAAATTGGCTGACTATCCGGAGTCTCTGAGGACAGCATTGTCGTATACAGCAAAAAGTGACTCAGTATAAAAATGTTAATAACTTTTCAACCATAAGTCAGAGACTGCACTTTTTATCCTCTAAAGCTGACCATTTTGCCATTTGTTTGCTACCATCAATGTCTCCGTAGCCCTAAAGGACAATGTTGTAGCCAGCCCAGAATTTCTGTGACTTTCCGGGGTCTTTGGAGAGTAAATCAACAGCTTCACATCCGATAATCAGCGTCTTTTTATCCATTTTTAATCAATTTTCGATCATGTACTTTGGCTTTCTTTAGTGGCCAGCACCATGTTTGTTGACATGCAATGAATTGTGGGAGGGGCAGTCAACCAGTTGTGTCTCTACTGCTTAGAGATAAAATTCAAGTGACATTACTGTATTACATATATTCTGTCCTGAAAAAAAGGATGTATAGAGCCTGACTGTGCATCACAGGGTTGATGTTTTACAAGCTTCTTAAGACAAAAAGTCCAGGCGAGACATGGTGGTGAAAAAAAACAGCTGTGAGCTCTAAGGGTTAATATTAAGATGCAAATACTTTGTTTGCAATAACTGCATCAAGCCTGTGACCCACTGACATCAGCAAACTTTTGCATTCTTCTTGTGTGAAATTTTCCAGGCTTTCGCTGCAGCCTCTTTCAGTAATTTGTTTTTGGGGGGTTAACATGGAAATAAATCTTGTTTTGTGATGGTTTGTCACTGTCCTCTTGATGAAGTGGATCTGGAATTATGTATTAGGAAATATATTTCTCTTAAGACTCTTTTCTAAGGTGTCGACTCACCATCATTGCAAACATATTTAGTATTTAGAAACAACTGCTTTCGCCATTGGACTGAAATGGGTTAAGGTGGTAATAAACAGAAAAAAGATTAAACAGAATAAAAAAAAAAAATTAATCATTCATGCAAAAACATTTCCAAAAATACCTGAGAAGCTGCCAAGCATGGTGTCAGTGTTGTCCCCTCCATCAAACACCTCCAATGAGTCCCAGTTCTGCTCTGTGACAAAGCTGATTACCTGGATCTGAGAGAGGAAGGAGTATTTATGTCAGTAAAATACGAAAGGATTTAGCGAGCAGAGTCACAGCAGGGTTGAAAGTGTGAATGTGAAGAGAAATCAAAAAGTAGAGGGAAGGGTTGAGGATTAATAAGCGAGAGAAGCAGCTATAAATGGTGCATGGAAAAAGAACAGAGCACCCAAAAAGCTTGGTCACTTGGCTAGTCACTACTCGGGTAGCAGTTGCATCAGCCCTGATACAGCGAGCGGCGTCTCAAATATCACATAAAAGCACGTTTTTACATGCAAAACACAAACCTCTCTTCTGAAGAGTGCCTTGAAAGCTCCCATTAATGTAAAAGTTCCCCTTTTTTACACTGTTTTAAGCACGCATTACAGAGGAAAGAAAGGCTTCACAAAAATCAAAAGTTCAGAATTCTCAGTAGAACAGAGCTATCATCACTGTGCCTCTTGTTTTTATTCTCTGCTTTTTATTCTAAACTCCCGTTGGAAGGCGGCGTTCAAGTGGCGCACATCGGATCTGAAATTAAGAAAACCATATGATGGCGGCAGAGGATGTTGGAAATTCTTCAAAGACAGGCAGACCAAGACTTGCTTGTTAGACTATTTCTGACAACACTTGCCCACATGAAAAAAAAAAAGAATCCCACCTACTGCGAGAAAAGCACTGCTAATGTCTACACGGTGGGTTTAAACTTTATCCTGCAGTGTGTAACTTGTGACGCATGTTTAAAATTCAAGTCCACTTCAAACCAAAGCAAATAAATGAATGCATAAAGGAGCTGCACTGTGCTGCGTTACATATTTGTTTTAGCTATCTATTTGTCTCTCTTTCATGTTTTTGTCTCTGCAACCCTCCCTCTCTGTTCCTTGTTACTTCTATTCCACGGCCCCCTCCTCCGCCTCTGATGGTTATGGATCGGATACGAGCCTATTAAAGGAGCTCTGGCGCATCCTAGGAAGACAACGCAGATCACAGATTGATCTTTCATTAGGGGGCCATGGCAAATGTGCCGGCAAGGCACCTCTCTCCTTTAAGTTCTCTTCTGGATCGTGACACTCCAATCTAATGCGTCTCTGCTAGCTTGGTATAGAGGGAGCAACAGTGATAAAGACAGATAGCGAGGAAGGAGGAAGATGATGTGAAAGACGAGATGCGGGGAAGGAAAAAGGCAACAAAACAAAACAAACAATATTTCATTGCTACACTATGTTTTGTTTTTCTTTTTTTTTGAATGTTTTTTCTTGCTGTTTGCCTTTCAGTGGGTGTGCATACTGTCAGCTCTCCAGTCTGTCTCAGCCCCCAGCTCCTGTGATGCTGGCGTGTAGTGCAGCATGCTAAGAGCACCTGCGGGCCACCTTGTGTATTTGACCTGCAAGGACAGTCAGCTGAGGTGGTGGAGCTAATAGCTGAGGGACGGCACTGAGGTCATTAGCCACGGAGGCTGAAGCATAAGCCTAAAAAACTTTCTGTCAGGCAGATCCACAGAGACCTCGCCCGGGCTCCCGGCGGATCTCCAACACACATGCACCGCAGAACAAGAATATGCAAACTGAATTAACTCCCCAAAAGAAAAGTGCAGCCATTGAAAAAGCAATCGCATGAAAATGTATTTCAGGTTATGCAATTTCAACTTTCTGGTGTAGTGATCAGCCAAATTAAATTCTGAGGCTCAGTAAAAGCTATAGCTTCCTTAATCAGCTCTCCTGTAACCAGAGGGATGCAAATTCTGTGTGCATGACACTGAGGGCAGCTCACATTTGTTAATTAGCCTTTGGTAAGCTAAAAAACATGTCAACATACAGGAGGAGTTCTCAAGACCAAGAACTTTTGTGAACGATACAGGCTAAAGTAAATCACATCTGATAATTCCTCCAACAGTCTGAGCAGAACTTTTATTAACACAATCAAATTATTGAAAAATTAGTTTCATTACCACACAAAAATTGGGTAGACTCAATTTTTTTTACACACTACTGACATGTTGGCTATCTATAATGTATGTGTGGTTCCAGGAAACACATATTTGTAATTATTATATACTTTGCAGGATGTCAGAATATCCTCCCAGAGCTGCTGTTTTGATGTGAACTGCCTCCCACCCTCATAGATCTTTAGCTTGAGGATGCTCCAAAGGTTCTAAACAGGGTTGAGGTCAGGGGAGGATGGGGGCCACACCATGAGTTTCTCTCCTTTTATGCCCATAGCAGCCAATGACACAGAGGGATTCTTTGCAGCATGATATGGTGCATTGTCATGCATGAAGATCATTATGCTACAGAAGACACGGTTCTTCTTTTGTGCCATGGAAGAAAGTGGTCGATCAGAAACTCTATATACTTCACCGATGTAATTTTCACACCTTCCGGGACCCTAAGGGGCCTACCAGCTCTCTCCTCATTAATTTGGCCCAGAACATGGCTCCAACCCTTCCTTGCTGACATCACAGCCTCGTGGGGACATGGTGGCCATCCACCAACCATCCACTACTCCTCCATGTGGACCATCCAGGGTTGCACGGCACTCATCAGTCAACAAGACTGTCTGAAAATGAGTCTTCATGTATTTCTGGGCCCACTGCAACCATTTCTGCTTGTGAGCATTGGTTAGGGGGGGCTGAATAGTAGGTTTATGCATGACTGCAAGCCTCTGGAGGATCCTACACCTTGAGGTTGGTGGGATTCCAGAGGCACCAGCAGCTTCAAATACCTGTTTGCTGCTTTGTAATGGCATTTTAGCATCTGCTCTCTTAATCCGATGTATTTGTCCGTCAGAAACCTCCTCATTATGCCTTTATCTGCACGAACCCGTCCGTGCTCTAAACCAGCCACAAGTGTCTTCTATGTTAACATGGAACTTGGCCTGTTAAGATGTTTTTGATTGAAATAGCTTTGATTTCAGTAAATATGACCTCCTAATGCTGCAAATTCAACAAATGACCATTTTCAGTTCTTTACAACGAATAACATGTTTTTAAACTCCATTTTGCATAATAATGTGGAACAGTGCATTTTCAGGTTTTAAAAAAAACAAAATAAAATAATGGCTATCATTATGAAGTTTGTTCAAAAACATTTAAATTATGCTCTAATGGCTGATGACTTGAAAAATACTCTGACTGTCATTTGCATTAATATTTAGGAAAATAAGAGAAAAATGTCATTTGCATAATAATGTGGAAAGTGGTGTACTATAGCAGTGTAATTTGCTCAGCCTTAATAATTTCTAAAATTCTCCTGTTTAAAACTGTTTTTTAAATGTTTACAAAATTTAGCACCAGAAATTTTAAAAGTGCTCTGAAATGAGAAGGAGGCTGAGTATGTAGGTGTGCCTGATTCTGCTCTCCAGTGCCAGAGTGAAACATGCAGACGACCAGAGCTCAATCTGGGCTGTTGAATATTAAAGATGACTCTTTTGCTTTTTTTTTTTTTTGTAATCTTTCACTTTGGTTGGTAGTTTGAGTCATCAATGGCATCACTTTCGGGAAGACATGCACTAAACAGGGCTGGGATTAAGATGCAATACTGCAACATGCGTCAAAATCTGTACCCTGTGTATACGGGTGCTTGCTTTACCAAGTGAGCTAAAGTGGCACCCATTAAGGTTGATACAGCTGCTGTTATGCACAACATAGCAGTAGAAATATAGGAATTAAAATAGAAAACAGTATATGATAAAATAAAATACGCAATAAGAACAGGACAGATCTAAGAAGAGCACAAAATAGTGAAGAGATGACGTTTTCTCATGACGGGCAAAGAGCTGAAGAAAGTAAACCGATATAAACAAAGGCACAGTGCAACAGATGCTTTATATTCATTGGTTGCAATACAAACTATGATATTAGATTAGGGATGGGCAGGGAAAGGTGGGCATATATTTACGCTCCGTTAGTAAACAGGCCAGGATCTTCTCAGGTTCAATTGAAAATTCAGCTGATTTTTGTCCATGCTGATGATTTAAACCCTTGATGCTAGGAAAAAAACACATTTAAACAAACCTGGATTCCTGAACCCTCAGGAACAGTGATCTTCCAGACACAGTTGAGGCTGTTGAGGTATGGCTCAGGAAAGCCAGGGGATAGGATGGTGCCGGTCCGGTGGGTAAGACTGCCTCCACACGGAACTGCAGGGAGAAAGTGGAGGGATAAAAACATGTGAGGAATATTGGCAGTATATCAAATGGTTTATTGCTGCAGAGTGGAGAGTTAGATTAGGGATTTGGACAAGAGCACGCATAAATTTGCACACTTAAAATGTTAATGTTCTTCCTTTATATATTTTTATCAAACATCGGCTTGATTTAGCTAGTGGGATTGAGGAATTTTCCCAAACCAGTGTCAGCATTGCTAGCAGCGTGCAGTAAAGACACTGTTTCAGAAGACTAGAGATTAAATCATGATCATATGGTTTGACAGTGCAAAATGATATTCTCTCAAATCAGTTCATTTTCTGCCTATTGTAAGGAAAACCTCCTTTAAGTGCTTTAAGTATATAGACAAGTATGTCAGCACTGAAATGCAAATGCGCTGTAAGAAAACACACAAGGTCGGCTCCACCGGGCCTCCCAAGTACACAGACATATGCTTGCTATACTAGGCTCAGTCTTTGTGCACCATATTTCCAGCTTGTTCCACACATCTGGTGACAGCAGAGGGGCATGTGTGTTTGAGAGTGTGTCATTGTTTGGACATGTCCATGTGAACATGTTTGTGTGCCTGTGTGTATTTGTCTCCCTGCCTGCCACCTGTGTGCCCTGTGGCTGAATTTTGCAGTATTGCTACAGGCGATGACCGGCAGACAGAGAGTGAGAGAAGAGACAGAGAGGAGAGGAACCAGAGGAACAAACAAAGCATAAAAGAGGAAAAGAGAAACAAATAAATGAGTGTATTCGTGTCTGTGTTTGTGTACCCACCTATACAGCTGGGTATGGAGCTGTTCCACTGAGCGAGAGCATTAGGGACGGTCAGACATTCAATGGCGCTCGATCCCTCCAGCATATAACCTGGACTGCACTCAAAGCGGATCACGGCGCCAACAGCAAAGTTGTTTCCCATACGCCGGCCGTTGCGGGGCTCTGGGACAGAGCTGCACTGGGTGGCACTGGTCCGTGGCACAGCTTTGGAGAGAAACACATGTTGATTATGCTGGTCCAGTTTTGGTAATTGTTCTTGACATTTCAAAGAGGAAGTTCTACAGCAGGGGTGTCAAACTCAGTCCCAGCGGGGGCCGGATTCCGGATTCAGGTCTAACCTGAGGGCCTAACAGGCTCACCTTTTTAACTATAAACTGTCAAACGCATTTGACCAGTTATAAAATATGAAAAAAAAAAAAAGGTTTTCACTTATGATGATGATGATTTTGAGGTTAAAAAAAGTAATTTTTAATAATCTGACAAAAAACATTCATTAGTTCATAAAGGTCAAAAAAATTAAACTGAAGAAATAGAAAAAAATGTTTTTAAAGGCAAATATATTAGAAAGAAAGTCAAAATCATGAGTTTAAAAGGTCAAAATATGAAATAAAATCTGTCATCGTGAAATAAAAAGTCAAAATATGATTCAAAATTTTTAAATTGTGAGTCCAAAAGGTCAAAATATGGGATTAATATGAAAAAAATATGAAATGAAAAATAATAACAAGTTAAAAAGGTAAAAACATGACTTTAAATTTTAAATATGAATCTAAAAGCTCAAAATATTATATAAGGAGTCAAAATTCTGAGTTGAAATGCTCAAAGTAAAAAATAAAAAGCTAAAATTCCAATTTTGAGTTCTTATTAGATGCAAAATTGAAAACAAATAAATATGAAATTAAAACACAAATCAATTTAATTTCCCACATTCCTGACTTCTTATCTAATTATTTTTACTCCTTAATTTTTCAGATTTTATGAATTAACAAAGATATCTTAAATTATCGGGGATACGTTGACATTTTCATACTTCAGGAAAATCTGCATACTGACGGGCCAGTTAAAACAGAAATATCGTACGATCTTGCAGACCGGATTAAACTGTTCCATCGGCAGGGCCTTGAGTTTGACACCCCTGTTCTACAGTGTCACTGATGGTAGCTCATGATTTTATTCAAGACAGTTCCCAATAGAGCCTTCACACATGAGCGATGGAAGGATTTGTTAGAGAAGTACCATGAAATCTGGTGTATAACCTGCACTTTTGCTACCTGTTTTTAATCTAGAAAGTTGACTGTAGCTTAAACACTAGGACGACTTGTATAAAGTGCTAAGATGCACAACATGATCACCTGCAGCTGCCACATTCCAACACTGCAAAAGACCAAAACTACAGAAAATGTATCCCCATTCTTTGTGTGTTGTAAGTTGCCGCTTTGGCTTCACTGCTGGAATACATAATGACATAAACCACACAGATTGGGCCTCTTTTTAACCGCTTTCCCCCCTTCATTAGCTCATAAGCATTCATTTAAAGAAAAAAAGATGTATACTGTTAAGTAAATAATCTGTGCGGAGCGCTAGTTTGACTGAAACATTCTTCAGTAAGGACAACAGGTGACAGGTGGAGGAGGCCAATCAGCTCAATCACTGCAGGCTGAGAGCTAAACGATCTTAATACAGCGACTTGATGCCCAGACTTCATACTGCAAATAAAGTACTAAAAGCAGAGGTGGGAAAAAGACCAGACTATTGTACTCAAGTTAAAGTGCAGTTACTGATTAAAACTTAATTAAGCAGAAGTATAAGTATTGGACTATAAATCTACTCAAGCAAAAATAAAAAGTGAGTTATTTATGGTTTCCTCAAAGTAATGAGTATAAGTAGTTACTTTTGATCCCTGAGAGGATTTCACAGTGAAATATGATCTTTACTTTATGTGCAATAACTAGACAAAAAATATAAATCTCCAACTAGGTTGTTATTTTTATGGTGTATTCTAAGCCGGGCATACACTGTGGGATTTCAAGCCAACTCAACGACAGTCGTGGCAGGTTGTCAACTCATAGTGTGCGACTGAATCGCTCACGATGCGCAACCATCGTAAGCGATTTATGTGCTCACACTATATGGACTGATGGTCGTGCCTGACCTGAGTGCTCAGGCTGTTCAAGTTAAGTAGGGATGGACTGTGACAGAAATCTGCAGAGTTTCCTTTTTAAAAATCACACACAGGAGGATGAAGTGTTTCCATTCTTATACTCTTCCCTCTGTTTATATCCATCCCACACATAAACAGCATCACCATCCATGTCAGCTGCAGGTAGGATTATTTCCTGCTTGTTTATTTCCTTTATTATATCTAGGGTTGGGGGGGCATGAGAAAGTCATTCCAGCTGTTGCCATGGTAATTTAGGACGTTGTCTGACAGTTTACAGAGGAAAAATACCCCAAAGTTGAGGATTCTGCTCATGTTTCTGCTCTCACTGTGGAAGCGACTGGAGTTGTACAACTAAAATATCAAACATGTCAGAAATCCATCCGACCAGTTGAGAGTAGCTGGTCGGGCTATGATCAGGTCATTGTTGGCTATCGTATCTGCCCTGTACGCAGCACGACTAACAACGCCCGATCCAACTAAAAGGAGCGACTTCCAAGTCATGCAACTCAAAAATCGTGGCTGAATTGGATGAAATTAGCACAGTGTATGCTCGACCTAAAGAAGAACCCAACAGCTGATTAGGGATGAGTGGGATCATTCTCAGACTTTGTGCTGACCGTCACATGTGAAAGCCAAATGTCTGGCTGTCTTAAGCTTGGACCTCCTTGTTTTGGATTCAGTACTTTTTTTTACTCAGTACTTGATACTTTACAAAATGTATAGAAGTATAAAATAACTTACCCAAAATAAAATTAAGTAAATGTTAAATCACTGATTTCAAACTTCAATCAAAAGGGTACATGTACATATAAGCAACTCTATTACAGTAATCTGAGTAAATGTAATTAGTTACTTTCCTCCCCTGACTTAAAGAGCAGCCCAGCTACACAAAAACTGCACACTTATGAATGAAATTGCAGAAGAATGGTTTAAACTTTGTTCCCCTTTAGGAGATTTGAAAAAACAGATTGCAGCTTATATAACGGGGCAAAATATATACCAGATTTTATTGTAACTTAAAGTGGGTGTAGAGATGATCACACATTGTCCTAAACAGATGTTTTATCTTCTCTTAGCTGGGCATTTCCTTCAGCTACCTTATAGTAAAGTACAAGAAAAAAAAAAAAACATACTTATTGATTAAACTTCTCCAGAGTTACCACTGCCATTGGCTATGTGAAGCAGATGTCATGTTGGGTACAGTGCATTCTTTAAGATAAATAAAAAAAATAAACAATTCACGAGAAACCTCCCTCTCTGGGGAGCAGCTGAACAGAGAAGTTACAGCACAACCTTTCCAACTGCCTTTTATACTTCCACTGTGTTAATGCTTCAGAGCACACACTCCAGCACCCCCACACACAGACATATCACAGCTGAAACAGTTGCTGAAGGTGAATCCTTTCCAAATCACTCAGCAATTCATCTATTATGGAGGGAAACTGTGGCTGAGTCGGAACAGAGGGAATCCAAAAAAAAGCAGTAGGATTTGTTTGTGTGCATTTGTGCGTACGCCTGTGAGTTGCAGACTTACCCTGGTAGACCAGGTGGAATCCTCTGGAGCTGGATTGGCCTTTGGAGGTGAAGCGGATCAGGATTTGGTTGGAGGTTGCTAACGGCAACGACTCGCCTGAGATGAAAAGTTAAGACACAGTTTGTAATGTTATTAGCGAAGTGCTGTCTAGAGTTTATGTTTCTGTGGGTACATAATGCTTTTATCAGGCTCCCAAACTGCCATTTAACCACCCACGCAGTAAAATAAAAATAATACATCTTACATTGGCGTAATTTAAGATAGTTTAAGTTTTAATGTGTAACAGTATTTTAAGAACTTAATATGTCCCTCTGCCAATAAAGTAATAAAAAAATGTAGCAGTTATTCTGCAAATACCTGAATAAGGGACTTCCTGAAAGTCTCTGAATAAAGTTAGGGTTTTGCTGTACTGCAGAATAGTGGGAAAATAGGGCCTTATTCTTGTCAAAATCTGCTGTTGAATCTAGGGCATTGCAAGCAGATGCTGGGCTTTCATAAAATCACCTTCTATAAAGACAAAGCATGCAAAGAAGGATTTATACACCGTGTTCCAAATTATTACGCAAATGATATTTTCTCTAATTTTCCTGAATAGTCAGTCAAATGACAGTCAGTATAATTTTCAAATCATCAACGGTTAGAGCATAATTCAGATTTTATTGAACAAACCTCCCAATGATATTTCTTGTTTTCAAAATTTAAAAAAAAAACTCAAAATGAACTGTTCCAAATTATTATGCAAAACAGTTTCAAAACATTTTATAGATCATAAAGAACTGAAAATGGTCATTTGTTGAATCTGCAGCATTAGGAGGTCATATTTACTGAAATCAAAGCTATTTCAATCAAAAACATCTTAACAGGACAAGTTTCATGTTAACATAGGAGCCCTTCTTTGATATCACCCTCACTATTCTTGCATCCATTGAACTTGTGGGTTTGTGGAGAGTTTCTGCTCTAATTTCTTTGCCAGATGTCAGAATATCCTCCCAGAGCTGCTGTTTTGATGTGAACTGCCTCCCACCCTCATAGATCTTTAGCTTGAGGATGCTCCAAAGGTTCTCAACAGGGTTAAAGTTCAGGGGAGGATGGGGGCCACACCATGAGTTTCTCTCCTTTTATGCCCATAGCAGCCAATGACACAGAGGGATTCTTTGCAGCATGAGATGGTGCATTGTCAAGCATGAAGATAATTATGCTACAGAAGACACGGTTCTTCTTTTTGTACCATGGAAGAAAGTGGTCGATCAGAAACTCTATATACTTCACCAAGGTAATTTTCACACCTTCAGGAACCCTAAAAGGATGTACCAGCTCTCTCCCCATGATTCAAAACATGACTCTTCCACCTCCTTGTTGATGTCGCAGCTTTGTTGGGACATGATGGCCTTCCACAAACCATCAGCTACTCAATCTGGACCCTTCAGGGTTGCACGCCACTCATCAGTAAACAAGACTATTTGAAAATGAGTCTTCATGTGTTTCTGGGCCCACTTCAACTGTTTCTGCTTGTGAGCATTGGTTAAGGGTGGCTGAATAGTAGGTTTATGCATGACTGCAAGCCTCTGGAGGATCCTACACCTTGACATTTGTCTGGCAGAAACCTTCCTGATTATGTCTTTATCTGCACTAACCTGTCTGTGCTCTGAATCAGCGACAAATTTCTTAACAGTACGATTATCGCTCTCAAGTTTTCCTGAGATAACTAATGTTTTCATACCTTGTCCAAGGCATTGCACTATTTGACACTTTTCAGCAGCAGAGAGATCCTTTTTCTTTCCCTTATGACTCCAGCTCCAAAGCATTTTAATTCATGGTCATTTTCTTTGTCTTGTCCCAGCTGGACTATTGTTACACATCCCCAAATTATCCAATCATAACTGAAGATTCTGCAGCTGGTGTAAAATGGTGCAATTAGTCTCGTAAGTGCTCTACTACCAGCTTTAAAGATCACAGCTTGTCTTGCTTAACTTCACAGGCACTGTGTGAGACATAGAGTCACATCCAAGGTTGGGTTCATCACCTGCAGTGTAAAGCTCTCTATAATCAGACTCCTGCCTCTACACAGGTAGTGTTACCAGCATCGTGTCCAGGCAGGACTCTAAGGTCACCTGACTGGGGCTTAGTGACTGTCCATCTGTCACACCTCAAGGCCAAGGGTGATGGAGCTTATGTTTTCGTGGCTCCAGGTTCTACAAAGACCTTTTTCTCAGTTTGCATTCAGGGATGTAAATAGCAAAATTATCAATTTTGCTCTACAGCAGTGGTTCTCAATTGTCCAGCCTCAGGACCTGCCACCACTTCCTGAACATGCAGTCATGACCAAAAGTTCTGAAATTTCCAAGAAACCAAATTTATTTAACAATGAATACAACTATTTGTACCATATTTAGAACAAAATGTGTCAAAGACAAAGAGGCAGAATAAGCACATCATTATAGAGACCCTAAACTGATATGCATGCATGCAGTGTATTTTGTTCCATTCTCATTTATAAGGTGTACATTTTGGTTGTTTTCTAGAGATTTGGAGACACAAAAACATTTAAAGTAAGAAAAGCAGTTGTGTTTTCCTCAGAAAAAGGAGGAAAACAGGTTGAAATCTCGGGAAATGACTAAATTGTACTTATTCTTTAGGAAAAACAGTCATATAAAATGTGGATTTTGGCTCAGTGCATCATAGACCCATAGCTCTGTGACCCACTTATGAGTTGCGACCCACCATTTGGGAACCACTACTCTACAGGATAGCATAAGCATAGGACAAAAACATTGCACGGAGGGCAGTTTGCCAGGAAAGTTTAAATCTAACACTGCATCGGGCTTCTGTTGCATGTGTCGCCTATAAAGGCTGCAGTTAATCATCTGCTCTGCAGAGAGAGTGATTGGCTGCAATCTTTCATCTCTCCATGACCTGTACGCCTCCAGGACTCCGAGGCACGCAGGTAAAATTGCGGCCGACCCCTCTCACCCCTGGACCTGGACTTTTTTAGGCACCTTCGGCAGGAGGCTGAGGTCCATCAAGACCAAACCCTCCAGGAGGCTGAGGGCTATCAGGACCAAAACCTCCTGTCACAAGAACAGTTTCTTTCCCTCTGCTGTCAGCATCATGACCAGTACTCCGGCCCTCCCCCCTCTCCCTACAGACTATCACTGATCCCCAAAACCAGCAGAGAGAATGATGCATGTTATGCAGACTTATGTTACATAAACACTCACTGGACTTTGCACGCTGTCTACGTTATACTTTTGTAAAAAATGCACCATAAGCTATTCACCAGTAAACCTGCACATCTGTACAGTTTTTGTTTTTTATACAACCTTTATACAAACATTTGGGATGTTGATTTTTTATACATATTTTTTATTTCATCTTATTTGCTACTATGTGTATTAGGGCTGAACGATTTGCAAAAATGTTTCCCCCCAATATTGCGATTTAATACACAATTATCATTAGGTTCCTCAATCTTATGTATTTCCCAACAAATCTCAGCAAAAACCCATTCTATATTATAACCTACATTGAGGTAGGAACACTCTCATCATATATTTAACCATTTTATGCAACATGGAGCTACAGTTTTGCTTGACAGAGAAGGCTCTGCTGAAAAATGCTCCCTGAGTTAGTCAAGCAGCTGCGTTGACTTTCCAGGGAGCAAATAGCTAAAAAAAAAAAAAATGTATGTAAAGATACATTTATGAGAATGTGTATTTAAAACAATGAAATTATTCCAGAAGCAATTAATCCAGCATGAATCGGAATATGAGGGTGCAGCTATATGCTATAAAGGAGGTGGCTAGGGTGGAGGAGGTAAAGCTATGCCAGCAGCAGCGTGGTGCATTAGCAGGAATTTGTGAGCAGTACATCTATTTCTGTGGATTACTGTGTTAAGAGAAAGAGCTGTGATTGGCTGTGGGAGCTGGGAGGCAATAATTGGTGTCAGCTGGCTATCAGATTATCATGGCTAGGGGTATGACTTCAGTGAACTAACACCAAGTTTCTTCAATATAAGATTGATTATTTTTGGTCAAGAATGGAGAATTTTTTCAAACCATTCTAAAAGAAAACATTTTAATGTTTGCATAATGTGCAGAAAATCGCTGCTGCTGCAAAACATAAATGTATTAAGCTGGTGATTTGACACATTTCATGTTAAAGAAATACTGCGACTTCTGTGATTTGAAAAATTGCAGCATGCTAACCTAGCAAAGCAGATGGATTCGTCCGTTTCTGTGTTTCTCACTGGCGAATCCATCTTGCAAAGCTCCCATCTGAACCGTGACAGGACCAATCAGTGACGAGGGGCAGTACTCTTGGGTGCGGCAGAGTCGTGATGTATGCAAACAGTGAGAGAGGCCGGTGCAACTAGCATGGACGTGCTAAAGCGCCAGTTTTATCAGAATTTGACAACATTTCATCGTTAGAAGAAGACCAAAGAACACTATTCAGTTGTTTTCTTTTCAAAAACACAGAAGTCTTGTACTGACATGTTTCACATGTTTACTGACATGACATGGTTCACGGTGTGTGGTTCTCTATGGAGTCTACTTTAGTAGCAGTAGCAGCTGTCATGTGTTTCATTGCCCTGATTGGCCCGTAAAGATGTGACAGAATATTCATCCAATCATCCTTCGATGTTTTTTTTTTACAAAGGCTCTGCCCTTTCCCAAGGCCGTCTATGGAAGGTTAGATGGATGTGTGAAACACATCCATCTGGCGTGTCAGGTTGGCGACATGCCATATTGCAACTAATTGCCCAGCCCTAATGCATATATATGTATCTTCTATTCTATTATCCTGCACTTAAGTCTAACACCTCAATATTTTTTTACCTTATCTTTAGTAGCCTTTATTCTCCCTCTGTGTTATCTGCTTTTGCACCAGACACCAAGTCAAACTCCTTGTGTGTGAAAATGTACTTGATAATAAAACCTGATTATGATTCTAATTCTAAGGTGATGCCATAAATCAAATTTCACTCAGCTAAATTAAAACTCTCTGACTAAATAAAACCCAAAGAAAGAGGGTATTATGTCACAGCAATTACTGTTATGATTGCTTGCTACCCCAGTCAACACAAAGTGTAATTAAACACAAGTAAACCCCATGACGCATCTACTGCGGTGGAAAACTATTTGTTGACTGACACAGAACATGATACAATGTGTGAGCATCTCTGTCTCTGACTTTCTGTCTCCCTCTCTGTGGGCTGCTGACTGGCTCTCTGCAGTGGATCTCATTACTCTGTGTCTGCTTGCTGTCACACTCTAGAGGGAAGCAGACATGCTTAACCCCAGAGGCAACATCTGTGTGTCTGTGAGAGTGCATGTCAGTGAGTCTCTCCGTAGCATGTGTGTGTTTTGCTTACGTTTTAGTATGTGAATAATTCGGCACCCCTTGTATAAAGTGTCCTGAGATAGCTCCAGTGGCACAGTTTCTCGGTGCGTCATCACTATGATTGTTTGAGTTCCACAGTAGGATCCCCAAGGCATGCTGGGTAGTTTATTAGAAGCAGCCCTCGCTGAGTGCTATCACGGTGACGGTGTTTCATAATTTGCTGTGCTGGGCAGGTATTCATCCAGACGGATCAAACATGTGTCAGCATGTAACTTATCAACCCTCTGGCCACAATCCAGCTGCAAACCACTTTGTCCTTAAAATGATCCTCTCCGCTGCCATATGGAAGACTTACAAGGACAGATATTTCTTTGGCTGCAAGTCAATCGTCAAAATTCATTGGCAGGTGTTGGTGTGCACTGGTTTAGATACAGCAGTCATGGGGAAAATGCCAGAGATTAACTAAAGCTCCAGATGTTCAACCACAACTCAAACAGGTTTTGTGTTAAAAACAGAGGGAAGCCCAGCAGGGACAAAGTAAAGAGAATTTTCTCTTTTATGAATAAATGTTCTGCATTGATTCAACAGCATGTAACAAAAGCACTTTAGCAGTAAAGTAGCCATACTAAAACATATTTGAGTTATAGTGGACTCTGTAGTCCCATTTGGAATGACCACAGGAAGTGAAAGTTTCCTTTTTTATATATGTTGAAAAAAGCATTACAGGGATATTTCAGTATTTTTGAAGCTGGGCTGTACGAGGTAGAAGTGGCAGTGATTTCAGTGAGCATTTATCCTTTAAGAAGGACTTACTGGTTGTACTGGTGAGAAAGCTAGGCTATACAGTGTAACATACTGAGTACTAACATTGCAAAGCAGATGGATTTGACCATTTCTGTGTTGGCGAATCCATCTTGCAAAGCTCCCATCTGAACCATTTAGGCCTGGTTAGAAAGTGACAGGACCAATCAGCATCGAGGGGCAGTACTTTCAGTTGCGGTGGAGTCGTGACGTATGCAAGCAGCAACAAGAGGCCAGTGCAATTATGGCGGAAAAGATTAGCATGGATGCCGCTAAAGCATCAGTTTTATCAGAACTTGATGACATTTCTTCATTAAAAGAAGAACAAAGAACAGCAGTGAGTTTTCTTTTTGAAAATGACAAAAGTCAAGTACTGACATGTCTACAGTCACCATGGTTCGGGTTATGCGGTTCTCTATGGAGTTTACTCCTTGATAGCGGCTATGTCACGTGTTTTGTTGCTCTGATTGGCCCGTAAAGATGTGACAGACAACGTTCATCCAATCACCCTCCAAGTTTTCTTTCAAAGCCTCTGCCCTTTCCCAAACGCCGTCTATGAGAGGCTTTCCAGACGGATGTGTGAAACAAATCCATCTGGCCTGTCAGATTACATGGGTACCGCTTCTACACGAAATGTAGCAAGTTTTGGTAAAAATGGGGCACAAAACATAAGCAATATTGAAACCTCCTCAAGCATTTAATTTTTTATCAAGAATACCCCGTTGTTTTGCTATTTTGTAATGCAGGCTATGGCTAGCAGTTAAGTGTTCTTGCATTGCAAAATGGTGACAATAACACAGGAGCTTTCTGGGTAAAAAAAAAAAACATTGCAATGCTTTAAAATGTTTTGATAGTGCATACATTTCAGCCAACATCGTTTTGTGGCCCATTTTAACCAAAAACTTGCAAAATTCCAGAGAGAAACTGTACCCATCTGTTACACTGTATAGCCTAGCTTTCAGCTGTTTTTTGACAAAGACACACCTAAGGTTAAGCCAGAATCTCAAGGCACACCATATTCATATCAATACAAAATAAACTCTTTGATTGATATTACAGCCAAGGCCCCCCTAATGGGGGATAAAGGGAAGAGCATTGTGAGTCCCTGCCAGATGGGGGCTCATGGAGGTCAGTAAAACCATGCTCCATTGCTAAGTTAAGCTGTGATAACCAACATTTTAAACCTGAAATAACAAATACTCACATCAAAGCAACAAATTATAAATACATCGTATTTATTTGTGCTCTAATTGTGAATTTTGGCAGCAATTTGTAATTTAAGTCTCAGTCTTAGTCTTAAGACAAAATGTCTTTGAGTTTTAGTCCCATTTTAGTCATTTCTACCCTGTTTAGATTTAGTCTAGTTTCCATAAAAAGTCCTCACATTTTAGTCTTTACTTTTAGTCCAAGCATTTATTTTCTTGCCTTAATCTGGTACCAAATCATGGTGGTGTGTTCTCTGCACACTAACCTGGGGTCCCTGCTTTCTACAGCAGAGAGACTGAATAGATACAGCTGCATTGTTTTTTGACAGATTTACTACCAGTAGAGAAATGTCATGGATTTTGAATGTCCGACAAAAACTCTCTTTCGTTTTAGTCTAGTTTCAGTCATCTTGATGAAAACTACACTTACTTTTTGTCAGTTTTAGTCATCACAGATCTATTTTTGCTAGTCTTAGTCTCGTTTATGTCATGGAAAAAAAGGCTGTCGATGAACATTTTTAGTAATAGTTTTAGTCGATGAAATTAACACTGCTTTGATATGATATAGATTAATACCTAAATCCTTTAAAAAAATCGGAAAATTGGTCAAACAATGGCAAAAATGGGTGAAAAAGTGGCAGAAAATGGGTTTTAAGTGATTAAAAAAAGGTGGCAAAATTTGGCAAAAAGTAGCAAATTGGGTTAAAAGTGGCAGATGAGGGTTAAAAAAAAGCAAAAATAAAAACAAAAAACAAGACAAATGGGTTAAAAGTGGCAAATAGAACACGCACAAATGGGCACAAATGGCGAAAGTGGGAAAAAGGAAAAAAAAATGGGTTGAATGTGACTAAAAGAAGAGGCAAAAGTTGGAAGCAAGACTGGTCAAATTGGCTGAAAATAGCAAAAGTAAATAATTTTAACATCTGCACCCAACAATAGCTTGCCACACTTTTAAGTTCCAAAATGAGGGGACAGTTAGCCAGGATGCTAGCAACCAATGCTACTGATCCAGCACACATGCCCTGGGGAGGAACCCATTCTCTGGGATTTTGGGGGGCTCAGCTAAATCTGTGGGCAGACCTGGTTACAGTACTTTTCATAAAGTTGTAGTTATAACATACGGTTGTATAAATTCCAAAGGCACACCTAGACTTGCACCATTTTAGAACCACTGGCCTAGCATCCAGGCCAGTACAACCAGTGAGTCCTTCTTAAAGGGGCAACGCTCACTGAAATCACTGGGGGCTAATGCCACTACTAAAAATACTGTAATATCCCTTTAACATAAGCCACTTGATTTCTTTCTTCAGTCTTTTGCACTTCCTGCCAACATGCCTTCCCCTTTTCTTTACTCATTCTCGATGTATTCAAATTTATTCTATTTATTCTCATTATGAATTTTTGAGTCTCTGCCACTCCTGTTTCCTTTAGTCTTATTCTGTGAGTCACCATTGGGTCCTGAAATTCAGTCGTCAAGCTTCGTTCTGAAAAATAGTGATATCCATCACCTGACATGAGGAATACAAAAGTAAATGAATCAGACGTTTTTAAGGTCACAATTATCCCAGCTCACAGCTTTGTGTTTTGACTGCTGTGATTTACCAAGCTCAACAAATAATATCCTGCCAACCACTAGAATAATTGTGTGCTTATTCCCAATAATGACAGCTTTTACATTTAGACAGCATAGATGAGTTTGAAGCTTCATAAGTTTGCAGTTGTGTACGGTGGTCGATGTGTAAGCTTCCGTGATCTGTGTGGTTTAAGTCAGCACACACACTACTGGATTATGCCTAATTCATGCTAGTTATGCCTGTGTGCACTAGTCCTTGAGCTTGGCTGTCTGCGCGGGCTAAAAGTCTCTCTTCCCTTTGCCAGAGTGTGTCTGCTCAGCTGTGCCATGCCTGGTTAGAGAGCCCTGTGAACCTGCCGCCAGGAGTCTGCAGTTAATATAGCGTCCTGTTTATTGAGCTGTAAACTGGATTTTCTGAGGCTGCCCTGGACACAAACCAAAGTAATCATTTTGCTTTTGTCGAGCCACAGGGCTAGAGCAGACTGAGATGGAGAGCTGCCCTATCCCACACACCTTTTCACCCCAGCCTTCTTAAGAGGTTGAAACCCCCTCCTCCCCTCACATCCAAGCAGTTCTTTAAGCCCTCCCATACAGTTGAGGCATTTATCTCATACATGTATTAACAATTTCACACTACTGTGACAGCAGAAATATGTAGGAAGGAAGAAGGCCAGGGCTATTCAATTGGATTGGAATGGGGGCCACTTCCTGAAAACACATCTACATGAAGGGCCAGCGCGGTGAAAAATATTATAATCATTATTAGAACGACTTTTAATAGTAGGCAACGATAATCTGAGTGAAATCAAAATGCAGCTTTTAATGATGATTTCATTTATTAAGGGAAAAAACCATCCAAACCTACCAGGCCCATGTGAAAAAGTCATTGTTGACAAGTCCCAAGACCACATTTTGAATGTCTTGGTCTTGTCTTGGTCTCAGACTGGCTTCAGACCGACTTCTTTAAAAACCTATGGGATAGCAGGCGCTCTCATTTGCATATCTATTTTTAACCCCTGGTAGAATTGTAACCAAATGAGACACAGCAACAGTACTGTCTCCTTCTAGAAATATCCTTCCTTCTTTTGCAGAAATGTAGTATAAAGCAAACACATCAAAAACAATATAAAAAAATATATATAAATCTGTAAAAATCTATATTTGTGTTAGTATCTGTACACTTGATTTTGATTTGATTGCACTAATGTAAATAGTTTATTTTTAAAAAAATATGCTGTCTTTTCAAATTGAGCACTTTCATTTTATTTTTTGTTTTTGCCATGGTTCATAAAGGTGAGTGTATTTCAAAAATGAAGTAATGAACATACTCGAAATATTGTTTTTGTGGTTTGAAACGATCTTGTGCAACTTTTTTACAATCACAACTTTGAGGGATAAAGCTATGACATTTCAGAGAGCAACAATCAGAGCAACAAAACACGTGACGTAGCTGCGACTGAGGAGTAAACTCCATAGAGAACTGCATAACGCGAACCATGGCGACTGTAGACATGTCCGTACACGACTTTTGTGTTTTTTGAAAAGAAAACAACTCCCTGCTGTTCTTTGTTCTTCTTTTAACAAAGAAATGTATTCAAGTTCTGATAAAACTGATGCTTTAGCGGCACCCACACTAATGTCCTCCGCCATAACGGAACAGGCCTCTTGCTGCTGCTTGCTTTTGTCATGACTCCGCCACGCCTGAAAGTACTGCCCCTCGTCGCTGATTAGTCCTGTCACTTTCTAACCGGGCCCAAACGGTTCAGATGGGAGCTTTGCAAGATGGATTCACCAGTGAAAAACAAGGAAACGGGCGTATCCATCTGCTAAGGGTTGTATTGATGTATAGCCAATTCAAATACTCCAAAAAATGGCACTACAGCATGTAAAGATATGCAGTGGTGGACTTGTTCTATGACAGGTCATAAAGGGTTAATGTGATAATAAGGAGAATCACTTGCTAAAACAAGAAATAGCTACTCCTGCAAAGGCTCAGACATCAGTCCATCTTATTTCTACTCAGAAATACTCTGAATACTTACTTTCTGCCTCATTCACCTGACAAATCTAGACAAACATCTCATTTTCAGATAATTAAAATAATTCCAGACTTGTCAGTGGCTTTTGAATACATAGAAGGATTTATCTTTTAGATATGAGATTTTTGCACGTTGTGCTTTGAAAGAGTTGCAGACACTTTGTTTTTAGTTGTCACATTTATTATAAAGAAAATTAAAATAAAAGAGAGAACACTCTTTAACTGTTCAACCATGTCATGTTTTTTTAAAACTGATTTTTATGGTCTTAGGCTTGACACGGTCTTGAGCCCTAAAAGTCTTGGTCTTGTCTTGGTCTCGGTGCACTCTGAGCGTGAGCAAGTCTTGGTCTTGGATAGTATGGTCTTAAGTACAACACTGCTTCCAGCACAAATGTGGAAGTGCCTTCTTCCACAGCATTTTTCTCTCATTATGAGAAAAGTATCCATTAAACCAAACGTTGATGTTTTGTTTAGTAATTATGTCTTATAAGGAGATGTTTTTTATCAAACAGAGTCTTGAATTCGAAAAGAGAACAAGTTTAGAGAAGGAGGCTGTAGAGGTGGGAGGTACTGAGCAGTGCTGCTCTTAACTTCCTGGAGATGGTGAGTGTGGGCGGGTTCAGTGTGTCAGAATGGTCAACTTTTGGATAAATATATATTGAAGTGCAGAAACTATACATATTGTATCTTTAAGGCACTGTTTCTCAAATGGTGGGTGTGCCTTGGGAATCTGCGCAACCATTCATGATTACTCCAATTGTACAGCAACTTAAGATACTTTCGAGTGTACTTTTTAGTCCTGATCACTGATTAAGATAATTTTATGATAATATCATTTTAAAACGTGCATTATTATGAAGTATGTAAAAACTGGACAACCTCTTATGAAGCTATTTTTTTTTCTGTGGTATTTCTGGTATTTTCTAGCTCTGGCTTTATTTCATCTGTACATATTTTGGATAATCAGGTTTAAAAATCCCTAAACATGTGTGCAAAAAGTTTTGGATTAGCAGCAGAAGATTGCTTTAATTAATGACTGTGACTAAGGCAGATAAAGCTTAAATGTATGTTGCAAAAATAAACATTTTAGAGTGTCTTTGTCCAGTTGTTACCAAATGGTGAAGG